>NW_027069486.1:924421-957670 GCF_002906115.3 Quercus suber | reverse complement strand
AGGGGGGGGGGGGGGGAGTTGTCCCCAAGTCTTTGTTTGCTAGTTGATCTTTATAATCACTAATAACCAATTGGCATAATTCAAAAGAAATAATAATGAATATAAAATTATATGTGTACTTCAGATCTTTGAAAATCCCTATAAATAATTTGACGGAAAAAAATATTTGATTAAAAAATGAAGCATAATAATAATTGTTAGGTTTTGAGTTTGTAGTGTTGGCAAACCATGACAAAAAGTAAGTATTATTGAGTTAGAATGGTGTATTTTCAAGTCCAAGACAAAAACTCAAGTTTAGGATGAAAAAAAGTGAGTTGTAATCTGGTCCTCTCGATTGCTATTCAATTCCTCTTGATTCTTGTTCGATTGCTTTTCGATTTCTCTCGATCGATTGGAAGTCGCATATCAGCAAAAAAATCAGTAAATGTAAAAAGCCCATAACTTGTCTATTTGAAGCCCAATAATCACAATCCATTTTTTCTAGTATTTAAAGGACATTATAAGCTAACCCTAGAAAGGGTTTCTAGAGGGTTTTAGAGACAAAAGATTGCATCATGTGCCTCCAATTGTAGATCTATGATTTTTATACCCAAAGCTCTCTAAAGTCTTCTACCAGCAATATTCCTTAAAGAATCTCAAGATCCGGTGTTGTAGAAGTTGCTACTACAAGATCATTACTGATGGTGATCTGAAACTTTTGAGTGGGATCTCAAAGTCACAAGCAATGAGGCTTGTGTTGGTGTAAATCCAAGAAGAGAAGGAGTAATTTGTGGATTCGGAGCTTGCACATGGTCATGTTAGTAAGCTACTACATGAGATAGCAATATATTTAGGGTTAAATTTGATTGTAAAAACTTCAATTATCTTATAGTGGATTCACTTTACCTTGAGAATAGTTAGGTCAAATCCTCTCTAAGTTTTTACCTTGAAACGGTTCGTTTCATTAGTTTTCCTGGGTCATTATATCGCGTGTTATTTACTTTTCCGCATCTTTGCATGATATGATTTATTTGTATTTAACTTAGATCTAAAAATTAATCTAAGTAATCACTTGGTTAATATAATAGGTTAAACAATTTGTTTTAAGGGATCTAAATGAACTTTTAATAATAATAATAATAATAATTAAAAAAACACTAAAAAAAATTTGAATGTTTTATGCTACAAATGATTTTACTTTTTCTAGGAGAGCCACACATCATAGGCTAGTCGACTATTCTTGGGGGCCAATTTTAAATATTTATATAAATTTATTTGTAATAAAATAAATAAAATTTTCAAGAAGGGTTTAGCCTATTTTTATCATAGGCTAATAGGGGGAAAATGGATAAACACACTTTATTTTTAAAGTACGTAACAAAACGTAGATCTTTTCAAACTATGTAGTAAGATACTCCTGTTTTGAAATTCAATTTTAACAAAATCGAGTTTTGCGTAAAACTTAGTATCCTCAAAATTAAGTTCAATGTGTACTCTTAAGTAGAACTCAACATTAGCAATGTTGAGTTTTACTTAAATTTTCAAAAAACACTACAACAAAATGTATTTTTAGCGACGAAACTTAGAGAGGAAATATCTTTTTGTCGCTAAAATTACAGATTTAGCAACGAAATATGGATTTCGTCATTAATAATGAAAAAAATTATAACAAGGGCGCAAATGTTGATTTGAAACAAGGGTGCAAACTAGGAAAAACTAGGCGCGAATTTAATTAATCTGTAGGGACAAAATATTTCATCGCTAAAGTTGAGATTTTTAGTGACGAAATATTTTGTTGCTATAGATGTTGCTTTGAGCAGTATTAACAACAAAACTCATTTCGTCGCCAAAGGTAACCAATAGTGACGAAACTAAATTGTCGCCAAAAGTCCAATGCATATAAACCGACAACTTTAGCGACGAAATCATAATTCGTAACAAAAAATAGAAACAGCGACGAAATAGATTTCGTCACTAAAGAGTACAGCTTAAATAGGTTAAATTTCAGCAAAAAAAAAAAATTCATTTCTCCCATCCACTCACTTAAAAATTTTTCAGCCCTCCTTCTCTCATTATCATTCACTCCCTAACACAAACACAAACTCAAATACAAACATAAACACACACATCCCTCTATCTCTCTCTCTCGCTACCAAATCTCTCCTCCCCCTTGGTCTCTTGGTTAGCTTCTACTAGATTTTTAGTCATCAAACTCTTATCCATGGTTTGACTTCTCCTAACATGAATATAAGGTAACATCTCCATGACCCACCTTCTAATATTTTTGGATTTTTATCCTATATTGTTAGGATTGCTCTTTATGTTGTGGGTTTTGTTTTAGAAGTAGTTTGTTGTGTTTGTTGGTACATTTAAAATCTTATTGGAGGCTTTTAATTTAATGGAGTGAAATGGATTTTGTTGTTTGGCAACTATGTGAGTTGTGTTTCTTAAGAAATCATTTGGGTTTTTGATTTATATGGGAGATTGGGTTAGTTTTAGAAAAAAGGTTTCCTTGCATTTTGAAATGTCTTTGGCATATGTGGTTGTGATTGTGGTGTTAAATATAAATTTGTGCAAGTAATATGAGCATNCTTAATTTATTTATACTTTTTATAATTCAGTTACTACAAGAAGCAGGAGAATTGGGATTTGAACTCTAGTTCTCCTTGTAAAAAATATTGGTCAATGTCATTGAGCTACAAACCTATTAGACTTATTTTAGTTTTGTCCATTTGAAGAATTTAGTTCTACAACTACACTGCATTATATAAATATAAGTCAAAGATAGAGATAGATCTAGATCAGGACCCTAACTAGGAGGAAAATGACTAAATGCCATTTATTTTTAAAGTATGTAGCAATGCACCCCGCTTTCCAAAATATCTTGCAAATGCCTCTATGAGTTCCAGGTGGAGTAGTTTCCAGTTCTGTGCAAATTTTTCCAATTATTATTATTATTTATTTGAAAATTTAAGTGAAACTCAACATTGCTAATGTTGAGTTTTATTTAAGAGTACGCATTGAACTTAATTTTGAGGATATTCGTTTGGAAAGCTATGCGTTTTGTTATATACTTTAAAAATAAAGGGTATTTATCTATTTCCCCCCTACTAGCCTATGATAAAATAGGCTAAACCCCTTCTTGAAAATTTATTTATTTTATAACAAATAAATTTATATAAATATTTAAAGTTTGGCCCCCAAGAATGGTTGACTAGCTTATGATGTGTGGCTCTCCTAGGAAAAGTAAAATCATTTGTAGCATAAAACATTGAAATTTATTTTTTTATTTTTACATTTTGTGTTTTATACAGTAAAATCCTTATTATTATTATTATTATTATTATTATTATTATTTAATCAAATATTTTTTTCTGTCAAATTATTTACGGGCCGGGGATATTCAAAGATCTGAAGTACACATATAATTTTATTATTATTATATTATTATTATTATTATTATTATTTCTTCTGAATTTTGCCAATTGGATAGTAATGATTATAAAGATCAACCAGCAAACAGAGACTCCCCCCCCCCCCCCCACACACACACTTTTTTTTTTTACATAATTACACTCTTTCTATTAAAAATATCATTGATTCTTTTAAGAATAATACTATAATCACAAACTTTTATACAATATTTTTACAAACAGTTAAAGTAGCAAATTTTTGTTGTTTGTATCTAGATCCACCATTTATATCACATTTTTACTCACCAATAACTACTTCACATACCAGTAATTCGTAAAAAAATTTGTAATTCTAGCATCTTCCTCTTTTAATTTCCATTAAAAATTTTATAGAGCTAAAATATAAAACAAAATATACAAGTCCAAAAAATTTGCCTAACAACAAAAATTACCAATAATAAAGCCAAAAATATTAAGCTTAATCAACCTATTTTACCTAAAACAAACAACATGGTCCTCTAAAAATTTTAATTTGAACAAAATAATTTTGTCCTTATCTAGCTGTAGACGCACGCAACAGAGATAAAAATAAATAAATAAAACCCTCAATGGTTAAGCAACAAAGTTGAAGATAAAAGTTGCTGCACTCAACCGACAACCAAACTGCCCCTCTAATTCTAAGTACTGACTCCGTTCTTGGATCAACAATCTTCCAACTTATTGCAACTACAAAGCCAACAGTTTTGCAGCCACGAATACTGTTAAAACTAAACTTCTCAACAAAATGTAATATTATTCTCTCAAATACACTTTGATTATTTACTTTGAAAGGAAGATAGTGTTAATCATAGTGGAAACTTATCAAAGATAATTTTTGGGATTTAAAAGTATGCCATGGTCTACTTGATAAATGATTGATTTAATGTATTGATAAATAATTATCTGTGTCTTTTCTTTCGTTAACATTTAATGGACACTAATTTAATTTTTATTTCTTCTTTTTTTTTTTCCATTAATTTAGTGTTGAATCTTATATATCATATTTTCATTATTGATTTTTTAAATTATAAAAAGTATAAATAAATTAAGTCATATATAAAAACAAACTACTTGTCTAAATGTTAACTTCATTTTAAACAAACTTTAAAATTCAATAAAAATCTAATGTAACATTATATATTTATTTATTTTGCAATGAATGTACAATTTTCATGCATAAAATTTGGCCCTTTTCACCAGATAGATCATAAATGAAATTATAAAATGGGTCTGGTTAATGTATACCCTTAGAATATACATTAATCATTTATTTTAGAAAATTTATTATGAAAAATTGAATAAGTTGTCAAAAAAAGTTAGTTACTTTTTAATTTTTTCATAAAAGGTTTTTTAAAATGGTTTATTAACGTATGTCCTAAGGGCAGATGTTAGTAAAACTCTTATAAAATTTATACTTTCTTAAAATTTCAAGTATATAACTAAAGATTTTAGATTAAATATGAGACAAAAATCAGAGTTTAAGATAAAGTATATTCTACCTTTTAATTATGTTCTTTAATACTTAAAACCCAATTAGCCTTGACAGCTTCTTTTGTATAAATTGTAACTATTATTACCATATATGATATCCTCAGTTGTGATTTTCTTAAGTACGCCTTTTTCAATCTAATAATTACAACAGCTTTTGTAATAATGTTTTAGAACTATCCTTTTTAATATTTAGGTCATTTTTTCACCTACTAAGTTTCGTAGTAATCCAATATATTATTAGGGTTGACGAAGTGCACCTTCAACTTTCTGGATAATTAGTTTATTTTGAGTGCATTTTGAGCTTCAGCACTTTTGACTTTTACAATTAACGCAGCAAATTTTGAAAATTTCTTGTCAACTTGAACAGTAGTAAGAAGAAATAGTAAGCACGAGATTTACTATAAATAACAGCTGCATGGACCAAAGTTTAAACCCATCAATCATCCTCTCATCTCCTTTTGACAATGTCTTCCTCACACTTCACCTTCTCCATCTACTTTTTAACCTTTGCTGTCTTTCTCCAAACCATTTTTGGAGCTAGCCCTCTCTTCCATTTCTGTTCAAGCTCTGAGAACTTCACCACCAATGACCCTTATGAATCAAACCTAAAAAAGCTCTTGGGTAACCTTTACTATCAAACACCTCTCCTGGGCTTTGGTCTTGGTTCAGTGGGTTCATATCCATACCAAACTAATGGACTTGCTCTTTGTCGTGGTGATGTTGCAACCACAGACTGCAAGACTTGTGTCAATGAGGCTAGTAATAAAATTCACAAACTTTGCCCATACAATAAAGGTGCCATTATATGGTACGACAATTGTCTTGTGAAGTACTTGAACAAGGATTTCTTTGGCCAAATTGATAATCAAAACAAGTTCTACATGTGGAACTTGAGAAATGTTAGCGATCCGACAACGTTTAACGAAAAGACAAGAAAGTTGTTGAGCCTCCTAGCCAAAGAAGCATCTGTTACTCCAAAACTGTATGCAGTTGGAGAGCTAGAGCTTGGAGAATCAAAGAAGCTTTATGGTTTGGCCCAATGCACTAGGGATCTTTCTAACAGTGAATGCTTCAAGTGTCTTGATGGTGTAATTGGTGAACTTCCCCGATGTTGTAATGGGAAAGAAGGAGGAAGAGTTGTTGGTGGGAGTTGTAACATAAGATATGAGATTTACCCCTTTGTCAATTCTTAGATTATGTATGTCCTAGGGTTTAGAACTACCCATATGTCGTAATATAAAATAAAGTGTTTGTAGAAACACCCTTATGATGATTCTCCATTTTGGAAGAATGCAGAAATAGAACCTACTTTGTATTTGTTGGATGTTTCAACTTTCAACCATCCTCATATGTTGTTTATTAAATTTTCTTGTTATGACTGTTATGGATAAATGACAAATTTTGCATCCTTGAATGGACAAGTAGGGTGGATGACTTCAAAAAACTTAACAAAAAGTCTAATACTGCAATAAATTTTAAACGAATTTTAAAATTATTGAGGTGGCAATGGTATAAATGAAAAGTGATCTTAATATAAGAAAATATATCATGTTTCAGTAATATCAATTCAGCATTTATTTTGGTATTTCCTACTCAATAAATAAGTGATATCTGTTTTAAAAAACCACATTAGACTATTCTAATAAATTATTAATTTATTTTTATGACTGTTATGGATAAATGACAAATTTTGCATCCTTGAATGGACAAGTAGGGTGGATGACTTCAAAAAACTTAACAAAAAGTCTAATACTGCAATAAATTTTAAACGAATTTTAAAATTATTGAGGTGGCAATGGTATAAATGAAAAGTGATCTTAATATAAGAAAATATATCATGTTTCAGTAATATCAATTCAGCATTTATTTTGGTATTTCCTACTCAATAAATAAGTGATATCTGTTTTAAAAAACCACATTAGACTATTCTAATAAATTATTAATTTATTTTCCCGATAGTATAGAAGATTGTGATTAATTTATTGCAGTAGTTTGATGTGATTTTTTGAAATAGGTGTCACTCATTTATTGGCTAGGAAATACTAAAACAGATGCTGAGTTAGTATTATTGAAACATGGTGTACTTTCTCTGTTAATAGTCATCTTACGTGAAAATGATGTATTCATTAATCATAGTTTATTATCTCAATAATTGTAAAATTTATTGTATTTATAACATTGCTAATTTTTTTCTTTTTTTGAGAATATCATTGCTGATAACTTAAACCATAACTATATAAAAATTTTAAATGATTTAACTTATCTCTAGTACTTTTATTTATTGGAGATAATATGGGCATAACATATATTATAAAATGATCATGTGTCAATCTTGTGTCTTGTCCAATACACAGGAACACTAAAAAGAATTCTTACCCATTTTAAAACAATAATGTTGTAGGGACTGGTTCTGGCACCACAAATGTAGTACTACATTTCTTGGTTGCCAATTTCTTATGTGGCAAAAAATAAAATAAAATAACAATTATAATAATGAGAGAGAGAGAGAGAGAGAGAGAGAAGGTGCTAACTGCTCTATATTAATTGTGTTTTTAATTAATTAATTTATTTATCATACTTCTCTTCTAATACATCTCATGTAATAATTAGCAAGAAAAATTGTTAGTTAAAGTAACTCTCACATAATTACGTATCTCTTTTTGCTAGTAGTGTCATTTTTAATTTGTAGGGACTCAATTTGGAAAAGCCTCCTAAAATGGAAAGGAAAAACGGTCCAACAAGCCCAAACAATAAATTTTTAGAGAGTGGGTTCAAGAACTAGCTCTAAAAGATAGGAAAAGCCTCTCTTTCTCTGTTTTTTTTTTTTTTTTTTTTTTTTTTTTTGTGTCCTCTCACAATGTTGTTCCTCTTTATGTTATATACTATGCTCCTCCCATTGTTTTCATCGTACACGTGTAGGTGCTATCTGGGAACTCCTTTATGTCCCATCCCCCCCCTCTTTAGAATTCTAAACCAGCCATTATAAGGCTACTTGATCACTGTTCAGACATCACCTCCACATTAATGTGGCCAGAGAGTTAGCTGGGAAGCATTTAATGTGGAAGTAGCAACGTCAGAAGATATTTGTTGCCTCCACTATCCCATATCCGTTTCTCAATTATAATTCAACTTTATGGACTACCTAGGGTAATCAGATAGTTACATCCACCTCGGACTATCGTTCCGAGGTGAATCTTATCCTCGGACACATTTTGGATTCTCATGTGCAATCCTCGGCTCTTCTTCTTATATTAGTCGTATCATGCTTTTACTAAATCATCCTCGGAATGATTGCTGTCCTCGGATTGGGCCATTGGGCTGCAGGCCCATTCCCTATAAACTTACCAATACCAACTTATATAGCTGGCCCCACAATAGCCCCTCAAAATCTCACTTTTCGTCACCTCGGCAGAAGGGAGATTTTGATATCCTGCCGTCATCCTCTTTTCCTAATTTCTAGACCGCCTTTCTACCTGCCCAAGGCACCCTTCAAACGGTTTGGCCTCGGGAGCGTGCCTCATTAAATTATGGTGGCTTCTCTGTCCCCCACGTTCAACGGCAAGATGCTAATCCAACGGTGGAGGGTTTTTGGTATTTATGAGCGGGATTTTTCCCGCTTGCGATTACCTGACTTCAGGGTGCCTCGACTTTAGGTAGTAACCCTGGCCTTTTAGATGATTAAGGTTATACAACCAGTTCACATCGTGAAGGGTCAGGCCTAAATTCATCTTCTCATTTAAGACCTCTATACTCCCTAATACCCTAAACATGTTAGGGGCGCACTGAGTAGGAGATAGCCTAAAAAATCTAAGGTAATTTCTAGTGAGATTACCTATAGGAATGGTCATCCCTCCCTCCACAAAGGCAATCATAGGGATGACCACTTCTCCGGCCTTCCTATCTTTCACCCATGTTTCTAGAGAAGCATATCTCATACCCACAGTTGGGGGAATCCCATACTTCGATCTAAATGCCTCTATTTCTTCCTCGGACTCAACTAAATGTTTAAACCTACCCATTTTCTAAAAGTTATGAAGAAAAGCTAATTAAAAAGGGAATGATAACTAAAAAGGTTCAAGGAGACTTACAGGTTTAAAAAGGAGATCCTTGGACAGGGTTACGATATTTATGAACACGTGATGAGGCGAAAGAAAGTAACAGGTTCAGTGGATGTGCACTGTGATAATGTGATGGTTGTAACTGGAAGGCAGGACGATTTAAAAAGCTATTTATAGTGGTGCAGAAATCGCGAGTAGGAAAAATCCGGCTCATAAATACCAAAAACCCTCCACCGTTGGATTAGCATCTTGCCGTTGAACGTGGGGGACAAAGAAGCCGCCATAATTTAATGAGGCACGCTCCTGAGGCCAAACCGTCAGAAGGGCGCCTTGGGCATGTAGAAAGATGTTCTAGAAATTAGGAAAAGAGGATGATGGTAGGATATCAAAATCTCCCTTCTGCTGAGGTGACGAAAAGTGAGATTTTAAGGGGCTATTATGGAGTCAGCTGTATAAGTTGGTATTGGTAAGTTTATAGGGAATGGGCCTGCGGCCCAATGGCCCAATCCGAGGACAGCAATCCGTCCGAGGATGATTTAGTAAAAGCATGATACGACTAATATAAGAAGAAGAGCCAAGGATTGCACATGAGAATCCAAAATATGTCCGAGGATAAGATTCACCTTGGAACGATAGTCCGAGGTGGATGTAACTATCTGATTACCCTAGGTAGTCCATAAGGTTGAATTATAATTGAGAAACGGATATGGGATAGTGGAGGTAACAAATATCTTCTAACGTTACTACCTCTACATTAAATGCTTCCTAGCTAACTCTCTAGCCGCATTAATGTGGAGGTGATGCCTGAACAGTGATCAAACAGTCTTATAATGGCTGGTTTAGGATTCTAGAGAGGGGGGATGGGACAGAAAGGAGTTCCCAGGATAGCACCTACACGTGTACGGCGAAAACAAGGGGAGGAGCGTAGTATATAACATAAAGGGAACAACATTGTGAGAGGACACAAAAAAAATAAAATAAAATAAAATAAACCGGAGAAAGAGAGGCTTTTCCTATCTTTTAGAGCTAGTTCTTGAACCCACTCTCTAAAAATTTGTTGTTTAGGCTTGTTGGACCGTTTTTCCTTTCCATTTTAGGAGGCTTTTCCAAATTAAGTCCCTACATAATTTGTTTATGTTTCTTTTTTTTTTTTTTGACAAAGCTACCCAAATCAGGTAGCACCATGAGACAATACGTATCTGTTTGAATCTTTTATTTTGCTAAAATTAAAATTTTGCTAAGAACTATAGATAAAATAAAAGTTACTAAAATATATAATAAGACCTATAATAGTATAAAAGTGCAGTGAGACTCATAAATAGTAGCAAAAATAATTAATAGTAAAATAAATGTTTTTTAATTTGTGCCAAACGCAATACATCATTCCTCCTCTTTTTATATAAAAATAAAATAAAAATTTGAGAAACAACGGTGTGTCATTGGATTTTTAGTGTGGTAGAAAGAAAAAATTAGAGAGAGAGAGAGAGAGAGAGAGAGAGAGGGAGAGAGAACAGAAAAAACATTCCTTTTTTTTAAGGTCAAACACTCAAACCATAACCTTTTCTTTTTCTTTTTCTTTTTTTAATTATGGTCAAACCATGCATAACTGGTAGACGAAAACCAAGAAACTGGATTAAAAAACAAATTTATTATCCTTTTTTAGAACATGTGACATATTTATTATAAATGCAAAATCCCTAAGAAATTACGTGCCGCAGCACCAACTTCAACTTTTTAAACAAAAACAAACCATGTATTATTGAAAAAATGACACGTGGCATCCCAGATGGCATTCAATCAACATAAAACTTACTATTATTTTAATCACACAAGTTGTCAAGTCAGATTTTTCCATGGCAAGGATAAATAAATAAGTAAATAAACTAAAATGCTTATTAGACCTTTATTTTTAGGCAAAAAAGGCAAATTCATTTTAATTATCTAATATATATATATATATATATATTTCAAATGAGTGTTCTAAGTTTCTAATTTTTCAATTCGGACATTTCATCTAATTACATTAAAAATTTTGTTAAATATGCAATTAACTATTAAAAAATATTATCACATAATAAATTTATAAATTTTTATTAATTTTATAGATTTTTTATGTGAAATTTTTTTAATGAAATTGAATAAAAAACTTAAATTGCATAAATTTGAAACCTTAAGGGGCCGTTTGGTAACGTTGTTTGTATTTTTTGAATTTACGTATAAGTAAAAAAATGTGTAAAAATAAGTGTAATATTGTTTAAAAATTAAAAAATGTTACTTATACTACCATAACAGCCCTAAAGATTCAATCAAACTTGAGGCGGTGAAATTTGCATTTTACTCTTACTTTTATTACATAAAATCATTACACTTTGCAATACACTTCTGTTACCTACTTCTACTAAAGTTACTGTTAGCCAAAGCAGTTTCTTAAAAAAAAAAAATATATATATATATATATATATATATATATTGTAAGCCTAAGTTAGAATTGCTTTCGATCAGCACCCGTCCCTCAGTTGTTGGCTGTTGGCCGTTGACTTTCCCCTTCTCTTCTTGGCTGGAGAAAGTGAGACAAACAATTTCAAGGGTAAGCCCGTTGCCAAGCTCAGTGAGTCTCTGCTCTCTATTCTAGTTTGTTTTTCTTTGGTTGCTAAGTTCAATTTATTTGTATTTCAATTTTCATCAAATGGGTCCAAACTTCTGTTGTAATTTGTGTTATGAAACCTACAAGTTGAATGTTCAAATAGCGTATAAAACACTATGAACGTTTAGACCCCAATTACAAACTTATCAATTCAAGCTTAATATCAAACAATATATGTGCAAAAAATGAACACAAGCTAATATCAGAATTAATAAACAGTCTAAACCAAATAAAATCACATCCACAGCAGGTATTAAATGGCAAAGATTAAGGGAAAAGAGATGCAAACACAAGGACAACACAATGATTTGTTATCGAAAAAGAAATTGAAGCCCTCAACGTAAAACCTCTCCGCCGCCCTCCAAGTAGTCAATAATCTACTAAAGAATGAAGTTGGGATACATGAGCAGTAGAAGACCCTCCAAGCCTAATATACCAAGTGTACCTAAGCCCTCCAAGCTTCTTNGAGCAGAGAGAGAGAGAGAGAGAGAGGAAGCTTGCTAACTGCTATATATTGATTGGTAGATAAATATATATATATATATATTATCCTACTTCTCTTCTAATACATCTCTTGTGTAATAATTAACAAGAAAATTTTTGAGTTAAACTCTAGTACTTTTATTTATTATTGGAGATAATACGAGTATAACATATGTTATAAAATGATCATGTGTCAACCTCATGTCCTGTCCAATATAGAGGAGCACTAAAAAAAATTCTTACCCATTTTAAAACAATAATGTAGTACTACATTTCTTGGTTGCCGATTTCTATTGTGGCAAAAAATAAAATAACATGAAAAAATAACAATAACAATTATAATAATGAAAGAGAAAGAGAAGAGAGAGAAGGCTGCTAACTGCTCTATATTAATTGTGTATATATATATATATATATTTATCCTACTTCTCTTCTAATACATCTCTTGTGTAATAATTAACAAGAAAAATTTTTAGTTAAACTAACTCTCACATAATTACGTATCTCTTTTTGCTAGTAGTGTCATTTTTGTTTATGTATCTTTTTTTTTTTTGACAAAGCTACCCAAATCCCAGGTAGCATCGATGAGACAATACGTATCTGTTTGAAATCCGTTTATTTTCTAAAATTAAAATTTTTTTGCTAAGAATACTTAGATAAAAGTAAAAGTTAGCTGAAATAATACAATGAGACCCATAAATAGTATCAAAAAGTCAGTGAGACTCATGAATAGTAGCAAAAATAAATTTAATAGTAAAATAAATTGGCTTTTTAATTTGTGCAAACGCATATTACATCAATTTCTCCTCTTTTTATATAAAAAATAAATAAAAAATTTGAGAAACTACTGGTGTGTCATTGGAATTTTAGTGTGGTAGAAAGAAAAAAAAATTGAGAGAGAGAGAGAGAGAGAGAGAGAGAGAGAGGAAATCAGAAAAACAAATCCTTTTTTTAAGGTCAAACACTCAAACCATAACCTTTTCTTTTTCTTTTTCTTTTTTTAATTATGGTCAAACCATGCATAACTGGTAGACGAAAACCAAGAAACTAGATTAGAAAAAACAAATTTATTATCCTTTTATAGAACATGTGACATATTTATTATAAATGCAAAATCGCCTAAGAAATTGCAGTGCCGCAGCACAAACATTCAACTTTTTACATTGAACAGATGTAATCACGGCAAGTTGGATGGTTCGCTGTAATAGCTGCTTTTCCCTTTTATGTAGGCCAAAAAAAAAAAAAAAAAGGAAGAAGAAGAAGAAGAAGAAGAAAAAAAGGAAAAGTACGTAACAAATCTGCCAAAATAATGTGATCTGGATAGAGCTTAAATCAATGGAACAAAAATAGTTGAACTGTTAAACCCACCTTGCGAGAATGTATGCAGACTATTTGCAGCTCTAATATCCTGGTTGCTGAGATTGGTAAAATGAAAAAAAAAAAAAAAATGAATTACTTTTTTAAGATTAGTGTTACATTAATCTGTAAAATTCAAGTTCTAAAATTTACCGTATTTTAGTATCATTATTCTTTTATTATTAATGTGCCCAATCAAATGACGCATCAACATCAAAATTGGCCTATGCACAAAGTGGAGCAGTTTACAACATTTAAGGATTTGATTTTTATTTCTTAAACTCTAAAGACCAAATTAGAAAACTAAGAAAATTTAAAACAATAAACTGGTATTATTCACATGAAACCCCCATATTAATTAGGAATTATATGTAAATTAATATATATTATATATATATAATGTATTATATATATTAATGATATAAGTAAAGTGAATAATAAAATAGAAAAAAAAAAGCGAGAGAAAATAATTATTTTAAATTACATCGAGTAATACACATCATGTAAGCCTAATATATATATATATATATTATAGACAAAAACCCAAAGATTCTTATTGATTAAAAAATAATTTAAAATAAATAAAGAAATTCCTTATAAATATTTTAAAACTAATAAAAAATTGATTTTAATCAAAACAATATTCACTTCTAGATATTTAAAACTTTTCCAATAGGATTTCAATTAAAGTAAACTATGTTAATAATTTTAGGACTTATAATAAGTCATAGAGCAAAATTATGGCATACAACTTATAATACTTACATTTAGCACGCATGTGATCAACACTTTCTCTAGTTGTTGCAAATGGTATCGAAGCCAACCGGTAACGTCATGTGACTCAAGAGTAGTACAACACAACTTGAACACTGAGAGGACATATGAAATTTACTTGGTTACTATAGTAAACTTATAAATTTATAATTGGGTAAATTTATAAGTTTATATAGTAACATGTAAATCTACACTAACACTATTGATTTTGTATTTAGTTGTTTATTTTTTCTTTATGTATCTCAAAAATGAAAGAAAAGAGTGAATGGTGGTTGTTGTGTGTGAAAAAAGAGAAACAATTCAAAAAATCAAGAAAAATGATATTTTAATAAAATGTAGTTTAAAATATATAATTTGATGTAGAGTGTTTTTAAAAGTAAGTACAAAAAAAAAAAAAAAAAAAAAGTATTCTTATGCTAAAATAAACATAAATTTTTGTATGAACCAGTACAAATACTCAATATGTTTTGTGCAAATGTGTGTGTGAAGCCCACATCAGGTGTCTACAAGGTCAAATTGGAATATATAAGTAATTATGAGGAGTCCCACGTGACATTAAGTAGTAGATAAAAAAAATGAAAATATTTTCAAATTTATAAAGAATCATGGTAATAAAAATTTATAAAAAATTAGTATTTTTAAACTATGTTAATTATTTTAATGTACTTGTAGTGTGTCACATGACACAAGAGAAACAATTGGGAAAATTAATTAAAAAAAATAAAAGAGAGGGTGTCCACTTAGCATGACCACAAATTATAGGATACAACTTTTATTATATAGTATATATTATGATATTATTTAGAGATGAACTCATAATAAATCATTTTATTGTGAATATTCATAATGATATAATATACTATATAATAAATAAATATAAAATATTATTTTAATGCAATAGTTTAGTTATAATAGTGGAGAAGGTTGAATCCTAAACATTTTTGTTGGAGACACTAAAAGATGCTAATTGAAAATTTTTACATTTATGAAACAAAAATCAAACTTTAGATAACATCCTACTAACAAAAGACAAATTTCTACGTTTCTTTTTTTTTTTTCTTTTTTATTTATTTATTTATCAATTGGCCTCCCTAACCTTTTATTTATAACATTAATACACGATTTTATCATGATTCATCATTTTGTAAATAAACTTCTTTTCATATTTAACTACACATAAACTTTCTAGTTCATAATGTAATAATACTGTATCATACTGCTTCAATAAAAATAAAAATTATATTTAAACCCCTCGTTGATTTTACAATGAATCAACTTCTTAAATTAACCAATTATGCAATATTTGTTTAGAATTAACCAATTATGCACTCTCATTTGATTATTAGTTAATTACCACGAGCATGCCTTTTCCATAAGGAAAACAATAAGCAATAAAAGAAGTAACACAAACAAAAGTACAGTGACAAAGTGGAAAACAGATAGAAAATATTTTCAAAGGAAAAACTACTAGAAAATAACCTACCCCAACAAAGTAATCCACTATATCAAGAAAATTTTACTATCTAGATTAAAACCTTTAATCCTAGATGAACTAACAACATAAACCTTCTACAGCTCCATAATTTTAAACTCTTCAATCGATATATGAAAGCTTTCTAGGATGATGCATCTGTGTTCACGATTACAACCTTTAATTGACTCCAAAAACCTCTTGAAGATTTGAACTCCACAGCAACAATCAAAGGATGATGGCTTTGTAGTTCTTTGATTTCATTAATGAGAAATAACTTGAAAAAATCTCTTCTAAACTTAGGGGTACGCAAGATGGAAGTTAGAATTCTCTCTCTTATTGGAAAAGGGTTTTTTACCTCTTAAACCATATATATGTGTATGATTTTTAGACCCCTGTAAACTAGATTGTTTAACCTAGTTATTTAGTCAAGCGATTACTTAGATAAATTATTTAGATCTAGGTTAACACAAGAAAATCATATCATGTAAATAATGCGGAAATATAAAGAACACATGATATGATAACCCAGGAAAACCAAACCGGTAAAAAAACCTATGGATGATTTAACCTAGCTATCCTCAAGGTAAAACAGATCAATTATGAAAGAATTGAAGTTTATACAATAAGATTTAGACCACTAACATCCTATTGCAACCTCGAATATAAAATTTACTACCACGACCATAGATAGCTCTGAATCCATGGACAACTTCTTTCCTTGGCCTTTACAACACAAGCACCCATACTTGTGATTAAAAAACACAAACTCTCCTGTTTGTGACTCCAAGGCCACCCTTGAAGGTTTAGATCATCAGCACCTTTGATGACTAGAGAAGGCAACAACTTCTACAACACCGGATCTTAAGATTCTTCAAAAAATAACACCGGTAGAAGACATGAGAGAGCTTTTTGGGTACAAAATCATAGATACAAAAGAGATACACTCTTCTCTCTTTGAAAAGACTTGAAAACCCTCTCTAGGGTTAGCTTATGATGTCCTTTAAATACTAGAAAAAACGGATCTCGATTTGGGTTTCAAAGGGATAAGTTATGGCCTTTTTACATTTGCTGATTTTTGCTGATATGCGACTTTCAATCAATCAAATCTAATTTTCGATCGATTGAGCCTTGCAAAAATTGAATAGTAATTTCCTACAATTACTCAATTCCAAACTTAATTTAAACTAAACTTTGAGCAAGTCTAAACCTAGACTAAATGTTTTGATCATGGTTTGCCAACATATACAAATTGAAGTTCTAATAAATTGGTTTCTAAAGTCTTAGAACCTAACAATCTCCTCCTTTGGCAATCCGTGACAAAATACATTACACAAAATAAAATGCTCAAGGTAAAAATAGCCCAATAACATATAATTTTCCCAAATACATCACAAATCTCAATCTAAGACTCCTAACCTAGAAATTGCAAGAAGAGATAGAAGGTCTTGATCAGAATGTACCTGTCTTTCCTGAAAACACTCCAAAAAACACATCAACGCATGTGTGGAAAGAAAGACATAAACAATATGAATCAAACTAAAACAAATAACAAATATGCAAACTAACTCTTCTCGTAAGTTAAATACATCAAAAAATTTTATTTTCTCCCCCTTTCAAAATTTTTTTTATCTCCCTCGAAGCAAAACATTTTTAAAAACATTTTTAAATAGGATTCCCATATTTCATCTATTTCTCTCCCTTTTTGTCATGTATTGACAAAGACAACTCAAACAAAGAGTAAATAGTATACAGACGCAACAAAAGTCAAGAGAAAACAGAGAATCAAGGATACAAAATAATCTAGCTCTATAGAATAGAGAAAACTCCCCCTATGAAGAGCAACAACTCTCTCTAAGAATAACAAAGGTTAAAAAAAACTTTTCTCCTCCTATAAAAATAGGAAAAACAAAACAAGTTTTAAGAAAAAAAGTTTTGGGGAAACTTTAGGAGGCTGGGATAAATAAAAAGACACAAACCAAACTTAAAAACTAAATTGAGGATACACATGAAAAAAATATTCTCTCTTTAAATAAATGAAAACTTGACACTATGTGACCCATAAACATATGCATGCAATGTATTTAAGAGAAAATATTTGCACATTGATTATCCATCATATTTCTTATGAAAAATATTTTCTGCAGTTCACACATAAAAATAGCATATACTAAAATATACAAGGAACTCAAAAATTAATCAATCAATTTTTAAATCTTGAGTACCCAATTTAGCAAAGTGTATGCATATTATGTGTAAAACAATGAGAGATATGACTGCAAAACTGCAAGATGAGTATAGAAAACAATGTAATGCATGTGAATCTTAAACACAAATGATGCATGAAAAAAATATTTGGTCAAATACTTAAAAACTAAAAAAATTTTCAATTTCAATGGGTCGAGCATCGATCGAATACCAATCAAGTCTGGCAAAAGCTAGAATTGAAAAATCAGGAAATTTTCTATTGATCGAAAATTACACCCGATTAATCGAAATTCTAGAAAACTGGATTTTTTGAAAAACAGCAAAAGTTTTATTTAGAAGACACTCAAACCAAATAATTTCATGAATGAAATACATAAGAATGAGTTTAAAAGTTTTTCAAAAACATTTGTTTTCAACCCAAAACTTCAAAAACAAGATTTTCAATCATCAAAGACAAATTTTGCCAACCCTTAAACACACACACACACACACACACATATATCATGTATAATCAATTCATTTAATGAAAGGAAATGGCTGGCAGAGTTCGGCTACCACACTACCAAAGCCATCCACATTTTCAAATCCCAACATTTTCCTTATTCTTTTTTCTTTTTTCCTTTTTTTCTTTCCCATTTATTTTTTTCTTATGCCCAAAATGACTCAGAATAGCCTGAAATTTGATCTGAGGTGGAACGAGGGTGGTTATTGTTTTGGTTTGCTCACCAGTATAGTATTTTCCAGCCATTGCTGTTGGAACATAACAATATTCATAACATTGAATTAAAATGGACCAAAATATTATTTTGATGTAGCTTAACAAGAGCATGGTAACAATAAATATTACGCTTTAATTTTTAGATATTATATAGATGATGTCATATTTAACTAATATACAAAATTATTATGCCATGTTGTCAATTTGGTAAGTTATGCACATATTGTAGTTAGAAAACTTTATTACAGTTACTATAGATTGGCCTTGGAAGTCTAAAATGGTTACAATGAAACCTATCATCTAAAGTTTTAATGGGAATCAAGTTTCACATTGATTGGGCTAGTGTTAAAATTATAATAAATTGTCTCTGGGGACCTTAAATCTATTGAGTTTACTACAGTACTCTTAGTGCGATGATTACTTCATAAGTATAAGTGCTTGTGGGGTGTGAGGGGGAGGCAAGGGCTAAGGTTCAAGTCTCCAGAAGGGAGCTTCACACATATTTACATTTAGATTAGGCTAGAGTATAATTTCTATCTTGTGTAAAATAAAAATAAAAAAATATGTTGAGTTTATGTCAAATTATGTGATTTTAAATTAATTATAGCATTTTTTTTTTAAGAAGAAAGACAAGGACTTTTATTCAGATAAATTGGCTATATAAGGCTAAAAAACATGAAGGAGTTGTGATGGAACATCTTCTATTCAAACTACATATCTAGGACATTTATAGAATTTTTGGTCAAATTATGAGTTAACTTATGATCCTCCATTTTGTAATGAGAAAAACTTAACCACGTAAAAGAATTAGAAAAAACTCTAGCATCCTGTACGATATTCCCAAAAGCAGCCAAGGACAAAGCTTCATTTGCAAGTGCATGTATAATCATCTCATAATCACCTTCGAGTATGGCTTGTGTAATCCCAATTTACAAAGCAAATTCCAAGGCACTTGCGATTTATTCTTATGATTGTCTTAATTAGCAAGTCAGCCACTGATGAAGTTTCATGCAATTTATTCTTATGATTGTCTTCATTTTTGGCCTTGAATAACTTGAATTTTCATGAAGTGCTTTACAAAATTTAGTCTTGAAACTTTCTTAGAAATGGCTAGACATGGCAAAACGGGCGGGTCAGGTCGGGTTCGGGTCGGGTTAATCAGGTTGCGGGTCAAACGGGTCATGGATCAAAATCAGGTCATTTTAAGCAGGTCAAAATCAAGTTCGGGTCAATCGGGTTGTGGGTTGGGTCGGGTCGGGTCGGGTCGAGTTGTGTTGACCCGTATTTTTCACATGAATTTTTTTATTTTATTTTTTATATAGAAAACAATATGTATCTGTCATTTGGAAAGTTATGCAACAAATTACTTAATATAAAATGCATTATTTTGAATTCACCACTTATATCAAGAATGAACTCAGTTAAACTTATTAATACTTATTCAAAAATTTTAAAATTATACAAATCCTAACATTACTATCTAAAACAAAATAACACAAAGATAAGTAAAACAAAAACACAAGTTTTATTTCTATACAATATCAACATTCCAAATATAAAACAAAATTACAAATGACTTATTGGATAACTCATTTGATAAAGAATAAAAATATATAAGAAATTTACAATTTGGAAAATTAATTTTATAATCTATTATCAGTTGTGGTTGACACTCTATTTCAATTTGAAATATACTTTAAAATTTGATTGCTTACTTATTTATACGTGGTCTCTTTTATGAATATCATATTATTGTTAAGCAACACACATTCTAGGAAATATCATAATTTACTTTGAAAAACCGTTTATTTTGGACATAAATTATTAAAAAATAGGTTTAAGTATTCATAATTTATGCTAATTTGATACTTTAGCTTCACTATTTTCACACTTGTGAATATTTCTTACATGTCTACAATTTTAAATCTATATTTTTAACTCTACTGTATCCAGATTATCTTGGCATGTACTTTACTATTTGATATCTAAAAATATTTACTCATTACAGAATGTTCAACCATTAATCTTTCAATTCATTTGCATATAGTTATGTAAATGTATCAATTGTTTCCTTAAAGTTCACAATAAACAATTAAATCAATATTGTCTTAGTTTTACTATTTTTTTATCAAAAAAAGAAGTTTTAAAAAAATGGTTCGGGTCGGGTTGCGGGTCGGGTCGGGTTGATCCGCAAAAAATACAAGTCGGGTCACGGGTCAACCCATTTTTACTTCGGGTCAAAAAAATTGAATCCAAATCGAGTATTTTTTTGGTCGGGTCGGGTCAGAAAATTCTGACCGTTTTGCCATATCTAGGCAAATGGCTAACAGGTAACTTCACGCTCTTATTGACAACTTCCTGTCACAAGTTTTTTGAATTTCACATAAATCTTTTCATTTTTAGATAATGGAGCTCAAGACTTGGAGCTGCAATCCCCTGTTCTGTTGAGCAATAGTTCTTCTAAGCCCGTTGACGCATGCGATTCAGATAAATGTGTGGATTTCGGCGGGGATGGCGAGGTCTTGGTGTCTCTGCTGTCTCTAGGTGAATAAATTTTCAAGCTTTTGGCTTTTGCATGTGGTTTTGGAATCTGGGTTTTTGTTGAATTTTGATTTTGTTTTTTGTTTTTGGGGTTTCGGGTTTGATTGTGCCTTTTATCTAATTTCAGGCGGAGCTGCTGTGGATGCAGAGAAATCTAAAGCGGCCGGGGTGGAGGCTCTTCGGGCAAAGAAGCGCCTTACCATGCTGACAAAATCCAGCCAGAATGTTGCTTGGGGAAAGCTTCTTTCCCAGTGTTCTCAGGTGGGTTTTATGTTTAATTCGGTTCTGAAATCTTGGTGTTGTGATTAGATTGTTGCTATGCTTAGTTGTTTGGAAGAGAAAAAGAGTTGCCTTTTTTATGTTTTTGTGCTTGTTTGTCACTTAAGCATTGCTAGTTATGATAAACAATTTGGTTTGTTTGTATTGTCATTCGTTTTCTAGGCAGTTGATGGTTGTGTTAATGTTTTCAATGCTGTAATATTCACAAGTTCTATTTTCTATCAATGGTCTTCCTGGATAAATCTTTATATCATACTAAAAGGTTTTATTCAAGTTAAATAGGAGACTTACATTCCTGTTTGGGGACACAAAATGAGCCTTATATGGTTTGTCCCACCTAAAACTCAAATACTCTACTGTGACGATCTAGGTATGTGGATAGTAAGCCTATTAATTGTCCATGTTGAGTCACATGCCTTTTCAATTTGCATAATTCGCATTTCTAGGTGAATAAATTTTCAAGCTTTTGGCTTTTGCATGTGGTTTTGGAATCTGGGTTTTTGTTGAATTTTGATTTTGTTTTTTGTTTTTGGGGTTTCGGGTTTGATTGTGCCTTTTATCTAATTTCAGGCGGAGCTGCTGTGGATGCAGAGAAATCTAAAGCGGCCGGGGTGGAGGCTCTTCGGGCAAAGAAGCGCCTTACCATGCTGACAAAATCCAGCCAGAATGTCGCTTGGGGAAAGCTTCTTTCCCAGTGTTCTCAGGTGGGTTTTATGTTTAATTCGGTTCTGAAATCTTGGTGTTGTGATTAGATTGTTGCTATGCTTAGTTGTTTGGAAGAGAAAAAGAGTTGCCTTTTTTATGTTTTTGTGCTTGTTTGTCACTTAAGCATTGCTAGTTATGATAAACAATTTGGTTTGTTTGTATTGTCATTCGTTTTCTAGGCAGTTGATGGTTGTGTTAATGTTTTCAATGCTGTAATATTCACAAGTTCTATTTTCTATCAATGGTCTTCCTGGATAAATCTTTATATCATACTAAAAGGTTTTATTCAAGTTAAATAGGAGACTTACATTCCTGTTTGGGGACACAAAATGAGCCTTATATGGTTTGTCCCACCTAAAACTCAAATACTCTACTGTGACGATCTAGGTATGTGGATAGTAAGCCTATTAATTGTCCATGTTGAGTCACATGCCTTTTCAATTTGCATAATTCGCATACTGCTTGTTTACTCTCTTGAAACCAAATTACATCACAGTGCAGTTTCTTTACTTTCACAAAGTTTTAGGACAAATTACATTTTAGATCCAATTGTTTAAGGGTGATTGCAAATCAAACCATGGAATTTCAAATCATGCATTTAAAATCTTAGACTTTCTCAGTCATCCCTAAACGAAAGATTTAAGGAAATTTTGTTACATTTAAGAAAGTCTGAGGTTTTAAATGCAAGATTTCAAAGTTTAAGGTTCAATTTGAAACCATTAATATAAAGTTTAAAATGTAATTTGGCCAAAAGTTTTAAATATTGATTTTTAATATATGGAAGATACAATAGTTTGTTTGGGAGGGGATTGTAGGGGCTAGGGTTGGATCAGTGTGTAAGTGGCCATGTGGCTTTATTGTTTGTTTGTTTAGGGATCAAAATGATGTTGTTTTTGCATCATTTTATTCTTGTTTTAGGTACGTGTTTAGCAAACAGTGTGAGAGAAAACTAGATGGAGGAGGTGAATTGAAATGTATTTAAAAACTCAAAGTTTTAATTGGAACTTTCAAATGTTTAAGGTCTAAATTTGAAACCACCCCCACACTATAAGGTTTAAAATGAAGTTTTCCTTTCATTCCCCTGTTACCTGTATTATTTAGTATCGTTCTACTTTTTTGTCTCTCTATTTTCCAGTTTGACATCTTGGCTTCTCTTCATCCAAGTCCAGCAGTTTGTAGGTTTCCAACAGAAGAGGCACGTCTGTTTATTGCAGAAACTGGTAATTGCTATTTTACTGTAGTTTTTCAGTTGCACTGTCCTAGATTTCTTTATTTTATTTTTTTTGTTATTTTATTTTACTGTAGTTTTGCCCTCTCTTGAAATGCCCAAATGGGCAAATCCTTCTTCTCACTCTCTTATTTTCCTCCTAAAATCCTCAGGTGTCTCTCTCTTTCTGTGCTTCTGTGGTGGACTAGAGGTATGAATCCAGAAGAAACATTTTTGAAGTTGGATTTCATTTAAATACTAAAATAGATATGAGGAGATGATGGTACTGGTTTGCATTGCAATAAGAATTGCATGTATATTACTTACATTGAAGTCATTTTTTTCTTTGATGTAATTAATTTTATTTTGGCAATGAAAGCAGCATGAAATTAATTGACTGTGTTTTGGTGATCAACTTAAGCAGAACTATTCACACATGGCATGGAGTTCTGGATTTGGATTATTAACCCACATGAGAAACTTTCATAAACTATTTGGCATTGACCATATGAATCTTTTTCTCATGTTCTGCCATATGCGGGGCCATGTCTTTTGCTAAATTATAAGATTTTTTTCATCTCAACCTTGACTCCATTATCTGACCTTTGGCCTTGAACACTAGACGTACCAAATTGAAGATAAAATGGTGGTTAAGTTGTCATAAGAGTGTTATGTGAAATGGAACACTAATCTTTTTAAGCTTGAACAGTCAATTTTGTATTGATAAAGGTGCCAACTAGCTTGGCTAATGAAGTCTCTTTTATTAGAAGCATAACCTAGATTCAAATCTCATCTTTATAGAGTTAAGGCATGATTTGGATTTAAGTGATTTGATTTTACTTCTATTAGGTTTTCATAAACTCAAAACTTTTGATATGATTTAACTTATAACTGAGCTACTCTTCCCTGCTATCTTTCATTCTTAAGGTGCAAAAGCCCAATAGCCCTAAACCCGTGACAATTGACAAGGAGTAAATCTTTATAAGTTTCTCTCATAGATTAATAATGAAAAATTATGAAACAGAGAAAAATTTGGCTTACAAGCTAAGAAGTTTAATATCCTAGATGTGTTTAATATTATTTATTTATAATGTGCCAATCTGCTTATCAGTCAAATATTGGATTGACTACAAGATTAGAAATCACTCACTTTTCCAGTTCTTTGTCTAGTCCATTGGCCAAACCTTGGTTCAACTAAAAAATAAGGTATCACTCTCTTTTCCAGGTCTTTGTCTAGTCTAGTTTTTAAAACCATGGGTGGGATGAAGGCTTAATTAAGTTGAGGGTTGATGACATGGCCAGAGTTAGGAAAACTTGTCTATGTATGCTTATGATGGGCATAGGGCTACAAAAATTTGCAGATTTAGGATTTAATATCTTCTAGAAAGGGTTAGGATTTGTAAGAGTTGGAAATTTTTTAATTTTGTGGCTGTTTGGTAGGGAAATCTGATTTGATAAGGGAAGGGCATGGATTTGATTTAGGTTTGTAAAAAGAAAAGAAAAGAGAGACTGCTGATGCTGTTTAGGGGCTGTGTGACTAGCCACATGAAGCAGTAACTGTGAGCCAAAAGACAAGAAGAAAAGAGAGATTGAAGGAGAACACTCTAGGTACTCTTGCTTCAAAATTAAAATAACTAAATATTCTGTCAATCAATTTCGGAATTCTTTGAGTACATTGAACACAAATATAAGGACTTTTCCTAGCAGTTGTAGCATTAGGACTCCTAATTTGACTTGAGAACTAAAAGTCTAAGTTATTAATCAATATCTGAATATTTTAAGTAAATTGAGCACAAATATTTTTTCTTGCATCCAGACACTTGGCAACTCCTAGGAAATTATAGATTGAATGACCAAATCAAAAATTGTTTCAACCTATAGAATCATACAATTCTTGCTTAAATTGGACTTCACAATTTCACACATAAATAAATCTTGATTGGATGCAATTGTGAACTAGCAACATATTAATGTTTCATCATTGCATCGATTGAGGTTTATGAACTAAAAAGAAAAGGGCTATGGTTAGCACTTGAAGGTGCTCAACATACAGCTTTTGTATATGGTTTCATGAAATAATAGAATCGGTGCTTACGTGTACTACTGGACTGATTAACTTTTATTTTTGGTTTCACCTCTCAAAAAATTGAATTGGTAGTTACTACTTAGAAATCCTTGTGTATTTATCATAATTAAGTTGAGTGTATTTTATATATATATATATATATATTATAAGTGAACATTATACATATTCAAATAAATTTGAGTCATTGTCTACCATACTTTAGGAAAATCACTTGCATGTGATGCGTTAGATTTGTAATTGGCACTGAACTTGCTGAATACTATTCATTGTCCCATATAAAGTTTAATAAACTATTTATTTGTGCTTTGTGCGAATTACAATCAAGGGCATTCATCCCCTGTAGGACACAAAAATAGAAGGCTATATAGAAGTATAACTAGGTAATGCACTAGTATCATTAGTGACTCTAAATAAAATTTATGAAGAACCATCAGTATGGAAGGTGTGAGTTTCAAAATCTTTACTGAAGATGTCAGGGAGTTGGTCCTTGCAGACACAGCAAACTGTAAGTAGATTATTGGTAATTAAGTCTCTTAACAAAACAATATTTAAAGTGCTACACTAGAGCTTGAAGTACTTGTTTTGGCAGCATGATGAGTGGCACTAACATTGTGAAATGAAGAACCAAGAGTGGTTGGAAAGGTCTTGAAAAACATGGAGTAAGGATCCATAGCACTTAGGAGGTCATGATGGCTATTGTTTTGAACTCAGCTTCTCCCCTAGATGAAGAGACATAAAGTTTTAACCAAAGCCTGTTGTGGAGCAACATGTGTTAGGACACCTGACCTTACATAAACTAGCTGTAGTCACAATGAAAGGTCCAGATGAGGATAGAGTCTAAGAAAATTGTGCCTTTTAGGTTGTAAAGGCTGTGTGAAATCTTTTGATGGATTAGAAGTGAACAGTGGTTTGTTTGTCACTAATTTGACAAGTGTGATTACCAGGACAATGAGAGGCTACCATTTGTCATTTTGGTGTTGGTCAAAGTAACATAAGCCATGCTGCATTGTTGTTCAATATTGTGAGGCACTAACAAAATTCTTCAATAACTCATAGGTTTTGATAAGGGAGCTCTACTAGTGCTAGAGATTTGCAGCCTATGCGGACAAGGTTTGTAACTAAGCCTTTTAGCCCATTTGAGGAAAAACGATGATTATTTGGTTTGAATAAGAATTAGACCAGTAGGTTTGCTGTGAGCTTTAATACTAAGAAAAGTAACAAATTCTGAGGGACAAAAATAGTCATTACAGTGACATTTTAAAATTTGAGTTTGGGTAATTCCTTTGGCATTGAAAGAGGGAAGGGATTTTTCGACTCCATGAGAAAAGAGAGAATCTCTATTAAGGAAAAAACTAAAGGGAAACTTTGACCCTCGAGGGCTAGTTGGGGTAAAGGAGGAAGGAGAGACAAATAACTAAAATAAAACATTTAAAGAATTTTCCTTTATTTTTTCTCATTTTTTTGATTGTGCTAAGATAACTAGGAAGAAGGTTTTAGAATTGAAGTTTCAACGTTTGGTTCCTTTGCACATACATCTCTCCTGACTCTATAAACTTAGGAGAGGTCAAATAAGTAATTGACTTCCCCATTTGTTGTCTGAATTCCACAGGGTGAAGATTATATATGTAATATACATCCCTCTTCTTTCAATCATGAATTTTGTTTTCAATTTACTTTTTTCTTTTTGCTTTTCAACACTAGTTCTAATTTTTCTTTCATAAGAGAACATAACTGGATGAACAAACGTGTTTAAGTTCTAGAATACAAATTTTAAGCAAGCAGATACTTTGTGATGTTACAAGTACAAATATCAAGGTTTTGGACACGATACCATTGCAGTTTCTCTTTTCAAATAAAAAAGAGAAACTAATAGAATGCTGGAAATAAAAAATGGTAGTCAAGTGAATCTGAGTTAAGTTGAATTTATTAAATTTAATTACCTTTTTTTAGAATCATTAAAGTTAATTACCTAATAATCATGTTCCAGGCCATTTAAACCCTATTAAACTATGTACTATTATTCTTAAAAAAAAAAAAATGTACTATGTGCCTCTTCTTTTTATTTATTTATTTTTATTCATAGAAAGGTAGTACTTATATTTACGATTTACTTGTGAATGTTGATTAGATGAAGAAATGTAAAGCTTGGGAATCGGAAACTGAATCCTTGGAATATCAATTCACAAACGGTAATTCCTCTTGAAACTTTTTTTCAAGAATTCTATGTATTTCAGTTGTGAGATTCTTATTGACATATATACGTATTTCAGTTGTAACTGTTACTGATTGGTCTTTTTTTCACTCTTGTAGTAAACTCACCACCTTATGCAGGCTATACAAATGATAGTGCAGGTGGGTTACATGTCAAATATAAATCCTCTTCAATGCTAGTTGAATATAAATTATATATAACTTTTCAGTCATACATTTGGATTATGTGTTCGTCTCCAATTTCAATATTAAGATATCTATTTTGAAATTTTTATTGATTGGATTTTTATCCTTTTTAGGCCAAATGGGGAGGAGCCAACTAGGGATGAGGTTTATATATTAACCCACACACATAAAGATGGGAAACCTGTTAATGAGAAAGCAGCCAGCCAAAATTGTATTTATTTTATTTTGTTTTATTTTATTTTATTTTTTAAAGTAACTTGCATTTTACCAATCTAATTTTTGGCATGAGTTTGTCTTTTCTATTTCTGAGTGTTATTCTGCCTGCTTGTGCTTCATTATGTTATGCATTTTGTTAAAATTGCTCTGTCTTAGGAATAGAGGTAGATGAGGAGAGTGGAGAAGAGACCTCATCACTTTCCAACCAACCAGAAATAGGATAAAACATATCAGGCTTAACAATAGCAGGCAAAGTGAACATTTTATAAATCAAGTTAATCAAAAGGCACAATAACCAAATCACTGGTGATTCAAGTGTAATGGAAAAATTACACAAAACCCCTTTGTGGTTTTCATAAAACATGGAACCCCTAAAGTTTTGAGTGTAACATTTATCCTCATGCGGTTTTTTTTTTTTTTCGTGTGTTGTAAATTGTTAATTGCATAACACTTAGCCTCATGTGGTACTGTTTTTTGAGTAAACCGTTAATTGTATAACACATGGGGGGTTTTGTATATTTTCCCACGTGTCACTTGAGATAGAAAGGTATTAGAAAGTATGAGAACTTGAGAACTTTTGGACACTTTGATTTGAGAATTGCTTTTATTCTTTTTAATATAAGTATCAATAAATTTTTCTCTAATTGACCGTCCTGTTCATCTCAGTATCATTGGCCTATGCTATTCTTTTTTTTTTAAGGGGTGCACAGATCAGTCTGAGTTTTTAAGTTGTTCCAAAATAATATTTAAGGTAATGGTTATTTAAATAATAATAATAATAATAATAATAATGATAAATGCTATGTTGGAATGGTACTGATTTATGTTGTGGGTTTTTTTTTTTTTGGCAGAGTTATTCCAAGGAGTCTAATGCCTAGGGAGGTACATTAATACTCCTAGCAAATCTTTACATGTGCAATTTCTTCGATCTTGATAGCAAATACAGCTTACACAAGTATGGCAACAAAATTTAATTGGACAATGCATAATATGTAACTAGTGACTGGTACTGAGGTGTAATTGCGCATTTTATGTATAGGATGGGTTTTATCTGAATTTATTTTATCTGAAATCTTTCGAGGGAAAAAAAAAAAAGAAATATATATATATATATATAGCCGCGTTTATAAAAGCGCGGCTATAGACCCCTCAGCTCTATGTTTACGAATTTTAGGCCACAGCTGGAAACGCGGCTATAGTCTCATAGTCCTACAGCCACGTTTTTAAGAGCTATAACCATGTTTTAAAAATTTCTCTAAGGTCTGTGTGAATAAATTTTAACAACTCATATTTCTTTCAACGCTTATAAATATATATATATATATATATTTGTGTTTGTGTTTTTGCTCGATATATGCTTCACATTTTTTAAAATCTCTTAATATTATTGATTTCCACATATCTATTATTAAGAATTTAACTTGACACAAGAGGGCATGCCAAAAATTCACTAATGGATGTTTGCCCATATATAAATTGATTTAAACCAACTCAAGGTTTTTCATGTGAACACTTAGTCTGTTACTAACACAATTATTTTAAGCCTAATGAAATTGAAATATACTTTCAAATTTTTTTAAGACAAAATTGTAGGAGTAACTTTCAACATTTAAGAAGCGAAATTCAAATTTGGACAACACTTTATAGAGAAAAAGGTAAATTTCAACCTTCTGTCACTGATTCTTGAATCAATTGGCCTCCAAAAAATTTCAAGTTTGATTAATACATGATTTCATGATTCCTGATTTTGATTAATAAAATTATTTTAAAATCTAACGACGCATTAACTTTCTAGTGTATTAAGACGTTTTCTAACTTTGGCTTTTACTATTATGGCGACTTTGTCACGTTCAATTTTTCGTTGAAATAAAATAATATGAGGGTTGAGTACACTTTCATTTTATTTCATTTTTAATAACTTGATCAAGGTGCATCTAGTTCCCATTTTTGACTTTTGCAAATAAAGCAACCAACATTGAAAATTTCTTGTTCAACTTCAACAATGATAAAGAAGAAATAGTCAGTCCCTTTTAATATTTCCAATTAGTATGAAGCTGAGATTTACTATAAATAAGTGCTGCATGGTCCATACTTTAAACCCATCATCCTCTTATTTCCTTCTAAAAATGTCTTCTTCACAGTTCACCTTCTTAATCTACCTGCTAACCTTTGCTTTCTTTCTCCAAACCATTTTTGGAGTCAGCCCCCCTCTCTACAATATTTGTTCAGGCTCTGAGAACTTCACCACCAATGACCAATATGAATCAAACCTAAGAAAGCTCTTAGGTAATCTTAACTACCAAATCCCTCCTCTTGGTTTTGGTCTTGGTTCAATAGGTTGGTACCCATACCAAACTTATGGGCTTGCTCTTTGTCGTGGAGACATTGCAGCCGCAGATTGCAAGACGTGTGTAAACGAGGCTAGCAACGAAATTCACAAACGTTGCCCATATGATAAAGATGCAATTATATGGTACGATAATTGTCTTTTGAAGTACTCAAACAAGGACTTCTTGGGTCAAATTGATAATGAAAATTGGTTCTCTTTGTTGAATGTGCAAAATGTGAGTGAGCCAACAATTTAACAACTCATATTCCTTTCAACGCTTATAAATAAATATATATATATATATATGTGTTTGTGTTTTTGCTCGATATATGCTTCACATTTTTTAAAATCTCTTAATATTATTGATTTCCACATATCTATTATTAAGAATTTAACTTGACACAAGGGGGCATGCCAAAAATTCACTAATGGATGTTTGCCCATATATAAATTGATTTAAACCAACTCAAGGTTTTTCATGTTAACACTTAGTCTGTTACTAACACAATTATTTTAAGCCTAATGAAATTGAAATATACTTTCAAAATTTTTTTAAGACAAAATTGTAGGAGTAACTTTCAACATTTAAGAAGCGAAATTCAAATTTGGACAACACTTTATAGAGAAAAAGGTAAATTTCAACCTTCTGTCACTGATTCTTGAATCAATTGGCCTCCAAAAAATTTCAAGTTTTATTAATACATGATTTCATGATTCCTGATTTTGATTAATAAAATTATTTTAAAATCTAACGACGCATTAACTTTCTAGTGTATTAAGACGTTTTCTAACTTTGGCTTTTACTATTATGGCGACTTTGTCACGTTCAACTTTTCGTTGAAATAAAATAATATGAGGGTTGAGTACACTTTCATTTTATTTCATTTTTAATAACTTGATCAAGGTGCATCTAGTTCCCATTTTTGACTTTTGCAAATAAAGCAACCGACATTGAAAATTTCTTGTTCAACTTCAACAATGATAAAGAAGAAATAGTCAGTACCTTTTAACATTTCCAATTAGTATGAAGCTGAGATTTACTATAAATAAGTGCTGCATGGTCCATACTTTAAACCCAACATCCTCTCATTTCCTTCTAAAAATGTCGTCCTCACAGTTCACCTTCTTAATCTACCTGCTAACCTTTGCTTTCTTTCTCCAAACCATTTTTGGAGTCAGCCCCCCTCTCTACAATATTTGTTCAGGCTCTGAGAACTTCACCACCAATGACCAATATGAATCAAACCTAAGAAAGCTCTTAGGTAATCTTAACTACCAAACCCCTCCTCTTGGTTTTGGTCTTGGTTCAATAGGTTGGTACCCATACCAAACTTATGGGCTTGCTCTTTGTCGTGGAGACATTGCAGCCGCAGATTGCAAGGCGTGTGTTAATGAGGCTAGCAACGAAATTCACAAACGTTGCCCATATGATAAAGATGCAATTATATGGTACGATAATTGTCTTTTGAAGTACTCAAACAAGGACTTCTTGGGTCAAATTGATAATGAAAATTGGTTCTCTTTGTTGAATGTGCAAAATGTGAGTGAGCCAACAATATTTAACCAAAAGAGTAGGGAGTTATTGAGCCAACTAGCCAAGGATGCATCTTTCACTGTTAAAAAGTATGCAGTCGGAGAGCTAAACCTGGGATTGGGAGAATCAACCAAACTCTATGGCTTGGCTCAATGCACATGGGACCTTTCTACCAGTGAATGTTTTCAATGTCTTGATGATGCAATCGGTCAACTTCCTAGTTGTTGTGATGGGAAACAAGGAGGAAGAGTAGTTGGCGGGAGTTGCAACATAAGATATGAGATTTACCCATTTGTCAGTGCTTAATTCGATGTGGAGTGCTCTAGGTTTCAGGTGCCTTTTTCATGATCTCACTTTGGAGGGATACTCAAGAATAATGATCTATGATTCTTTAATTTTCTTTGAACCAATGTAATTATATAATTCATTGCCAATAAAATTGATTTATTTTGGTTTTCTTGATTTTTTTCCATCAAATAATTCAATAAGAATCTCTCGATTTAGGGGGATAGGTGTTGTTAGTTGAAGCTCCATTATGACACTCACTATCCAGGAGCACAAAAACTCACAATTCACTCAAGGTAAGGTTCTCTACACGCTTGCACTAACCACAGGCTTTTACCTTTCCTTTCCAACGGCAATTTATTTTGATGGTTGAATATATCCTTACCACAATTATTATAGGTTTTTTTTTTTTTTTGGGGCCCTCGATGAAAAACATGACACTTGAAGTCTGAATTGCCAACAAATATGAGTGGAGTTAAGTACACAGAACAGGCATGCATGGATCTCGGATGTCGGATGTTGGTCCTCTAATAAGCACGTAAGCAAGAATTATAATGGCTAGGTTACAAAGAGAGTATGGGAAGACAATGCATTGTTAGAACGAACTTATTACGACTTGAGTAGAGGAGCGGCAATTATTAGAGCTGGATTTATTATAGTCAGACTTGTCAGTGCGCATGGAAGAGGCAATAGAAGGGTTAGCTGACAACATGGTAAAGCCTTTTTTGGACTTGCAAGCTCTGTAGACGAGTCTTCTCACAAGCTAACTCATTAAGGGCTAGGGTGGGAGGAGAGTGATTAAGCAGCTGACTGCAGAGAGGCAGTGGCTCATAGTCATCATGCAAAGCTATCAAGAATCGGTAGAGAGGGACTGATCTTGTTATACAGTGTACTTGGCTGGATAGGTGGGAGTCCCAAATTATATGAATGGTATAGTTTAACCATGAGTTGATATTCCTTGGAACCATGAGGAGCAAAATAGTGTTTGCCTAACATATATTGTAACAACCTAAGGAAAAACACTAATAATATTTAC
>NW_027069486.1:846434-923901 GCF_002906115.3 Quercus suber | reverse complement strand
ACATAGGATTTTTGGTGGTCTTCGATAGCATATCACACAATGGAGACTCAACTAACAATATTACTTATCCCTCTAAATGGGGTGACTTACAAATGGAATCACCACTTCATTTATCACTTGGCAAAAATAAATTCAATTTATTGAAAATGAATTTTATAATTACATTCGTCCAACGAAAAATAAAGAATTACAAAGAATTATTCCTTAATTTCCCTCTAAAAGTAAGAATCATAAACAAACTCCTGAATCCAATATTAAGAACTGAGAAATGGGTAAATCTCATATCTTATGTTGCAACTCCCACCAACAACTCTCCCTCCTTCTTTCCCATCACAACAACTTGGAAGTTGGCCAATTGCATCCTCAAGACACTGAAAACAATCATTGCTAGAAAGGTCCCATGTGCATTGAGCCAAGCCATAGACATTGGTTGATTCTCCTAGCTCTATGTGTCCAGCTGCATACTTTTTTGTGGTGACAGACGCCTCTGTAGCTAGTTGGCTCAACAACTCCCTAGTCTTTTGGTTAAATATAGTTGGATCACTCACATTTTGCACATTCAACAAGGAGAACAAATTCTCATTATCTATTTGACCTAAGAAATTCTTATTTGAGTACTTCAAAAGACAATTATCGTACCATATAATCGCACCTTTATCATACGGGCAAAGTCTGTGAATTTCGTTGCTAGCCGATAATGAGAATTTGTTCTCCTTGTTGAATGTGCAAAATGTGAGTGATCCAACTATATTTAACCAAAAGACTAGGGAGTTGTTGAGCCAACTAGCTACAGAGGCGTCTGTCACCACAAAAAAGTATGCAGCTGGACACATAGAGCTAGGAGAATCAACCAATGTCTATGGCTTGGCTCAATGCACATGGGACCTTTCTAGCAATGATTGTTTTCAGTGTCTTGAGGATGCAATTGGCCAACTTCCAAGTTGTTGTGATGGGAAAGAAGGAGGGAGAGTTGTTGGTGGGAGTTGCAACATAAGATATGAGATTTACCCATTTCTCAGTTCTTAATATTGGATTCAGGAGTTTGTTTATGATTCTTACTTTTAGAGGGAAATTAAGGAATAATTCTTTGTAATTCTTTATTTTTCGTTGGACGAATGTAATTATAAAATTCATTTTCAATAAATTGAATTTATTTTTGCCAAGTGATAAATGAAGTGGTGATTCCATTTGTAAGTCACCCCATTTAGAGGGAAAAGTAATATTGTTAGTTGAGCCTCCATTGTGTGATATGCTATCGAAGACCACCAAAAATCCTATGTGTTAATTGTTCATTGATCCTTCATTATGTGATATACTATCTAGGAGCACCAAAAATCCCAATCCACCTGGTTGCGATTTTCAACACAATTGCACTTGCTAAAATTGTTGGTGATTGAGTGATTTGCATAAGCATATAAAAGAGAGCAAACATGCAGATTTATGAGGTTCAGATTGATGCCTATATACATCCATAATGAAAGTCCTTGCATGGCTAGATATTTGTGTACGTTTTTAGACCTCTTAAATACATATAGATTAACTTAGTTATTTAGCCAAGTGATTAACTTAATTAAATTATTCAGATCTAGGTTAACACAAATAAATCATATCATTGAAACAATGCGGAAAAACCAAAATAAAGAACACAATGATATGATAATCCAAGAAAATCAAACGGGTAAAAAACCTGGGGATGATTTAACCTAGCTATACTCAACGTAAAACAGATCCACTATGAAAGAATTGATGTTTACACAATAGCGATTTAGACCACTAACATCCTATTGCTACCTCGAGTAGGAAACTTACTACCACGACTACGTGACAACTCCGAGTCCATGGACTACTTCTTTCTTGGATTCACAGCAACCATAAGTACTCCCACTTGTGTTTTCTTAAGCTCTTTATGCAACAACTGAAACGATCACCAAGCTCTCGACATCAATCTTGAGATTGAAAACCCTAAGTATGTATGAAGGCAAACACCTCTAGATCTCACAAGAGATTCACACATACAGCATAAATAACAATATAAAAATGTGGCTAGGGTTTTTCCTTTTATACTTAAGGCAAAACATAAAACCCTACACATCATACGGGCTTGGGCTGAGTTGGAAAATTATGCAGAAAAACAATCTGCACGAGTTTTGATCGATCGAGTCTAATTTTTGATCGATCAAGCCTTGCAGATTTACTCAATAAATCCTGCAGTACACTCGATTCCAACTTTACATAGAAACACACTTTGAGTAGCCTAATTCTAGACTAAACGTTTTGATTATGGTTTGCTAACATTATATATTGAAGTTCTAATACATTTAGAGCCTAAATCCTTAGAACCTAACAATTTGATATTAAGCTCTTGTTTAAAATGAATTCCATGTGGAATTTATATGCTAGAAAACTCGAGACTAATCTTAGGTTAATTATAAACTAACTCAATGTTAATTTGCTTATTCTACAAGAAAATTGGCCTACAATTGGATTGAACCACTTTGACCATAATATGTCTAACAGCACTAACTACATGCTTTTATCTTTCCTTTCCCTTAATATTTTATTTTGACAGTTGTTTCCTTCACTACATTAACTATAGCTTCTTGTTGAGGTCCTCAATGAACAAGATGAAACTATAAAGTGTGACTCGCGAATGAGCGTTAGTGGAGCGGAGCACCAAGGTTCTTCAAAGCCAGGATTATCAACTAGTGGATTTTTTTTTTCAAAGCCAATGTGTTCGCTACCTAGTTGTTTAGATTTGTTCTACATAGTCAAGGATCGCAACCTAAGCGTTCGGTTTTATTCCTTGTTCTTTGTTTTCTAAAGGAGGTCAATGTAGCAATTAGGTAAAAGAAATAAGAAATTTCTCTAGTATTTGTTATTTGTGAGAGATAACTATTTAGGTGTATTGAGTTTGGGTTTTGTAAGAGTGTTTTTACACCATCTTTGTATCTGTAAAGTTGTGATTTACAACTATGTGTTTTGTTGGCTTTTATTCCGTGCCAAATTTGATTGTAATTTCTATCAATCGTTTATACCCTGTATTTGTTGTGGGAATTGTTGTAAGGGGTGTGTGATAGAGAGTGTGTGAAGACTCAAGCAAGTTGGAAGCTGATGGAATCTCGCGGGTATCTCGCGACTAAGCTTCCCGCGAAGTGAAGCATGTGCCCTGCACATGCTGGAATGCGAAGAGTCATGACAGATGGAGACAACTGTCTCTCGCGAGTATCTCGCGGGTAAGGCCTTCCCGCGAGACACCCGCGAGACATGCTGTTCTGCCAGCCTGTACTGACTGACTCACACATTTTGCACCTATCCTATATAAACCCCCATTACCCACAAATGTTGAGGAATGCTTCAGAGAGAAAACCCTAGCCAAACACATTTGTAATTAGAGATTGTCATCCCCACCTTTCTCTATACACTTGCTTGTGGTATCTCCTCAACCCTTCCCTCTCCATTTCCACACCATTGAGAGGTTGATAGCCCAAACACTTACCACACCTTTGGAGAGTGTTGTGTGACGTTTTGGTGCTGCTGGGAAGCATTGGAAGAAGCCTGGAATGGCAGATGCAACATGGAGCTTGTTGCGGGATCCGGATAACTAAGACAAGACACGGTTCCGAGAAGCCTTGTTGGAGTAGGAGCTTGGAGGGCTTAGGTACATCGGGTAGATTAGGCTTGGAGGGTCTCTTGCTTACTCATGTATCCCAACTGATTGTCTAGTGGATCGATTTCCGCTTGGAGGGCGGCGGAGAGGTTTTTCGCCGAGTTCTTCGGTTTCCTCTTCGAAAACACGTCTTGGTGTTTTCTGTGTTTGCATCTCTCTTCCCTACTCTTTTATATTCCATTACACTGCTGTGTTGTTTAGTTTATGGATTAGAGTAGCTATATTGTTCATCCGCTCGCTTTTACACTATTCCGCACTTTATATTAAAGTTGTGTAAAATCTATCGAGCCGTAATTTTAATCGGGGGTCTAAACAGCTCTTGTGTTTTTCAACACGTTTTCGAGCTTTCAATTGGTATCAGAGCGGGTACACTTGCTTGGTTTAAATACCTTAGTGTGATCCTTGACCCTATTTGAGATGGACCGGTCTCAATCGCTCAATGTTCCACCATTTTTTGATGGGAACAATTACGCATTCTGGAAAGTCAGAATGAGAGCATTTTTATGCTCTATAGAAGATACCGTTTGGGATGCGGTAGAGCTCGGCTGGACTAAGCCGGAAGCTCCTAAGGCAAATTGGGATAAGGCAGCTCTCGCAGCAGCCAATGCAAATAGTAAAGCTTTAAACGCTATATTCTGTGCTGTGTCACCTGATGAATTCCACAGGATCTCTCATATGACAGTTGCTAAGGAAGCTTGGGAGATTTTGGAGACCACTTATGAGGGTACAAAGAAAGTTAAGGACACAAAGCTTCAGATGCTTACCACCAAATTTGAAGAGCTCAAGATGGGTGATGATGAACCATTTGATTCATTCTATGGGAAGCTCAATGAAATTGTAATTGCTAAACTCAATCTTGGGGAGAAGATTGAAGATGCTAAGGTGGTGAGAAAAGTATTGAGGTCCTTGCCTGAAAGTTTTAGAGCAAAAGTTACAGCCATAGAGGAAAGCAAGGATTTGGATGAGATTAAGATTCAAGAATTAGTTGGGTCTCTCCAAACATATCAGATGGGACTGCCTTCCCATAAGATGAGTAAATCACTTGCTCTTAAAACCATCACCGAAAGGATGGGTGATTCCTCCGAAGAAGATGGGGTGGAGAAGGAGGTAGCATTTCTTGCGAAAAACTTCCGCAAATTTCTGAAGATGAAGAACAGTGGGAAACCATTCAACAGAGGAAAATTTTCATCTTCAAGAGGTGATAGGAAAGAGTTTACAAAGAAAGAAGGGAGGGAGTTTCAACCTTCTTCAGAAATTATATGCTATGAGTGCAATGGCCATGGACATCTAAAGAAGGAGTGTCCAAATTTTCTGAGGGGAAAAGGCAAAGCTTATGCCACGACACTCAGTGATTCAGACTCCTCTGATTCTGACTCGGAAGAGAGTTGTGACGGAGAGGGAAACTACTCCGCATTCATGACCATTGCTCATGTGGAGTCATCGGATGATTTGGGTGCACTTGTGAAGGAGCTTGGTGAGCATTCTGATTCAGAGTCTATTGGGAATGTGGAAGAATCAGATGCTGAAGAAGAAGAAGAGAATACAGCTAATCTTCAAGAAAATTACTCCTTATTACTTGAGAAGTCGGGAGAGTATACCAGAGTAGCCAAGGCGGCTGTAAGGAAAATGAAGAAAGCTGAGGAAGATTATAGAAGTCTCTTGATCAGATATAAAGAGGCTAAGTGTGAGATTGAGACACTAAATGGCGAGTTGTCTGAAGCCTATACGAAGGTGAGGTTTCTTGAGCAAGAGGTAGTGCAAGCTCATGCCAAGATAGAAAGAGTCTCCTCCCAGAAGTTAGATGATGTTATCTCATCTCAAAAACCTTTTTCAGACAAGTCCGGGTTAGGATACACCGGAGGAAGCAGCTCATCAGCCAAAGCCACCAAAGAAGTGAAATTTGTAAAGGCCATAGAGCCTATTGTAGAAGAGCCCATTCTTGAGAATGTTAAGGCTGAGAAGAAGAATGTGAGTGAGCAACGGATGGTGAATAAGCCCCGAAATCATTCCATAGGTAGACATGAAACCAGAGGAAGATCTCTCCCAAGATCTCAACGGGGTCCCAGAACGGACTATGTGTGTCACTACTGCGGAATGCAAGGACATACCAGACCTAACTGTCAAAAGCTGAGATCAGACAACAACTCAAGCGCACCTCGGTCACGAGGAAGGAGAAATGACATGAGGTCTTGGGGTGGTGAACAACCGAGAAGTCAGAATCGTGATCCTGGCATGATGGACGTGATGAAAATGATTGGTGCCTTCACCACTTGCTTGGAGAGTTTCACCAGAAGGTTTGACAGTCCAAATTCTCGTACCCAATCCGTTAAGGATATCACCCCAAACGCACGTGACGTGTGGGTGAAGAGGGGTACTCATGCATAAGCATTATAACATGTCCACGCATAAATTCTTTCAATGTTTAGGGACTTTTGCTGTTGCATCGTTTCATGCATTGCTCTATTTTTACTGTTGGTGTTTTGTACCGGTTGTTTTTGTTAATCTTTATTCTCTTGTTCTGTTTTTGGGTGTGTTCAAAAATTCAAAAACACATAAAAAATAGAAAATCCAAAAAGTTTGATCACTTTGTTGAGTTTTGTCTCAAAGCATGTTTTGCCTTGTACCTTTGTACTTATGGCTTTGTGCATTTAACGAGCTTAGCTTGTCTCTCATGCACTCATATCATTGTGGAAGAAATCCTAAAATCTATGTGACTGTTGTAAATAGATCTTCAACCTTGTCATGAATGATTAGTGAATGGTTTTGTTGATCTTGAGACATGCATAGACTCATGCCTATATATCTTCCCACTTTTATTTTCTGCTTTAAAAGAGCTCTCTAATTGTAAATCTCCAAATGAAAAGAGATATAGAGCTGCAAAAGCCTGTCGCACAAACTAGTATTCGACTAGGAAAAAGGGAAAGCGACCAAAATAAAATGTATGATGCCCAAAAAGCCAAAGGCTAACTCATCAAATGAAATATCAAAAATTTCAGGCATCTTTCTCTAAATGAGATTCTCTTTGCTCAAAAGTTGCAAATGATATGTTAAATATGGAGCCAAATGAAAAGCTTCAATGAATTGTTATCAAGTTCATGTGGGAGGTCATATATGCATGTTTCTATAATTGAGATAGGTCACATAATCTAGGGCTAGTTGTGTATGCCTTGATTGAATTGATCATTGAAGCTTCACATTGGACTAAGGACTATCTCATTTTTGATATCCACACACAACACACAAGTCTATGTTCAATGAATGCCTTATTCATTTGTGTGATTGTACTTGATTAAATGTGTTTTTCACATGCTTAATCTTTGTTGATCAAACCCAAAAAGATTTTTGAGTGTTTTATTTGTTTTTGAAAGTGATTTTATACTTTCTTGTCTTTTGTTTTTGATTAAATTGCATTTTTTGTGTCTCTTCAAAAACAGGTTCAGGGGAAATTTCGCGAGAAGCTCGCGACTTAGAGCTTCCCGCGAAAAGGAGTTGAGGGAAATTTTTTATTTTATCATGTCACACAGAAACTTTCGCGACTGTCTCGCGACCAACAGCTTCTCGCGAAATGCTGTTTGGCTAAAATTGGATTTTTCCAATTTCAGACAGAAGCTACCGCGACTGTCTCGCGACTGTTTCGCGACCTAATGCTTCTCGCGAAAATTTTGTGCTTCAGTGGCACTTCTCGCGACTGTCTCGCGACTGTCTCGCCCCTCTATAACCCGCGAAAAACGCGTGTTTTCAGTTTTTATATAGCTGATGTGACAGTTTTTCAAAACTATCAAACTTCCCTCGCTCAACCTCTCTCAAACTTTCTCAACCCAAAATCACTATTCCATTCATTTCCCTTCAATCCAAGCATTTTTTCTGCATTTTCTTCTTCAAGGTATGTTTGTTAACCATTTCTTTTTAAGTTTTTGCTTAGATTATGCAGAATTTTTGTTAGGGTTTTCAAAATTGGGGATTTTCGAAACTTTGGGTTGGTTTTCAAAATTGGGTGAATTTTTGTCAAATCTTTTGCTTGGGCTGTGTCCCATTGGTTGTTTCTGCTTCTGTGTTGGCCCCTTGTGGCATTTTATCTTGTATTGAGGGTAGATTTTCCCATGTTCATGCATTGCTCATGTCTTATTTGATGTTGTGCATGCTAGGTGTTTGTCAAAATGTCCGAGTGACATTTTTGTGCTAATTCGGAATCAAGTGATTTCAATCCATGGACTTTCACATGTTTGACCTTATTTCACTCAATTTGGTCATTGATAGTGTGTCTCATGCACCTTGCACTTGCTCACACATACATACACATGCACATTTGCTTTGTTCCATGCATTGTGTCTATGCATTCAGCAGTGTTACTTCTGCTTTGACCTAACTTGACTCTAATCAAGTTCTGTGTTCTGTGGTCTATGGGTTGTGCTCTTGTCTCCTGTGTGTTTTGTGTACTATGTTGCACAGATGTCTCCATTCAAGACTTCAGCTGTGAAAGGAGGCCGCGACAAAGGGAAAGAACCGATCATTGATGTTGATGCTGATTCACCTAGACCGAAGCGAACTCGTGGCTCAACAGGAACTTTTGATCCTCACTTGTTCAAGTCTCATGCTGCTTTTGAATCCTTCAAGAACCACTTTCAGGGTGCTCCTTTGATAGTTGAAAGGGGGGTTGACCAGCCATCACTCAAAGACACACAAATACCTATTTGGTTTGCCACGAAAGATTGGAACTATCTGCTGTCAACTTTCGAGGATACATTCGAGAACATGGTTAAGGAATTCTATGCCAATGCCAGTGTCGTCGGCGATGAGATTAAATGTTGGGTTCGAGGAAAGAGCTTTTCTGTCACACCAATGTACTTGGCGGAAATTCTACACATTAACCGGCCAATACTCCCCATACCGCCGGTATATGATGAGCTGAACCCCGATGAAGAATATCTCAGACAGTCTTTAGGAGCTGATTTGGAATTCTCATCCACTAAGAAGTCAATCAATGTGGCATCTCTCTCTTCCGAGCTACGACTTCTCTCAATGATCATGTGTAGCAATCTCTATCCCTTGTCCAGCACCGGATATATGAACCTTGGTCGAGCTTTGTTTTTGAACGATCTGATCACGGATGTCGAGATTGATGTGTGCTCTCATATCTTTCACATTTTGGCAAAAACAGTTGACCGCACTGCTTCAAGGAATTGTCTTCCTTTCTCTCGCCTTATTTCAAAGATTTTGAAGCTCAAAGGTGTCCGTCCATTGGATGATGAACGTCCATATCCAAGGCCAAGTCCAATCAACATTCGGTCTCTCCATGCTAGTATGAGCCATGCCAAGAAGAACACCAAGCAAGAAACTCATGCACCATCGGGTTCCTCGAGTTCTGCAGCTCGTATCAATGATGAACAGATCAACAATATCTTTACTGCTCTTCAAGAGATGAGTACAAAGATGTCCGGATTTGCGACTATCATGTACACTCACCACCGACGTCTTGATTCACAGCTCACATCTCTCCAAACTCAGATGGACGAAATTCAACGGAAGCTAGAAGGGGATGACTAGCTATTCCATGACAAAAAGGGGGAGATGATGTCATTGATAGGGGGAGTATGGAGATAGGGGGAGAAGAAGTCAACAGTTCCTATGTTTACTTGTTTTGTGTTTAAAGCTTTGATACTATGCTTTATTTAAGTATTTATTTTCAGATGTTTCTTTTGTGATATTCTCTATGCTTTGTAGCACTCTTTGCATGTACCCATGTTGCTTTTGTAAGCTTTAAGGGTTGTTTTGTTTCATTGCATGTTTTGTAGGCTTTTATGGTTTGTGCCATGTATTTGCAATACTTTGCTTATGCAGCCTTTATGCTTGTGCTTTTATAGGTTAATGTCTTACATTTACTTCACTACATCACTCTTGTGCCCGAGTAGGATTGTTCCTAGATGCATATACGTTCTATGCATTGGTTGAGTGATGAACACTCTTGTGCCCTAGTAGGATTGTTCCTAGATGCAAATTCTTCAAGTATTTTGCATTGGTTGAGTGTTGGATGTGCAAATGGTACTCTTCATATGAGCGTATCATCTTGCATATCCGGATGTTCATTCCTTGTGTGAATGAGCATAGTAATTACTTGTGTATAGTGATTACTCGTTTGATCTTGCCATGATTTAGTGTTTCTATTTCATTTTGCTTGATCATGTGCTTATTGCTCCATATGCTTTTCAAGTTTGCTGCATGCGATGATAATATTTTGTTGTTGTGTTTCAGGAGTTACTTGATCATATGTTTCAAGAGCTTATCAGAATCTAGAATTAGGTGTGAGTGAGTTTTGCCTGTGTTCCCAAACTCACGTTTAAGTCTAGAGTCTGTTTTAGGGTTTTGTCACGGAATAGCCAAAGGGGGAGATTGTAAAGTTGTGATTTACAACTATGTGTTTTGTTGGCTTTTATTCCGTGCCAAATTTGATTGTAATTTCTATCAATCGTTTATACCCTGTATTTGTTGTGGGAATTGTTGTAAGGGGTGTGTGATAGAGAGTGTGTGAAGACTCAAGCAAGTTGGAAGCTGATGGAATCTCGCGGGTATCTCGCGACTAAGCTTCCCGCGAAGTGAAGCATGTGCCCTGCACATGCTGGAATGCGAAGAGTCATGACAGATGGAGACAGCTGTCTCTCGCGAGTATCTCGCGGGTAAGGCCTTCCCGCGAGACACCCGCGAGACATGCTGTTCTGCCAGCCTGTACTGACTGACTCACACATTTTGCACCTATCCTATATAAACCCCCATTACCCACAAATGTTGAGGAATGCTTCAGATAGAAAACCCTAGCTAAACACATTTGTAATTAGAGATTGTCATCCCCACCTTTCTCTATACACTTGCTTGTGGTATCTCCTCAACCCTTCCCTCTCCATTTCCACACCATTGAGATGTTGATAGCCCAAACACTTACCACACCTTTGGAGAGTGTTGTGTGACGTTTTGGTGCTGCTGGGAAGCATTGGAAGAAGCCTGGAATGGCAGATGCAACATGGAGCTTGTTGCGGGATCCGGATAACTAAGACAAGACACGGTTCCGAGAAGCCTTGTTGGAGTAGGAGTTTGGAGGGCTTAGGTACATTGGGTAGATTAGGCTTGGAGGGTCTCTTACTTACTTATGTATCCCAACTGATTGTCTAGTGGATCGATTTCCGCTTGGAGGGCGGCGGAGAGGTTTTTCGCCGAGTTCTTCGGTTTCCTCTTCGAAAACACGTCTTGGTGTTTTCTGTGTTTGCATATCTCTTCCCTACTCTTTTATATTCCATTATACTGCTGTGTTGTTTAGTTTATGGATTAGAGTAATTATATTGTTCATCCGCTCGCTTTTACACTATTCCGCACTTTATATTAAAGTTGTGTAAAATCTATCGAGCCGTAATTTTAATCGGGGGTCTAAACAGCTCTTGTGTTTTTCAACACGTTTTCGAGCTTTCAGTATCTCATATTTGTTAGTGAAATTTTCTCCTTATCATTGCTTGTGAACAATGGCAAAAGGTTGAACCACATAAATCCTTGGTCCTCTCATTTTTCTTTTGAGAAATGCTATGTCTACAACATTTTTACAACAATTTTACAACAAATTCTAAGTAGCAGGTTGTTACTGGTTATTATTGTTGGGGCAAAAAAGTAATCTTAGTATTAGTTTTAAATTTGAACTAATAATAACTAACCACCTATGATTTGTTGTAAAAATGTTGTAAAATTGTTGTAGACATAGCATCTTTCATTTTTCTTTTGAGAAATGCTATGTCTACAACATTTTTACAACAAATTCTAAGTAGCAGGTTGTTACTGGTTATTATTGTTAGAGCAAAAAAGTAATCTTAGTATTAGTTTTAATTTTAAACCAATAATAACTAACCACCTATGATTTGTTGTAAAAATGTTGTAAAATTGTTGTAGACGTAGCATCTCTCTTTTCTTTTAGGTTCGTTTCTATTATTTAGTTTGGTGATCTTTCTTAAGTCATAATATTTTCATAATCATCTAATGTGTGAGTGCTATTTGAAAGCCATTTTCTACTACAACTAGTATCAAAGCTTCAGTTATTACAAAAAAAAATAGTATCAGAGTCAATGGCTTGATGGGCAAGTGTTTGTTAGTAGGTACAACCATATAGAATGAGAAAAACTATCACGTCAGCTCTACCCATGGTTAAGTAAAGGTTCTCTACTAGTTGTGATTGATGAGTCAAGGTAATTGTGCATATTGGTAACTCTCATAGTTGTACAAGGAAGACTCATGTTCACTCCACCCATCGTCAAATAAAGAACATTCTATTGGTGATGGTAATTCATAACATATGGTATTTGAGCTCGTTTATTGTAATAGGGGAAGCTCCAATACCAATTTGTTATGGAAATATCTTTTGGTATTCCGACACAAGATTTGTTCATTTTGTTTAGACCCATGTGCACTTAGATTGTTTAACTTAATTAATTAACCAAGTTGATACTAGGGTTTATTATGTAGATCTAGGTTAAACACATACAATCATATCACATAGTGCAAAAAAGTAAAAGAGACAAGCGATATAATTACCTAGGAAAAACAATGAAACCAATAGTTTCAAGATAAAAAAACCTGGAAAGGATTTAACCTAATTTATCTCAATGTAACAAATTCACTATGATAAAATGAAAGTTTTACAATATATTTAAACCCTAAATCTAAAGCTACCTCTTCTAGTACTTACTCATACGACTACATGCAGTTCCGAATCCACAGACTCTTTTATCTGAATTTGTTAAACACAAACACTCCCATTTTTAACTCTGAGATCCCACTCAAATTTTTAAACTCAGCTATGTATGATCTTGTATGCAGCAACTTAATCCACTAGTTCTTAAATACAAATCTTCTTTTTAGTAGATGCTTGTTGAGTAAGAAGCCTACAGAATTCTCATAAATCTAACAAGGGTAACTCACAAGACTTTCAAGAACTTCTAAAACGTATCGAGGGTTTTCTTTTTATACCTAGTAGTATTGGAAATAAACCCTAAACGTTTTCATGGGCTTTGGGCCTGATTTAAAATTTGCAAAAAATTATCTTGGATCGGTCGAGCCTTTCTTTCGATTGGTCAAGCCTTGTAGAACCTAAATTCTTCTTTCTGCAACTTGATTGTTCTTGAATATTGACTTGAACCTATATGAGCAATGTCTAACACTTAAACTAGACATGTTTTTATTCTCAGTTTGCCAACTTACATATAATTAGAAAATAAACATTTGTTCCTAAATATTTAGAACCTAACAAGATTGATTATGAAAATATCATGGATTTAGAAATTAAATATCACCAAATATAAATAATAGAAATGAGCAAAAAGATGGAGAAAAGTGGGATATGTTGCACTCTTTTCGTTAATATTTAATGTGAAATTTCACTACTTTACTAACCACCACTCACACATGAATATACTAACATCTATAAGATGGAGTCATGAAGAATAGAGAGAGACCTCAAAGGAAAAGTGAATAGCAAAGAGAAAGTGAATTTAGGGGGGGGGGGGGGGGGGGGTTTTAGTTGTACTATTATAATCAATTAATTATATAGCTTGCCTTTGTTTCTATTAATACTTGTGTGTAGCCTCGTGCATATATACGAGTACAATTAAAAATAATCATAATTATACAGTTCAAATTATATACTTTTTTAAATGATATATATATATATATATAATTGAGAATATAATTAGTTTTATACTTTTCGGTTTTTGCACATAATAATTCATTTGCCACAAAAATTAAAAACTTAGATAGACATATAGTGAAAAATTGGATTCTAATTCAAATCTAATTTACAATCAAATTAGATTTGGACTCTTCAATTTTTACACTCAATAATTCACTTGGCACAAAATTAAATGGGACACGTGGGGTAAAATTGAGATTCCAATTAAAATATAATTGGATTTTTTAATCATGCTTTGGCTATATATATATATATATATATAGTATTGATACACCATGTTGAGTATGCTAGAATAGAAGAGAAGTTGAATCATAAAGTATATAGAACACAAGAACATAAAGGTTATGTGGTTCAACCAAATAGCTTATGTTCATAGAGGAAACCCTTAAGGGCTATAGATTTAATATATGAGAGTATAGTACAAATTATGTGTTACAATGAATCATAACATGATATATATAGTAAGTTAAACCTTAGATTAACCATACATTAACTATGTTTAATAGACTTCTAGTAAAAGTATGAGACTTTACTTGCACACATAAAAAGATTGGACTTGGGCTAATTTATCTCCAATAATATATATTTACAGTCTAAGAAAGAATATAAAATGAAAGCAACTCAACTTTGTTACAATAATTTACAACCGATTGTTAACTGAACTAACACACCCCCTCACTAATTTAACAGGTTGCTTGCTTGGATGCTTAGTCATTTTTTCCAGTTGCAACAAGTGGCTTATGCTGGTTATATTGCAACAGTGAGAGTACTAACCACTTGTGCTAATATGGCTTTGAAAACATATATATAATTCACTTTCTGGTGGAGGTGGGGAAGAATCATTTATACTCTGACCAAGTTTTTCTCATTAAAAAACATATACTCGGCCAACAGATTTAAAAATAAAAAATGAAAGGGTTTTGTATTTTATTTCATCATTGCATCTGACTCAATACATTATTGGTAAAAGTCTGGAGCATTCTCCATCCAGCACATGCTATGTCTAGCGAATAAATTGACTAAGATTTTCTCTTTATCACAATTTTGTGCCACAACTTTATCATAATTTTAATGTAGCAGATAATGAGTAACCACTTATCACTTTCATATGAATCTACTATTTTAAGTACTTACAGTCAGATACATCAAAATTATGGCAAAGTTATTTTCTCAAAAGTAAAAGCTAATAGATATGCAGTATTGTTTCCTTGTCTTCTGACGCACATGTTAATGCCAACTGTTTTTTTTTTTTTTTTTTTTAACAATTAGCTTGTTACAATGGGCCAGAAGAGAGAATTGAACCCTAGATATTTTTATTAAAAATACTAGAAGGTGTTACCTAAACTACAAAACTGTTGACATGTTCTCAAATAGCTCAGTCCATGAAACAGCTTTACGGTCAATGCTAATCCTTCTTATTATTTTTTTTTTTTTGTTCAAATCTTGATTTGTAAATCCAAACCACAAAATAAAATTTAAGGTCTTCTGTAGAACATGTGAGCAAACAAGTCAAGGTCTTATCTAGAACATATGATTATTCTAAAGATACTAGGCATATACGCTTAATCAATCACCCAAGAAGTTACTGCGCACCACTAAACATTCAACTTTTTACGCGCGCGGAGCGTATATAAGTCATGGCAATAAACTATTCTGCCATTGATAGAAGGGTTTGTTATAATAGTCTTCTTTTTTTTTTCTAGACAAGAAATTAAAAAAATAAAAAATAAATAAAAAAAGCTAAATTTCGCCAAAATAATGTGATCTTCAATCATGCTGATATATATCAATGGAACCGAAACGGTTGAAGATAGTATTTTGCAGCTCTATGTATTTAGAGTACCAATTGCTTCATCCTGTCTCATCACAATTAATCAAAACATCAAAATTTAGCTTCATATGCTAGAAGGAGAATAAATATCCTTTGTTTCATATTAAGAGTGTTCAACTTTATTATTCATCAATTATATTAGATCAGTGTCTGCCTTTAAAAATAAAAAATAAAACTTGTGTTATGTTATAAGGAATAGATTTATGTTATAGGGAATTGAAAGGGATTGTGTGACAAATTAAATTGTGGTAGGTGAAACTTAAAATGGAATACACACGTTGAGAAATAGGATTTTTATTTGAGAAGGGTGCTGTTTGGTGATAGATTTCCTATATGGGTTCTTGGAATAGTCCAATTGAATTTTCATGAACCTGTTTGACCAATGACAGATCCAGAATTTCATCTTTGTGGGGCCTATAACCCCCCCCCCCCCCCCCCCCCCCAAAAAAAAAAATCAATAAAGAAAATATGATATGTAAGATTCAACACTAAATTAATGAAAAAAAAAAAGAAAAGAAATGAAAAATTAAAATTAGTGTCCATTAAATGTTAACGAAAGAAAAGACACAGATAATTATTTATCAATACATTAAATCAATCATTTATCAAGTAGAACATGGCATACTTTTAAATCCCAAAAATTATCTTTGATAAGTTTCCACTATGATTAACACTATCTTCCTTTCAAAGTAAATAATCAAAGAGTCTTTGAGAGAATAATATTACATTTTGTTGGGAAGTTTAGTTTTAACAGTATTCGTGGCTGCAAAACTGTTGGCTTTGTAGTTGCAATAAGTTGGAAGATTGTTGATCCAAGAACGGAGTCAGTACTTGGAATTAGAGGGGCAGTTTGGTTGTCGGTTGAGTGCAGCAACTTTTATCTTCAACTTTGTTGCTTAACCATTGAGGGTTTTTATTTATTTATTTTTATCTCTGTTGCGTGCGTCTACAACTGGATAAGGACAAAATTATTTTGTTCAAATTAAAATTTTTAGAGGACCATGTTGTTTGTTTTGGTAAAATAGGTTGATTAAGCTTAATATTTTTTGGCTTTATTATTGGTAATTTTTGTTGTTAGGTAAATTTTTTTGACTTGTATATTTGTTTTATATTTTAGCTCTATAAATTTTTTAATGGAAATTAAAAGAGGAAGATGCTAGAGTTACAATTTTTTTATGAATTACTGGTATGTGAAGTAGTTATTAGTGAGTAAAAATGTGATATAAATGGTGGATCTAGATACAAACAACAAAAATTTGCTACTTTAACTGTTTGTAAAAATATTGTTAAAAGTTTGTGATTATAGTATTATTCTTAAAAGAATTAATGATATTTTTAATAGAAAGAGTGTAATTATGTAAAAAAAAAAAGTGTGTGGGGGGGGGGGTGGGCAAGTCTCTGTTTGATAGTTGATCTTTATAATCATTACTATCCAATTGGCAAAATTCAGAAGAAATAATAATAATAATAATAATAATAATGAATATAAAATTATATGTGTACTTCAGATCTTTGAATATCCCCGGCCCGTAAATAATTTGACAGAAAAATATTTGATTAAATAATAATAATAATATATAATAATAATAATAATAATAATAATTATATAGGATTTTTACTGTATAAAACACAAAATGTAAAAAAAAAAATAAATTTCAATGTTTTATGCTACAAATGATTTTACTTTTCCTAGGAGAGCCACACATCATAGGCTAGTCGACCATTCTTGGGGCCAAACTTTAAATATTTATATAAATTTATTTGTTATAAAATAAATAAATTTTCAAGAAGGGTTTAGCCTATTTTATCATAGGCTAGTAGGGGGGAAATAGATAAATACCCTTTATTTTTAAAGTATATAACAAAACGCATAGCTTTCCAAACGAATATCCTCAAAATTAAGTTCAATGCGTACTCTTAAGTAAAACTCAACATTAGCAATGTTGAGTTTCACTTAAATTTTCAAAAAAATAATAATAATAATTGGAAAAATTTGCATAGAACTGGAAACTACTCCACCTGGAACTCATAGAGGCATTTGCAAGATATTTTGAAAGCGGGGTGCTTCACTACTTTTAAAAATAAATAGCATTTAGTCATTTTCCTCCTAGTTAGGGTCCTGATCTAGATCTATCTCTATCTTTGACTTATATTTAATAATGCAGTGTAGTTGTAGAACTAAATTCTTCAAAATGGACAAAACTAAAATAAGTCTAATAGGTTTGTAGCTCAATGACATTGACCAATATTTTTACAAGGAGAACTAGAGTTCAAATCCACTTCTCCTGCTTCTTGTAGTAACTAAATTATAAAAAGTATAAATAAATTAAGTCATATATAAAACAAACTACTTGTCTAAATGTTAACTTCATTTAAACAAACTTTAAAATTCAATAAAAATCTAATGTAAATTATATATTTATTTATTTGCAATGAATGTACAATTTTCATGCATAAATTTGGCCCTTTTCACCAGATAGATCATAAATGAAATTATAAAATGGGTCTGGTTAATGTATACCCTTAGAATATACATTAATCATTTATTTTAGAAAATTATTATGAAAAATTGAATAAGTTGTCAAAAAAAGTTAGTTACTTTTTAAATTTTTTCATAAAGGTTTTTTAAAATGGTTTATTAACGTATGTCCTAAGGCAGATGTTAGTAAAACTCTTATAAAAATTTATACTATCCAGATACAAAAATACCAATTCAAGCTTTATATCAAATAATTAATGTGCGGAATATGATAACAAGCTTATAACAGAATTGATAAAACAATCTAAGCCAAATATAAACACATCCACAGCAGTAAATATAAGGCAAAGATAAAGGAAAGAGAGATGCAAACACATGGACAATACACGATGTGTTATCGAAGAGGAAACCGAAGTCCTCGGCGTAAAACCTCTCCGCCGCCCTCCAAGCGGTGATAAAATCCACTAAAGAATATAGTTGGAATACATGAACAGCAGAAGACCCTCCAAGCCTAATCTACCCAAGTACCTAAGCCCTCCAAGCTTCTTGCTCCAACAAGGTTACGCCGAACCTATTTCTTCTTTAGCTTGCCGGATTCCGCTACATGACCATAGCATCAACCAATGTATATTGGTTCCTTCCCAAACTGCTTCCCTAAGCACCAAATGGACCTTCTCACAGACGTGGGTATGCTGAGATAAGGGTTTGGTAAATAACTTCTCAAGAGTATGACAATGGAAAGGAAGAGAGTAGAGGAATTTGTAGAGTCTCTTTAGATGAAGATTGGGGATGAGGCAATCTTGTTTTTCTCTAGGGTTTTCTCCCACAAAATTCTCTCTAGAAGCTCTCTCAATATGATGGGTATAAGGGTGTATATATAGTAGGGTGAGAAGGGAATGCAAAACGTCAGTTTTTGCCAAACAGGGCAAGTTGGCAACTTGGTCTCGTGGCTTGTCCAAGTCGCGAGTTCAAGTCGCGACGTAACGGCCTAGCCAGTCTAGAAATTTTGTCTTGTAGCGTGACAGCTGGCGCGACCCTTCAGCTTCTTAGTGTGCCTCTCACGTGTCAGCTTTTGGCGGCTTGCCAGTCGCGATCCACCTGCGAGCCCTAGCCGCGAACCTCTGTTTTTCTTGCACACTCTTGAGATTTTCTTCACATCTTCTTACACACTACCCTTACAATTTTCCCACCTAAATATAGGGTTGCTAAGTGCTAAATTACAAGCAAATTGGTCACGGAATAAAGCCAATTAAATGGTTGATTAAATTCAACCTTACAAATTCTAACCTATATAAACCGACCCGACCGCCCAGAATTTCAAAAGGGAAAATCACGGACCTGGGTTCTCACTTCTCACTTTCTACGCTAAACATGCCTGCCCTTTCTCAACTCAACCTGTTTCAGAAAATTTTCTCACTCTCTCCAATCTCTCACCCTCTCTACTCTCTCTAAAATCCCTAACCCTTTGCCACTGTCGTCCCTCATCAAGTTGGGCTCTATTGCCACCCCTAACCCTAGCTTCATTACTGCCACCGTTGCCGAGTTAGGTTTATCGCCGCCGTTGCTGAGTTGGGTTTATCACCACTGTTTCTGACTTAAACTTTAGCCTAAATCTCACGTATTGATGAATCATTCCTCTGATCTTCTGTAGTATGTGCCTTTGGGTTAGTAAAAAAATGTTTGTTTGTTTTTTTTTTTTTTCTTAAATTGTACTAATCTTGTGGATGTGGTGATGGTGCGCGAACGAATGGTGGTGTTGGTCTGGGTTTAGTCTTATATACCTTCTTTTCGTTTCAATCTTAAGGATCTGGTATTTTTGGTTCTGGTTTATGTTATTTGAACTTTGATTTCTTCGTTGTCTGGGACTCTGGGTTTTGATTTCTTTCTGGGTTTTGATCTTGATCTTGTGGATGTGGTGATGGTGGGCGAAGGAATGGTTATACCTCCTTTTCATTTCAATCTTATGGATCTGGTATTTTTGTTTTTGGTTTGTGTTTATTTGAACTTTGATTTCTTCATTGTCTGGGACTCTGGGTTTTGATTTCTTTCTGAGTTTTGATCTTTATTTTGTTGAGATTCAGACCCAAAATCACCCGACGGGTTTGGCCTGTTCAACCGATGACCCGTGCACCGGGTTCGACCCGAACATTCGGTCGGCCACGGGTCCATTTGTTCACCCGATTCCGTCAGGTCAGCTGCAGGTCAACCCCAAACCCGATCCGACCCGACCCTTGGACAGCCCTAGTTTAGAGGTATTTTGGTTGTTTTAGAGGTTTTAGGGTATTTTTGGTAATTTTAGAGGTTTTAGGTTGTTTGTGGGAATTTTACAGGGTTTTGGGTTTATTTGGGTCATTTCAAAGGTTTAGGGGTATTTTCATCACTTTATAGGTTTGAGGGTATTTTGGTCATTTTATAGTTTTAGGGGGGTATTTTCGTCATTTTTGGGTTTTGGGGTTATTTTCGTTAATTTTTAGGCTTCAGGGTTATTTTGGTCATTTTTAGGTTTCTATGTTATTTTGGCCATTTTTTAGGTTTCGGGGGTATTTTGGTCATTTTTTAGATTTCGGGAGTGTTTTGGTCATTTTCTAGGTTTCGGGATTATTTTGGTCAATTTTTAGGCTTCAGGGTTATTTTGGCTATTTTTTAGGTTTCAGAGGTATTTTTGATAATTTTTAGGTTTTGGGGGTATTTTTGGTCATTTTTTGGGTTCTGGGGGTATTTTGGTCATTTTCAGGTTTCTAGGTTATTTTGGCTATTTTTTTTTTTTAATGTTTTAGGGGTGTTTTGATCATTTTTACGCTTCAAGGTTGTTTTGATAATTTTTTTATGTGTTATTTTGGTCATTTTTTTTAGTTTGAAGGGGTATTTTGGTAATTTTAGTGGTTTTGGGGTATTTTATTTTATTTTATTTATTTTATATAGGTTTTGGGGTATTTTAGAGTTGGGTGATTTGTAAAAATGATACTTAGATCATAATTGGGTCTAATTGGGTACTCAATTAAAACCCAATAAACATTAATGTTAATTGGGTTTAATTAGGTTTATACCCATTTAACCCAATTAATAATTGGGTGGATTTAGGTCTCATTTAAGTAGGTGAGTTTGGGTGGGCAAATGGGTTTAGGATGATTTTGCCACCCCTAGACAATGGCTATGGTGCGTGATGGACATGTGTTGTGTACCAGCATGGTAAAAAACTTTGATTGGCTTTGTTCTCTCAATTTGACCATCCAATGATTAAGATTTAAATATGAATTGGAGCATGATGAACACGTGCCATGTGACCCCATGAAGATTTGGTTAGTCTTGTTCTTGTAATCTGACCATCCCATTAAAATTATCTTTTACAAAGTACTTCCTTTAAAGCTATGTTTTCCCCTTGATGACAAATGGGAGTGGTAGGAGTAGTTCAAAGTACTACATTTGAAATTATATTTTCCATAAAAAGTACTAATTTTCAAATTTTAATATTTAAAAGGAAGATACTGGTAGGTGCTCCTCTGGATCAAACATTAGATTTTTGTTTTATCTTGACATTAACTCTTTCTAATCATAGGTTTTCCAAATGGTTTTCAAACTAAAGCTATTTTTGTTTTTTCCTCTAAAATCAAAGTCGTCAATATCTAAATACGTATTCTTGATGCATGTAAGATATCAAGAGACGTATGCACACAAGGCTAGACAAGTATGTTCTAAAATGACCAAAATACTTCCAAAACAACTAGAATGACCAAAATATTGTCAAAAACTGTAGAATGACGCAAATACCCCCAAATCTCTAAAATTACCAAAGTACCCTCGAAATCTCTAAAATAACAAAAAATACCTTGAAACCTCTAAAATAACCAAAAATACTCATAAAACCTCCAAAATTACCAAAAATACTCCCAAAACCTCTTAAATGACCAAAAATACACTCAAAATTGAATATAATCATACGGGTTAAGGTTTTATAATCTGATTTGGTCTAACTGGTTTTTGACCCGACTTGACCAATACGCAAAAGAGTTGAATTCAAAGTTGTTTGCTTGCTAGGTCTATGAACAAACAATTATAGGGCATTAATTTGATATGGACAAGGTTTTTATGCAACCTAGATTGTTTTTCTTTCTAAATATAAAAAGAAATAAATAAATAAATTACAAAAAATTTTATTCAACTGACGTGACAGTTAAAGAAAAATTATTCATATATATTATTTAAGTATGTTACGCAATTCATTAAAAATGTCATGAAACTATAAGTACCTGTGAATAATTTTTTTAACTGCCACATAATGAGTTGCATACAAATTTTTGCAATGGCATACAAACCTTGCTTGGCTACGTTTGCTTCCACCAAATTTCTATAAGATATTAAGATAATAATTTATTTTTTACTGCAATAAGATAATAATTAACATTAAATAAATTAGTGAAATATCTTTTTCCATATGGCCAAAAAAGGCCTGACAAAAATTAATAAATTTTTCTATGTTTGCAAAGTAGCGTAAGAATTGTATTCATTTTCTCCAATTAGATCAATAATTTTTTTTTAAATAGAGTTCCAACCTATATATAGTATCTGTTTCTAATGATTGTACTTTTTATCATCAAACAAAGACAATAATCGGTTTTTTATGTAGGCGGAGATTAAATCTCAGATCTCATATTTAAACATAAAAATCTTTATCAGTTAAGTTAAATGAAACTCATAACTAGACTAATATTTAATTAGAGCAATCAAATTCAACAGTAGTGTATCAAAAATTTAAGCATTTATTCATTCATGATTTTCATTAACATCTTTCAATTCAGTCTTCATTAACATGCATATATATAACTTTTTTTTTCTTTTGAACAATTATTCAAACGAAAATAAGAAAAGAGTGAGGGACCCAACCCGACCCTTCCCATCTGTATTCTCTGCTTGATGAACACACAGTTTACCATATGTGATCTTACGTTGATTAATAAAGTCTCTCATGCTATAGAGCCTTGTCCTTTTTGGTTGCTTATTACTAGTATTCAGGTTCTAACCCAGAATCAACTACTATATATATTCTTATGAAGTAAACCCTAAATAAGTTGGCTGATGTGAATTTATATATATATATATATATATTTATTTATTTATTTATTTATTTATATAGTCTTGTTATATTCTCTATGCTTAAGATGGTCGGAAAATAATAACTATCTCATGATAAAATGTTCAAATTTTAAGGTTTGTTTAGTAAAAAATATAAAAATCAAATGTTTTTAACTTTAAAATTATATTCAAAATACAAGTTTATGAATTGGACAATGGAAACTAAATAATATAGGCTAAATTGTAAATTACAACCTTAAAGTTTGAAATGATTTTGATTTTGTCACCTAAAATTCAAAATTTTGATCCCCTGTCCTAACATTAGATATTGTTTGGATTTTCTCCCTTTTATCCATATCAATTAATAACGTGGCAGTTAAATGCAAGCATACAATTTTAATAGTTGGTCCATGGCCAAGCTCTGTGCTCTATGGTGGCCGAGCATGTTTGAGGGTTTGGGCAAACGAGGTGGTGATGCCATGGCATGGTAGTGGTTTTTGTGATTTTTTTTTTTTTTTAATCTTGATTTTTGGGAAAATGAGGGCTGCTGATTTTTATGTTTGTTTCTCAAAGAAAATTTTATTTTATAAGAAAATAAGAATGGATGATTGTTTTTGTGTTTGTTATCTAAGAAAATGAGAATAGGCAATATTGGAGAAAAATGGAAAAGTAAAAACTTATAGAAAAACAATTTATTTTAAAAAAATGTTAAATAATTTTTTTTTACTGATATGAATGAAATGAAGTCGTTTTAATTCATTAAAACTACATTGTATTGATCTAAAATGGTGCTTAACGGCCACCTAAGTAATTGAGATTAATGGAATAGAGTAAATCCAAATGATAACTAATGTTAGGGAGCGGATCGTAATTTTGAAATTTTAAGGAGCAAAATTAAAACCCCAAACTTTAATGGTGTAATTTGCAATTTAGTTTAATATGAAACTTTTGGCATGTATGTTAAGAAAAAAAATGTAATTCAAATCATTGTTTTTAAAATTTTAATATAATAAAAGGTTATACAGTCGTGTAACAAGGTAAAGAATTATACAAAGGCTAATTTAGTTGATCCTAATCTACATAGAATTTGTTGATCTCATCCATATTAATAAACCAACTAAGGTATTAAATCACATGGAAAGCTTCTGTGCTTTCAATTAATATTTATATACAACACAAGTAAAATAAAAATTATATACAGTATTAATTATCATTCTTTTATTTATTATCAATTGAATAACTATAGGCTCCTTAAAACGTCACTATAAGATTTTTAAAACGTCACTATAGGGCTTAACTCAATTTTGAGAAAATGAAGTTTCAAAAAAGGGGCATTTCCCTAATTAGTTTAGGAAAGAGGGAAAAATGCTGCTTTATTTGCACAAAAAGGGCATTTGCCCATTTTCTCCCATATATTTGTAGCAAAATAATTAACAAGAAGTACAAAGAATATTGCAAAACAAAGTGGAAAGAAAGGCTGTTAGCTGTGTGTGTTTTCCATTATTCATGTAGTTAAATACATTCACAACCTCATTGTATTCTTCTTCTTCTTCTTTTAACTAATATTAATGTTAAACAAGCTAGTTTTATTTCTTTTGAAACCCCTCTGGTTGTTTGAAGTGTGGGTTAATTATGATGAGAAGGGATGTAGGTGGGCGAATTACGTTTAGATGGAGGGACAATACCTTTTGCAAGTGAAGTTTTGAAAGGAGCCATATTATGGCCTCCAAAGGCCTTTTGGTTAATTGTTGAAATCGGAATATTGTGGGTGCCTGAATTAGATGTAGATGAAGCTGGGTTGTGTGTGGGTGGATTAGGTCCTGATTCAGGGACAGGTCCCATTGGTAGTGAGTTTTTGAAAGGAGCCCTATTGTGGTCTCCAAAGGCCTTTTGGTTAATTGTTGCAACTGGAATATTGTGGGTGCCTGAATTAAATGTAGATGAAGCTGGGTTGTGTGTGGGTGGATTAGGTCCTAATGGAGGGACAAGTCCCCTTGGTAGCAAGCTTTTGAAAGGAGCCATATTGTGGCCTCCAAAGGCCTTTTGGCCAATTGTTGAAGAAGGATGGTGGGTGCGTGGATTAGGTCCAGATGGAGGGACTGGACCCCTTGTTAATGAGCCTTGTAAAGAAGCAACATTGTAACCCACAAAAGCCCTTTGGTTAATTGAGTTTTTGTTAATCAATTCTTGTTCTCCTTTGGTCTAACCTATTTTTGACCTGAACTTGACTTGACATGTACACAAAAGGGTTGAATCCAAAGCTTTGCTAGGTCTATGGAGTATGAACAACCAAACAAAGGGCATTAATTCGATATGGCTATGTTTGCTTCCACCAAATTTCCATAAGATATTTAGATGATAATTTTTTTTTTTCTGGAATAAGATAATAATTAACATAAAATCAACTAAGGAAATAAAAAAATAAATATATTTTTCCATGTGGACAAAAAGGCCTTACAAAATCATTCCATAATTTTAATAAATAAATAAATAATTCTCCAGGTTTGCAAAGTAGCCTAAGAACCGTATTCTATTTCTCCAACTAGATCAATACTCAATTTATGTATTTATTTCATTCATTATGTTTTCTTTCTATTAACATCTTTCAATCTACATTAACACACATGATTAATAGGTTTCAATTAGCTCAACTAGTAAAATATCTTATAGTTGAATAAAAGATTTGGAGTTCAATTTCCGCTTATAAGGTTGAAATTTATCAACCATCTTGTTAGTTTTATTTCGTGCTAATTGCTTGTAATTTAGCACTTAGTAACCCTGTATTTAGGTGGGATTCATGTAAGGGTAGTGTGTGAAGAGAGTGTGAAGAATTGCTCATTTTTGTGCAAAGAAGTAGAGACTCGTGGCTAGGACTCGCAACTGACTTCCAGCTTGCAAGCCGCCAAATGCTGTGCACATGAGAAGTATGCGAGAAGGTGAAAGGTCACGCCAACTGTCGTACTATAGGACAAAATTCCCAGGCTGGCCAAGCCGTTACCTCACGACTTGAACTCGCGACTTGGACAAGCCGCGAGGCCAAGCCGCCAACTTGCCATGTTTGGCAAAAACTGACTCTTCGTATTCCAAACACACACCACTATATATAGACCCTTATACCCACGAAATCAAGAGAGCTTTCAGAGAGAATTTTGTGAGAGAAACCCTAGAAAAAACAAGATTGCCTCATCCCCAATCTTCACTAAGAGACTCTACAAATTCCTCTTCTCTCTTCCTCTCCATTGATACATCCTTGAAAGGTTCTTGACCAAATTCTTTTCTCATCACACCTACATCTGTGAGAAGGTACATTTGGTGCTAAAGGAAGTAGTTTGGCAAAGACCAATGACTATTGGTTGATGCTATGGTTTAGTAGCGAAATTTGGTAAGCTAAAGAAGAAATAGGTTCGGCGCAACCTCGTTAGAGCAATAAGCTTGGAGGGCTTAGGTACACTGGGTAGATTAGGCTTAGAAGGTCTTCTGCTATTTATGTATCCCAACTACATTCTTTAGTGGATTATTTACCGCTTGGAGGGCGGCGGAGAGGTTTTACGTCGAGGGCTTCGGTTTGATCTTCGATAACACATCTCGTGTTGTCCTTGTGTTTGCATCTCTCTTCCTTTATCTTTGCCTTTTATTTTTTGCTATGAATGTGATTATAATTGGCTTAGATTGTTTATCAATTATGTGTTTGGCTTATATTCATGTTCCGCACATTAATTGTTTGATTATAAGCTTGGATTAATAATTTGTAATTTGGGATCTAAACGTTCATAGGTGTTTTATACACATATTGAACTTTCATTTGGTATCAGAGCGGGTGCACTCTTTGTGGTTTGTTTACCTGAGTGTGATCCTAGACCCCTTGGCTATGGATGCTGCTGTGAAAAATGTCTTGCTGAATTGTGACTTAGATGTTTGTAATAATGACTATATGAGTATGTTTGAAGGGCGTTCTAAAAATGAACTTTTAAAGTTAATTAAATCCAGGAAACATGCTAGGATATTTGTTCACATGCTGAAATACTTTGAAACTAAGAACCACATCTTACACAATAGTCTAGGTGAGTCTAACTCTTTAATTGAAATGTATAAAAGAAGAAATAGAACATTGTGTGAAAAGATTGATAATCTGAAAATGAAAATTTAATCTGGCAGTAGCATGGAAAATAAAGATGAAGTTATGTTTGATGGTCAAGAATGCTTGTCTCATGCTTGTCTGTTTGTGCATACCTCATTGAAGGTTTTCAACTCATGCTTATGGTATCTTGACAATGGATGCTCTCGTCATATGACAGGAGATAAATCACTCTTTAAGACTCTTAAAGAGAAAGCCTGTGATTATGTGACTTTTGGTGATAAAAGCAATGCTCAAGTTCTCAGCAAAGGGACAGTTGAAATACCAAGATTAATTACCTCTATTAAAAGATGTGTTGTACATCAAAGGATTGAAGGCAAATCTCTTAAGCATCACTCAAATCTGTGATGAAGACTTTCTTGTCCAATTCTCAAAGAAAAGGTGCATAATCATTAATGAAAAAAGGGATTCAAGTCTTGGAGGGAAATAGGACTACTGATAATTGCTATGGAATAGTTCCTACGACACTTATTTCGTGTAGAAGTGCTCGTGTTGATATGCTGAAACTTTGGCATCACAAGTTTGGACATGCAAATTTCAAACAAGTATCTAAAGTATCTAAACTTGAGGCAGTTGAGGGACTTCCAAAGTTTGGAAAGGTAGAGAAGACTATATGTGGAGCATGCCAATTGGAAAAACAAACAAAGGCAAGCCATCACAAGGTGAATGTGATTGCTACCTCATGGTGTTTAGAGCTTCTTCACATTGATCTAATAGGGCCGACAAGAATTGAAAGCCTAGGAGGAAAGAGATACATTATGGTGGTAGTTGATGATTTCTCAAGGTATTCTTAGGTGGAATTTCTTAGAGAGAAGTCTGAAGTTATGATAAAATACAAAGACTATGCAAGAGACTGCAGAATGAAAAAGGAGTTCCCATAGTCAAAATCAGAAGTGATCATGGGAAGGAATTCGAGAATGCTAAGTTTGAAGCTTTCTGTGAAGAGCATAGTATCAAGAAGGTATTTTCAGCTCCAAAGACTCCAAAATAGAATGGGGTGGTTGAAAGAAAGAACCAGGTGATCTAAGAAATGGCAAGAGTCATACTACTCAACAAAAACATACCACAAAAATTCTAGGCTGAAGCTGTGAATACATCATGTCACATTGGTAATAGAATCTATTTCCAAGCAGGGACAAAGAAGACATCGTATGAAATATGGAAAGAAAAGAAACCCAAGGTGAAGTATTTCAGAATATTTGGGAGCACGTGTTACATTCTGAATGACAAGAAAAATCTGGATAAATTTGATGCTAAGAGTGATGAAGGAATATTCCTAGGTTACTCCACAAATAGCCGAGCCTATAGAGTGTACAACAAGCAAACTAAGGGGTGATGGAATCAATCAATGTGGTCATAGACGACACCATATCAGAAAAGGAAATTGAGGATGATGGAAAGGGGCTCAAACTCAAGAAGAATGAGGATGATGATAATATGTCCTTAAGTGATGATGCTGAGAAAGAAACACCCAAAAAGGAGTCTAACCCTCTATATCAAGAAGAGAGACTAGATCGACACAAGAAGTTTCAAGTCACTCACCCCTCAGAAGTTCAACCCCCAATCTCTCGTGATGTGGAACTCTCAACTTCCAAGAAACCTTCATCAAGAGTGACTCTCAATCACCCATCAAGTAATATTATTGGTGATGTAAACAAGGGACTTCGTTTGAGAAAAGGACCAAAATATAGTGCTAACCATGTGACGTACAACTGTTATCTTGCTCAATTTGAACCCAAAAAGGTAGAAAAGCCTTGAAAGATGAGAATTGTGTAGAGTCTATACACCAGGAGCTATATCAATTTGTTAGAAATGATGTATGAGAATTGGTTCCAAGGCCTGAAGATACACATGTGATCGGCACAAAGTGAATTTTTAAGAACAAAACAGATGAAAATGGTAAAATTGTTCAAAATAAGTCTAGATTGGTGGCTTAGGGGCATACTCAAGTGGAAGGCATACATTTCGATAAATCGTTTGCTCCGGTAGCAAGACTAAAGTCCATTCGAATTCTCTTGTCCATAGCATGCATCATGGATTTCAAGTTGTATTAAATGGATGTGAAAAGTGCCTTCTTAAATGGTTTTCTAAATGAAGAAGTCTTCGTTGAGCAACCAAAGGGGTTTGAAGATCCTCACTTTCTGGGTCATGTGCTAAGACTAAAGAAAGCCTTGTATGGGTTGAAACAAGTACCAAGAGCATGGTATGATCGTCTCACCACTTACCTATTGGATCGTAGGTTCAAAAAATGTCAAGCAAATCGAACATTGTTTGTTAAAAGGGATGAAAAATCCCTCCTTGTTGCTCAAGAGTACGTGGATGATATTGTTTTTGGAGCCACAATTGATCGTCTCACACAAGTTTATGTTCAATGAATGCCATATTCATTTGTGTGATTATACTTGTTTAAATGTGTTTTCACAAGCTCAATCTTTGTTGATCAAACACAAAAAGATCTTTGAGTGTTTTAGTTTGTTTTTGAAAAGTTTTTGTCAAAATTTTCAAAAACAATGTTGCCTTGTTTTGGCGACTCAGTCGCGGGTAGGTCCAGTCGCGAGCTCACTCAGAGATTTTTCTCTGCTTACTGACGAGTCAAGGTTGTAGTCGTGAAAAATAGTTAGAAAATTTTTCAAAACTTGAGTTTTTGTGATTTTCTCAACTTAGTGTGGCGACTTGTTTGCGGGTGGAAGGTCCAGTCACGAGGGGTACACAGAGGTTTTCATGGCTCCCCTAGCGACTATCTCGCGGGTAGACTTTTCAGTAGCGAAAAACACTTAGAGAAATTTTTCAAGTTTCTTACCTTCACAGTGTTTCGCGGCTTACCCTAGCGATTGACTAGCGACTTAATTCAGTCGCGAAAAACGCGTGTTTTGCATTTTATAGACAGTTTTTAAAATTTTTTTTCAGTTTTTCCCTCATCCTTTTATGACTGTTCATTGTCTTCCCCATTTCACTCTTACAAACACTTTGAGTATTTCTTCGAAAATCCTCCATTTCTACTTCACTTCTTCTCAAATCTTTAACAAAAAGGTATGGGTTTTTCCTTCTTTCTCTTCACCTACTGATTTGTTCATTATTGTCGTGATTTTTGTGTTGATATTGTGGTTTGTGATTTATCATGATTCGAACATGGGTTTCTGATTTTATGTTTTTAGTGTGTGTTTGTGATGGTTTTTATACTGATCTGCTCTATCTTGGGTAATTATTGTGGTTTTGGTTGTATTCACAAACTCATTGTCATGGTTTGAACCTAAATCTCAAATGTTTAGGGTTTTCTTCATCATCCATGGTGTGCATCTAACACATTGCTAATACTGTTTGGTGTCTTGTTTGGTTACTCTTGTTTGTGATAACCATGTTGCAGAGTCAAAATGTCTCCTTTCAAGAGATCAACTGTGAAAGGAGGTAGCAATAAAGGGAAGGAACCTATCATTGAAATTGATGATTTCTCTCCTAGACCAAAAAGGACTCGTTCCCCATTAGGTGTTTTTATCCTAACAAGTTCCAATCGTATGCTGCTTTTCAGACTCATAAAACTTTTTCAGACATGCTACTCCATTGATTGAAAGGGTCGTTGATCAGCAATCTCTTTTTGACACCAACATCCCTCAATGGTTTGCTCACAAGGATTGGAATTATTTTCTCTCTGACCTTGATGATGCATATAAGAATTTGATAAAAGAATTTTATGCCAATGCAATTGTTGAAGGAGACGAACTTAAGTGTTGGGTTAAGGAAAAAGTTTCTTGGTCTCTCCCACATACTGGCAGAGATTCTTCACATCAACCGGCCAATACTTGGAAACTCACCGGTGTATGATGATTTATATCCAGATGAGGACTTACTTCGGGAAGTTCTTTGAAAAGATTTGGAATTTTCCTCAAATGGCAACTCAGTCAGTGTTTCATTTCTTCCTCCAAAATTGAGGGTGCTTACGATCGTCATGTTTCACAACCTGTACCCCCTATCTAGCACAAGATATATGAACCTTGGGTGTGCACTGTTCCTTTATGATCTGATCTCTGATGTAGAGATAGGCATTTGTGCTCATATCTTTCATGTTCTTCGCAAAACTGTTCTACGAACTGAGTCAAGAATATGCGTACCTTTCTGTTGCCTCATTTCAAGGATTTTGAAGCTTAAAGGAATCCATCCTTCAGAAAATGAATTTCCCTGCTCAAAACCAAGTCTAATCAACATGCGCACATTCAACGCTAGCATTGGTCATAATAAGAAGGGAACCAAGATAGAATCTTCAGCGTCCCACAGTGGTTCGCGCTCTAACTCGTTCCTCGTCGATGAGAAGCTACTCTATTGTAGCATCTGTCCATGAGCTGAGTTCAAAGTTGTCCGGACTTTCATCCATCTTGCACCACCTCAACATTCGATGAGATATGAAATTCACCTCTATCCAAGCCCAATTGGATCAAATCCAAAGAAAGTTAGAAGATAATGAGAACTAGCTATTCCTTGACAAAAAGGGGGAGATGATGTTGGCAGGGGGAGTTCAACGAAAGGGGGAGATTTTTGTAAATAGGCCTCTGTTTATCGCTTTTGTCTAACTTTAGTGTTTTTTTTTTTTTTTTTTTTCTGTTTTCATGTTATGTTATTCAGTACTTTATTTTTACTTTATGAGTTTATGTGTTTGTACCTGGTACCTTTGTAGGTTTTTAAGGTTTCTGTTTTTGGTTTATATCCATATTGCTTTTGTAAGCTTTTAGGGTTTGTTTCTATGCACCTTGTAGGCCTTTGTGGTTTGTACCTTGCTTTATGTAGCATGTGTGCTTCGCTAAATCAGTACTTATAACTAAGTGTTATGCTTTTCCTTCTAAGTACTGTCACTCTTGTGCCCTTGTAGGATTTTTCTTAAATGCATATACTTTGTGTACTGTGCATTGGTTAAGTGTTGGTCATTCAAGTGATTTGCCTTGTGTTTGTCAACTTGAATGTCCAGATGTTCATTCGAAGTGTGAATGAGCATTGTGATCACTTGTTTATAGTAATTGCTTGTTTTGGTCTTGCCATGGTTTATTACTTTATTCCATTGTGCTTGATCACATTGTGCTTGCTCTATATGCTTTACAAGTTTTCTGCATACAATAAACTTATTGTGTTGTTGTGTTTCAGGAGTTCTTGTTCTTATGGTTCAAAAGCTTCACAGATTCTAGAGTTAAGTATGAGTGAGTTTTCTAACTATTCCCAACTCACATGTTAAGTCTAGAGTTTGTTTTAGGGTTTTGTCACGGAATAGCCAAAGGGGGAGATTGTAAGGTTGAAATTTATCAACCATCTTATTGGCTTTATTCCGTGCCAATTTGCTTGTAATTTAGCACTTAGTAACCCTGTATTTAGGTGGGATTCATATAAAGGTAGTGTATAAAGAGAGTGTGAAAAATTGCTCATCTTTGTGCAAAGTAGCAGAGACTCGTGGCTAGGACTCGCGACTGACTTGCAGCTTGCAAGCCGCCCAATGCTGTGCACGTGAGAAGCATGTAGGAAGGTAAAGGGTCACGCCAGCTATCGTACTACAGGACAAAAGTCCTAGGCTGGCCAGGCCGTTACCTCGCCGCCAACTTACCTTGTTTGGCAAAAACTGACTTTTCGTATTCCAAACACACACTACTATATATAAACCCTTATACCCACGAAATCAAGAGAGCTTCTAGAGAAAATTTTGTGAGAGAAGCACTAGAGAAAAACAAGATTGTCTCATCTCCAATCTTCACTAAGAGACTCTACAAATTTCTCTTCTCTCTTCCTCTCCATTGATACATCCTTGAGAGGTTCTTGACCAAATCCTTTTCTCATCACACCCACGTCTGTGAGAAGGTACATTTGGTGCTAAGGGAAGCAATTTGGAAGGGACTAATGATTATTGGTTGATGCTATGGTTTAGTAGCAGAATCCGGTAAGTTAAAGAAGAAATAGGTTCGGCGCAACCTCGTTGGAGTAAGAAGTTTGGAGGGCTTAGGTACACTAGGTAGATTAGGCTTGAAGGGCCTTCTGCTGTTCATGTATCCCAATTATATTCTTTAGTGAATTATTTACCGCTTGGAGGGCGGCGGAGAAGTTTTACGCCGAGGGTTTCAGTTTCCTCTTTGATAACACATCACGTATTGTCCTTGTGTTTGCATCTCTCTTCCTTTATCTTTGCCTTTTATTTTCTGCTGTGAATGTGATTATAATTGGCTTAGATTGTTTATCAATTCTGTGTTTGGCTTATGTTCATGTTCTGCACATTAATTGTTTGATTATAAGTTTGAATTGATAATTTGTAATTTGGAGTCTAAACGTTCAAATGTGTTTTATACACATATTAAACTTTCACCGCTTATACTAAAAACCGATTAGTGTCTTGATTTGATAATAAAGAACAAAATTCACAGAAGCGGATGACAACATAAATTGAAACTCTAAAAAAAAGAAAACACACAAACACAAACACGCATATATATATATATATATATATATATTTTCTTTAGAACAATTATTCAATGAAAATAAGAAGAGAGTGAGGGACCCATCCCATTTGTATTCTCTGCTTGAAGAACACGCATTTTATTTTTACCATATGTGATAATTTCATAATACCTTTTGATCTTATTATGATGAATCATTGATTAATAAAGTCTCTCATGCTTGTGACGCTCATCTTTTTCTTTTTTTCTTTTGGAGAATTGACGCTCATCCTTATTATAAAGCTTTGTACTTTTATTCAGGTTATGACCAAAAATCGAGTTAGGGGTGTCAATTCGGGTTAGTGTGTCAGGTTCGTGTCGTGTCAAGGTAGGAGTATTCGACTAAATGACTCAATCCTAACCCGACCTATTTAATAATCGTGTCATGATCTTCCAACCCTAACCCAACCTGTTAATAAGGCGGGTTGACCTGACCCAACCCATTTGACACGCTTAATAAATGAGTCATGTTGAGTTGACATGAATGTAACACAACCCATTTCAACCTACATAATATTAAATATAACATTCATCTAGAAATAATTTTTTTTACATCCCAAAAAGCAGTGCATACACTTTAAGTCTTCAACTCACATTCAAAATAATATAGTTCAACAAAAATATAATATTCATCTAGAAATAAGTTCTTTACACTCCAAAAGAAGTGCATACACTTTAACTCAAATTCAAAATAACAAAGTTTAACAAAAATAAAATAACATAGTTCAACAAAAATATAATATTTTTGGAACTCGCCAAATGCTAATTATCAATATTGAAAGAATTTGAGCAAACAATAGACTAATCCTGACTATGACCATAATTATCATCTATAGATTCTTTGTTGATGTCCAAATTTATAACATCTTCCACAAGCTCATCCAATTTCATTTGTATAAGTTCTATGCAAAAAAAAAAAAAAAAATAGTATTAGTAGTTCTAGGGTCTGTAAATTTTCAATTTCCAATTATATCTCTTGTAAATTTTTATAATTACTCACTTTTCTTTTTAAATTTAAAATATATGTTGGATATAAAAGGTATTTGACAAATCTAAAATAAAATAAATATTTATTTGTTATACAAGTTAAACGAGTTGTGTTAAGTGGGATATTTCAGGTTGATACAAATAAATTGGCATGTCAAACGTGTCTATTGCGGGTTATGCAGGTTGACCCGCTTATGACACGTTTCTTATCGTGTCACTTTCGGGTTGACCTGTTTATGACCCAAACCCATTAAGGCCCAACCCTAACCCAAAAAAACCCGTGTTGGGTTCGTGTCGTGTTCACAGGTTGGATCGAACATTGACACCCATAAATCAAGTACTATATTATTATCTGGTATTTAAAAATAATAATAATGAGAATATTATGGCCCTGTTGAACTTTATTGCCTTGTTTGTATTCAACAGGTAATTATCAAAAATTTTTAAGACAACAGTAAGTAAGTCCGCTTATGTGGATTTGATAGCACAGATTTAGTGTTAGAGCCAACCACCACCCCAAGTAATCGGGTGTAATTTATTTATTAATTATAGAATCAATTGAGTTGCAGTTTTGTGGTTGGATCCCAGAGGGGGCGACCTAGAAGGCTATAAGTTAAGTTAAAATAACTGATAGATAAGTGGAGCCAAAAAAAAAAAAAGAGGAAATGCTACTATCGGGTCAATGTTGCTAGAATGAGCTATTGTGCACGACGGCAGCGGAGCGTGATGGTATGTTATGATCCTAATGTCCCACATGGATTAAGTGTAAGTTTAACCGTGGGTTTATAAGCTCTTGGGCACCTTTTCCCTTACAAGCCGGTTTTCAAAGGTGAGTTCTAGCCGTAAGTTCCTAACATTTGGTATCATATATACATCATATAAACAAATCAAAACAAAAAACAAAATTTGCTCAATTATATTACCTTGTTGTATTTTATTATAAAATGTTTAAATTTTAAGTTTTTTTAATTCAAATATTTTTCAGTTTAAAAAAACTATATGCAAAATATGAGTTTATGAATTGGACACTAAATTAATAATATCTAGACTAATTTGCAAATTAGTCCCCTATCCACTATAATTCAAAATTTTGATCCATTTTCCTAACATTAGATGTCATTTGGATTTGCTCCCTTATATGCACATAGTTTAGAGAGGTGGTGGTTAAATGTTAAATAAGCATACAATTTTAACCATTGGTCCAATTAAAAGATGCCACATCATTTAAGAATACATGTCATTAAATAAAATTATTATTATCCTTTACTATATATATTTAAAAAAAAAAAACTATGTTTATTGAAATAACATTTTCCCCTCTCTCTCTCGGTTAGGCCAAGTTTTTGTGTATTTGGGGCTGCTCAGCAGCCACCTGTGGTGGCCAAGCTTCGTGCTTTATGCATTAGGTCATGCCGTGATGTAGTTGTGATGCATTAGGTCCTATCAATGGGTTTTGGCTATAATTGGGTTCTGACCTTGAGGATCCTTCTGGATCTCTACAACTGCTTTGTGTAATTTGGTTCTTGTTGTAGTGGAATTATTGAATTTAAAAAAATGCTGGTTTTAATTTGTGTTATTTTTAAGTTCCTAACATTTGGTATCATATATACATCATATAAACAAATCAAAACAAAAAACAAAATTTGCTCAATTATATTACCTTGTTGTATTTTATTATAAAATGTTTAAATTTTAAGTTTTTTTAATTCAAATATTTTTCAGTTTAAAAAAACTATATGCAAAATATGAGTTTATGAATTGGACACTAAATTAATAATATCTAGACTAATTTGCAAATTAGTCCCCTATCCACTATAATTCAAAATTTTGATCCATTTTCCTAACATTAGATGTCATTTGGATTTGCTCCCTTATATGCACATAGTTTAGAGAGGTGGTGGTTAAATGTTAAATAAGCATACAATTTTAACCATTGGTCCAATTAAAAGATGCCACATCATTTAAGAATACATGTCATTAAATAAAATTATTATTATCCTTTACTATATATATTTAAAAAAAAAAAACTATGTTTATTGAAATAACATTTTCCCCTCTCTCTCTCGGTTAGGCCAAGTTTTTGTGTATTTGGGGCTGCTCAGCAGCCACCTGTGGTGGCCAAGCTTCGTGCTTTATGCATTAGGTCATGCCGTGATGTAGTTGTGATGCATTAGGTCCTATCAATGGGTTTTGGCTATAATTGGGTTCTGACCTTGAGGATCCTTCTGGATCTCTACAACTGCTTTGTGTAATTTGGTTCTTGTTGTAGTGGAATTATTGAATTTAAAAAAATGCTGGTTTTAATTTGTGTTATTTAGTTTTTTATGTTTTTTTCTAAGAAAATCTTCTTCTTCTTTTTTTGGTGAAATTTTCATTTTCTAGAAAATGAAAAATGGCCGTCGATTTTTATGTTTGTTTCCCAAAGAAATTTTAATTTTCTAAGAAACTGAGAAGGAAGGATTGGTTTTTGTGTTTGTTTTGTAAGAATTTTTTTTTTTTTTTTTAAAGAAAATGAGAATAGGCATTGTGGGGGAAAAAGGCCCAGCCCAACATAATGGGCCGAAGGCCCATAGAAGGGCTATTTTGCGACCGAGAAGAAGAGGATGGAGAAGGCAAAGCCCATCTGGAAGTGGGACCCTCAGAAGGAGAATTATTACAATCCGAAGAGGATATCTCCTATCCGAAGAGGTTGTAATCCTCTGACGCAGTATTTTAAATCAATTGAGTGTGTGAAAGGCCAAAATGACCTTCCGAGGACTCCACCTGATCAAGATAAGCTCTGAGTATGCTGTGAAACGATAAGGATGGAGAAATATCTAAGGGGAAAGCTACTACCACCATATTTAATGCACTGCAGCAACTTTTCTGGCCGCATTTATGTGGAGAAGACCCCTGAACAGTGCATCCTAACCTACCGCCACTCATACAGAGCTAAAAAAAGATGCTTGACGTGACATGTATTCAAGCAAACTCATGGATGAGGAACAAGTGGACGATGGAGATGAAGAGGAGGGTGGCTATATAAAGGGAGAGGAAGAACAAAAGAGAGGAGGACGGGACTGTAACCCTAAGCTCTTCGGATTTTCTAGAGTTACGTGTAATTTCATGTTTGCTTATGTTTAAAAGCTGTGATTCATTGTTGTCAATCCAATACTTATCCTAGCTCTTTCACCCATACTCTACAAATTTATTGTTTTGGGCTTGTGCCACAAATCCTAACCCTACAGGCACAGTATTGGAAAAGAGAGAAGAAAAAATAATAAAGCTGGAAAAGAAAAAGAAAAAATCCACAGGAAAAATAGTTTATTTTATAAATTGTTACATATTTTTTCCTGATATAAAGAAAGTTTTGTTTTAACTCGTTAAAACAAAACTGTGTTGATCTAAGGTGGCTCTCAATGACGACGTAAGTAATTGACATTAATTTGAATCGAGCAAATCCATACGATTACTAATTTTAGGGAGACTATAACTAAATTATTAAATATATATGATATATTCAATATGATTTTAAAAAATTGAATATATTATGTATAGTAATTTACTCTCCTTAATAATTTTTTCCCTATTCTCAGTGACATGACATGAATATATAATTTGAAACTAAAGTGAGAATTATGCATTAGCAACATTAAAAAATAAATAAATAAATAAATAATCTTATAAATAGACTATGGAATTCATCAGTTCATCACCTAGTAAGATAAAATGAATTAGGATATATATATATATATATAGACTATTGAGTTAATTTGTAGGACATTAAATAACACATCGATGCGCTTAAAACAAAAAAAAAGAAAGTAATATCGTCAACTTCATTGAATTATTTCAAATACATATATTTGTAGCAAATAACAAGAATCATACAAAGAAAATAGCAAAACAAAGTGGAATGAAGGGTTGTTAGCCATGTGTGTTTCCGTTATTCATTTAGTTATTTAAATACAATCAGAGCGTCATTGTATTCTTCTTCTTTCTTATTTACCTAATCTTAACGTTAAACGGGCTTTATTTCATCTGATAATCTGTAAACCTTGAGGAACCATGACTTCAGGGTGACATGGGAAACCCCTTTGGTTGAATTGAAGTGGGGTTAATTAGGAGGAGAAGGGATGTAAGTGGGTGGATTAGGTTTAAATGGAGGGACAAAATTGCAAAATGCCCTTTTTGGGCAAACTAAGCAGCGTTTTTCCCTCTTTCTCAAACTAGTTAGGAAAATGCCCATCTTTTGAAAATCGAGTTTCTCAAAATCGATTTAGGCCCTATAGCGACGTTTTTAAGGAGCCTATAGTAACATTTTCAAAACCTATAGTGGCATTTTGTAACTCGATTTATATAAAATCGAGTTATAGGTAAAAAAAAAATTAAAAAAATTGCCTATAACTCGATTTATTGGAAGTCGAGTTACAAAACGTCACTATAAGTCCTGAAAACGTCACTATAAGTTTTTAAAAACGCCTCTATAGAGCTCCAGAATTTTTTTTTTTTAATAACTTGATTTTGAGATAATCGAGTTTCAAAAGATGGACATTTCCCTAATTAGTTTAAGAAAGAAGGCAAAACGCTACTTAATTTGCCCAAAATGGGCATTTTGCAATTTTGTCCTTAGATGGAAGGACATTACCCTTTGCTAGTGAGTTTTTGAAAAAAACCCATATTGTGACCTCCAAAGGCCCTTCCACTAATTGTTGAAACTGGAATATTGTGGGTGCCTGAATTAGGTTTAGATGGAGTTGGGATATGTGTGGGTGGATTAGGTCCTGATGGAGGGACAGGACCCCTTGCTAGTGAGCTTTTGAAATGACCCATATTGTGGCCTTCAAAGGACTTTTGGTTAACTGATGAAGTATGAGTTTGGTCAATGGATGGATTAGGTTCAAATGGAGTGACAAGACCCTTTTCTAGTGAGCCTTGTAAAGAAGCAACATTGTAATTCTTGTTCAGCAATTCTTGTTCTCCCCCATGCAAGATTCTGGCTGCCTCATTTGCATGCATGCTCATAAGAAAAACCAATGTTATGACTATAGGAAACACATTAAGTTGCCCCATCTTGTTGTGTAAGCTAAGATGGATGTTAACAATATATTTGACGAAGATTGATGAATATGAGGACGAGTTGGGTTCCATTTATATGCATCAACTTGTATGACTTGGAACAATATGAATTTCTAACCATTTTACTTTTGAGTCTCTTTGGCTCTTTGCCAAGAAATGAAAGTTGGGACCAAGAAAGGAGGAAACTGCTTTTTAATTACTTAGAATTTTAAAGTCTCCAACCTTCATGCCCTTCACGTGCCTGAAGCAGTCATGCTTAGGGCACAAAAATAAAATCAACCCCAATGTTGTGTAACCCTCTTCTAAAGTTGAAATTTACCCATTAAAACCCTAAGATATTTACATGCTAATCAATATTAACTTTAATTTTTACACACCAGGGCATCAATATATCTTGAAAGATTTAAAAAGGTTGATATGATACTCTCTAAGAGAATCTTTTAGAGAATTTTTTAACGATTCAATTCAAAATTCAAACTATTTCCTTATTTTAATTTTGTGTATATATATTTACAATATCAACCAAGACTTAGTTTCAAAATAAATTTTATGTATCCTCTTTTTCAAAAGATAAAATAAAGTTGTGTATTTTATATAAACTTGCCCTTAAACTTTTGTGAGAGAGAGAGAGAGAGAGAGATAGATAGATAAAACTACATTAATATAACTATTGTTGGTGTAAACGCAATAATAATAGAAATAATACAAAGAGAACCTGAATAATACTTCAGAATATTATTAATTTGAAAAGAAAAAATTACACAACACTAAGGAGATTCAAGCTCATGGCTAGAACAACATCTACACAAAGTGTTCAAGCCCAAAACTCCACCAAAAATAACACATTTCTTTTTAGTGTATAAGAATGCTTGTAATTGCTCAAGTTTTTGGTGTATAACTAAATGAGTCTATTCATAGGCTCAAAGGAATAAAGTAAATTTCTATTTTTGACACCTCCTCTCTTCACTTTCTCATTAGGCACATATCTAGTCCAGGATCTTAATCAATGTATATTAGCCCATTAATCGCCAAAATTTAAAAGAATAAAATAATCTCTCACATTTTTAATATAAAATTAAACATTTTCACTGACTCCTTATCTTCCATATTAACTTTCACATCTTTACATTTATGTTGTAATATAAATAAATTTTAATTATATAATATTAAAATGCTTCAACAACTATCTATTGTTAAACCATTTAATAAAATTTTATTATATTAATATTTTAAAAATTCCACGATAAAACATATTATTACTTTCTATTCTTTGGGTTCTTAATGTTAACGTCGAATTTCGTGTCAATTGGGATCAACTTACTTTAGTTAAAATTCTTTGTCAACCTTTTAATTGGATTAATATATACTTTGCAGCTGAAACTACAATTACAACTACTTCTAACTACTTTGCATTCTCTTCGGGCGTTTTGAATGCATTGAAGGACAGAAAATGAAAATGGTTTTGTTAGACCTTACTTGACTCATGACTGAGCCCTTGAACTAATTGCTTTCTCTTTGGGTTCTTTGGACGGAGAAAACTCGGTTTTGAAGCAAAAAAAAAATTTTCCCTTTAAATTTTTGGTAAGTGGAAACACGCTTACTTTACTCGGGACTCGAATTTCTGCAGCTTAAATATTAGGTTCCGTGTTTAGTTTTTTGCAAACCTTTTACACGATATAAATACTTTGAATAAGAATTCAAAAGTATGGAAATGGAAGTCTCATTCTTAGTCTTAAACATATTTTGACGTGGAAGAAAAAAATAATGATAATAATCTGCAGCAATTTTTAACACAGAAGAGGACTTTGGCACCTATAACATCAGAGCCTTGAAGAAAGTTGGAAGTCTCATTGATCTTACTCATAAAATGATCTTGTGTCTTTGTTTTCCTTACTTCTTACGCAGGCCACACCTCCATTCACTTTGGTCTTAGCGATTTTTCACTCCATCTTCGTGAAGGGAGATCAAACCAACTACGTAGGGAGATCAAAGAAACTTTGAAATTGATCCATCATTTGGAGTGGAAGCTTCACAGCTATATCATGATATTAAATACACCCCAGTGGATGAGTTTCTCAATCGATCAGTTTGTCTAAGAGTCAAATTTGGCTCATGTTAATCTTCTAGAGTGAGTTTCACTACCTTAATTAATGGATAATTAAGTAGGTTGTGTCTGGGCTGGGAGCTAGAGAAGTCGAAGATAGTTGCTGCTATCTCAGGCTATGTAATTGAAAGTAGGTGCTTAATTCTGTAGAAATGTTGGGTTACTATGAAGATATAATCCAGTTGGAAATCAATGAATACTGCCTCCTTGGACTTCTTATTTAGACATGACTGTTCCAGTCTTGAGTAGCCATAAGTCCGTAACACAGCGATTTGATTAAAAACTTTATAAATTTAATAAGTACAGGGCCTAAAATTGACTTGAAATGTTAGCCTAAGATTGATCAAGACTTCTCTCATGGATGACAGCAACTGAAGGCATGCTGTTGAGAATGCCATTGATTGGACCAAGTTATATATGTTTATTTCTCTAAAATATTATTAAAAATAGGCTAAAATGCAAAACTCGCCTATCTATGTTTCACCAAAATTCATTTTAATACTCTAACTTTATTTTTGTTTATTTCAATCCTCTAACTTTCAAGTTTATTCAATTAAAATTTTTCCATCAATTTTTGTTATATGTTGTGGCTAATTTTCCAATTTTTTAAAACTTTCTTCAAATTTTTAAATTGAAAAAATTCAATTAATGATTGAAAAATAATTTTCCAATTTTTTTTTTCAAAAAATTTTAAATAAAATTGACAGAAAAGTCTTAATTAAATAAATCTAGAACTTAGTCAACTAAAATAAATGAATTCAAAGTTAGAAGGCTGAAATGATAACTGAAGAAACTTAAAGAGTGAGTTTTGTATTGTAGCCTTAAAAATAATTACATTAGAATATCTGTTATCAAAGAAAAAAAAAATTAACTAAGCTATTTACATATTTGGGAACAGTTGAAATAAAACTAAAATAAAAACAAAGGACAAAGTCATAAAACACAAAAAGACTCCTTAAACTTTGAGTCATTTTCAAAGAGGTCCTATAATTTCAATTGACTGCACGTCATTTGAGTGTGTATCAAATTATATCATTATGCCGTGTGAGGTAGGCATGCATGGCTCATTTTTTATATATACGAGTTCTTCTCATCACAACAATAGTTGTGCGGAGTGGTGTCAATTCATAATAGGTCATAATAAATTAAATAAAATAATAAAGTATTATTCAAGAACACACCACAACTAAAAACAAAAATATTATGAAAATGTTATGACATTTTGTTGTAAACCATGGGTATAAAATGTAAGTGTTTGTGAATTGTAAGTGTCATTATTTTTTATAAATTTATATTATGTGTGTGAGTGTGTCTAATATTGATTGTGTGCATTACTTTTGTTATAATATTATTTGTGTGAATTATGATGTGTGTGGATGTTTGTGTGTACATTATAATATAAATATATATAATTTAATAATTAGGAAATAGATATGGTTGGTTACATGTGTGTATATTGTTATCATGTTATAATAACTTTTTGTTATAAAGTTAGTAAAATTCAAGAAAAAAAATGTAAAGTTAGTGATTGTCCAAGCATTTGATTAGTTAAGTAGACACTATTGTATAATTTTATGTATGAATAAGTGTGGTTGTGTGCGTCAATAATTAATACAAAACCAATGAGTTTAGTTTAGTCATTTAGTTTAAAATATTTTTATAAAAACAATAACAAATAGATAATAAAAATTGCATAAAAATAAAAATGTTAGATAAATTTAACAAAATAAAATGATTATAGGCTCATAACTACCCACATTGGCAATAGATAAGTATAATGAACTATCATATAACAATTCAAAATTTGAATACTTGTAAAAGAAAATTGTAAAACTTCATGTATTATTATTATTATTATTATTTTGTCGATAACTTAATATATTCAAGTTCTTTTTTTAATAAAATTTTTTAATGAACTCCCTAAACAAAATTCCTGGAGCCGCTACTGTTGTAAACTTAGACTTTCTCTAAATATATAAACCCACCTTTTGCACAAGTAATTTCTATTTTTATAAGACCTTGTTCGGCATGGGTTCCTAGATGGACTGTGGCTATCATGTACTAATTGTAGTGGATCTATTGGGTGTGTATATGTATAGTTTTTTTTTTTGTGGTAAATGTAATATTTGTAGTTGAAGAATGTAATATATCCCAATATATCAATTAAATTTTAAGATAATAAATTAATTATGTGGTTTCTTAATTTATGAATTCTGAAAAGTTTCAAGTTTATGGTGGGTTGCATTATATATAAGGTTATGTGATTCTAAAAATTAAACCATGAAATTTTCAATTTTATTAATATGAGCCTTATAATTTCAAAATTGTTGTAATTTGGAGTTTCGAAAGTCTTTTTTATTTAAATCAATAAATAAAAAATAAAAATAAACCCAAAAATTCACAAAAATTAGGTTGTGCTTGCAACATATTTCAATCCAAAATCCCACAAAATCCCAAGAACCCATTTATTTATTTATATATTTTTATGTTAAAGCAGTACGGTCAATTATTTTATGTTGACCCAACTTGTGATAGACTGGATACAATCTTAAAGGTTATAGATTTTACAATTTGATTTGGTCTAACCTATTTTTGACTTGAGCCTGACTTGACCTGTACACAAAAGAGTTGAATTCAAAGCTTTGCTAGGTCTATGAACAACCAACCAAAGGGCATTAATTTGATATGGCTATGTTTGCTTCCACCAAATTTCCATAAGATATTTAGATGATAATTTATTTTTTTGCTGGAATAAGATAATAATTAACATTAAATCAACTAAGGATATAAAAAAATAAATATCTTTTTCCATGTGGGCAAAAAGGGCCTTAGAAAATCATTCCATAATTTTAATAAATAAATATGTAGGGTCTGTTTTTGTAGCCCTAGCCCAAAAGATATAGGTTAAAGGTCCAACGAACTCAGAACAATGAATTTGTAGAGAGTGGATCGAAGGTTTAGGCGCTGGCCAGCCTCCACGAAGCATGAACTCCTTTCTCTTTTATTGAAAAAATACTTAGAACAGTTTACAATTTCGGGATGCTCCTCGGAGGCTTTTTTTCCCCTTCAAAAAAGACCCCCCCTTTAACACTTTGCTCACATTTCTTATATATGCTCATCTTCTTCCTCCTGTTGGTCATCTATTGGCCTTCCTCCTGACCGCCTATCCCATCAAAGGTCATGTCCGTGCTCAAGTGGTTCACCCTGATCGATGTCGCCCTGGCAAGAGATTACATCCCCATTAATGCGGCCAGAGGGGTTAGGTGAACGTATTCAGTGGTGAGGTGACGGTTCGCCCAGAGCTTGCCCTTCTCCGCACCGAGGTCTCGGACGACCGAGGATAGGGTCATCCTCGGACCCATCATGTGTCCTCGGCGTGGGCCATTTGGGCCTGGGTTGAAGTGGGCCTTGGCTACTCGATTTTCTGGCCCCACAATAACCCCTCAAAATCTTGCTGCACGCATCCTCGGGCGGGGAAAAGGATTTTGACATCCTCGGCCTCACCCCTCCCACCCCTCGTCAGTGCTGGGGTCCATTCACCTGCCAAGGGCACGTCGCTAACGTTTCAGAGCACGTAACGTGTCCATCATTAAATTCAAGCGGCTCTGTGCTCCCCACGTCCAATGAGGCGTTACCCATCCAACGGTGGAGATTCGCCTTGCATTTATAAGAGGGAAAGCTCGCATAGTTCCTCGATTTGGGGTATAAATACCAGTACGAACCGCTTCTTCCGGTTCCTCATTTGTAATCAAGAACATTCGTGCGCCCCTCCTGAGTTCAGCCACACTCTTACTAGCACCTCCAGCACAAAAGCCTGTCCGAGAAGCCCTTCCTCTTTCCTGTAAGTCGCTCTATCTCTCTTTGGCCTCTCTTTCTTTTTACCCTTTTTTCTACTTCGCCTGTTCTTTCTTAGTTCTTTTAGGCGTCTACCGGGATGGGTAAGTTTAAGAAATACGTTGATACTGAGGAGACGATGGAGAAATTCATCACCGACTACTAAATTCCCGGCAATGTAAGTCTGAGACATTGTGAGGACGGGGAGTGGCGCATACACAGGCAAGAGGGCGAGGTGGTAATTCCCATAGTCGCCTTCCTTGAAGGGGGAATGACGATCTTCATGGGGCCGGTGATAAGGGATTACCTCATGCACTTCCGATTAGCCCCCACCCAGTGTGGGATAAACGTCTTTAGGATTCTGGGCTGTGTGGACGCCCTAAACGAGAAGATGGGGCTGAGGTTGACCCACCACGACATGAACTGGTGTTACAACCTTCAGCCCCTTAAGGGCAAGTCGTATTACCTGAAGACGAGAGACGACAGGGTGCGACTCATTCAGTGCCTCCCCGAGTCCAGCAAGGGGTTCTACGAGGACTTCCTCATTGTGTCAAGGAAGTGGCACGATAGCCTTCACTGCCCAACAACAGAGGGAATACCAGATGGGGCAGTGGGAGACAGATAGGGTTTCAAGTTCTCATATTTTTTCTTCCCCCTTTTTTTTTTTTACTAACGCGGTGGTGCTTTCCGTTTGCAGACCCGCACGCCTTTCAGCGTTACTTCCATCTGGTCAACCGGGAAGATTTGCAAAAGGTACTGAGGGCGCCGGTGTACATAAACGAGGACGACAACCAGGTTAGAGCCACCCAAATAATTTTGGGTTATACACCTACCCAGAAATCGTTCCCGGTTCCGAAGCACGTCATCCTCGCCAACGATCCTCGGCTTCAGAGGATTACCGTGACCGAGGACGGATTTTCGTTCCCCAAGAAGCCCTCCGACCAGGAAGATATCACAATAGCCGTCCCCTCCTCTTCCCAACCGTTCGCTGAGGCAGCCGAGGAAGCTCCAGTGGGGGAAGGGGACGCATTCGACATTTTCACCCAGCCTGATCAGTCCGAAGACCCTCCCGAAGACTTGGGTGATCCCAATCTGACCGAAGTAGACCTCCTTGCTTCAGAAGCCACTCCTCGGCCGTCAATGGGTTACAAGAGGAAGTCCACCACCAACTTGTTGGACCTGATTGAGGGCCAACTGGGGGAGTCCTAACAGAAACCTCCTACTCCACCTCCGAAGGCTAGGTCGACTTCCGCTTGGCAGAAGCTCCCTCCTTCTTCTTCTCAGACGCGCTCGCCCTCTGGGTCCGTGCCTGCTGGCCCCAAGAAGAAGAAGGACAAGGGTAAAAGGATCGTGGAGGATAGGACGGTGTCCTCGCAGGAGGAGGAAACTACCCTGCGGCCGTCCAAGCAGCTTAAGATAGGCGACCAGAGCCAGGAGAGGCAGGTCGTCGACACCACCTCTTCCGAGGTCCAGGCCTGGCTCCCAGCCCCGATGCTCCGTGGGGAGCCCTTGAGGGATAACGCCTCCCTCAGGGACTTCAATGAGGGTGAAGGTGCGCGCGTGGCTGATGCGCTAGAGAGAAGCCTACTACTCCCGGCGAACATGGCTGAGCTTAACACTTTGACGAGCGAGCAGGTCTTCCTCAGCCTTAAGCAATATGTGGGGATGGTAAGCACTGTAACCTCGACTCTTCTCCCACTCTTTTTCTTTTATTGGGCTTATAGCACATTGGTTATTCTGGCAGGCTGTCCAAGCTATTTTTATGTTGGAGGGGGCGACAAACGACCAGAAGGAGACCCTCAAACGGGAGCGTGACTGGCGCTTTCAAGCTACTCGGACTCTGAAGAGTTCCGAGGCTGACCTCGCCAAGGCCCGAAAAGATTTGAAGGCGGTGACCAGGGAGCGGAACAATGCCCTGTTCAGTCTTGAGGGCGCCCAGAACCAGGCCAATGAGCAAACGAGGCGCTTGGGCGAAGCGCAGGACCAATTGCAGATCGCGAGGGATCTTATCGTTGATCTGCAGACTAAGGTGACCAAGGCCAAGGAGGCCCAGAGGGGGGCAGAATGGGCCAGAGACCAGGCTCGGCGAGCTAAGGACGAGACTGACCATGGCAGGGAGGTGGCCGAGCACGCCAAGGAGGAGGCTGAGACCGCAACTTATGCTGATGGGGTGGCTGCGGTAGAGGCCGCCTACAAGGCTCAAGTCCCGGGGGTGTGTAGGCGATATTGTTCCCAGGTCTGGGCTGAGGCTTTCAAACAAGCTGGGGTGGAGGCCACGTCTGACTTGTGGAAGGCAGAGAACGTGTATTACCCCCCCGCTATCCGCGAGGCCGCCCCTGAGGACCCTAAGGTTGGGGAGATTGTTGAACAGGTGCGGCCAGCTGAGCTGGGCGAGCCCTCGAGCGAGGAGGTGCCCCAAGAGGTAGTGGAGATCCCTTCCGATGATCCAACCCCCACTACTGAGGAAGCAGCTGCTCCCGCCGTACCCCTGCAGGCCATCCCCTTAGGCCAGGGCTCGGAGGGGTCCGGGGTTGCCCCTGTCCAGCCTGAGCAAGAGGAGTAGACTCCCCGGCGTCTCGGCTCGTCCTACTTTCACGTTGTCATTTTATTTTGTTATACTTCTCTTCAATGTACTGTGGCTCTTGCCATGCAATTTTTACGAACTCATTGTTGTAATGCGAATTCGATTTCCCTTTATTTGAATTGCTTATTTGTGTACACGCTGCCTGCTTTTCCTTTCTTCCTTAGATCCGTATGACTTTAGCTTGAATTGTATGTCGGCCAGTTGCGCCAGTAACGATGATAAGGAGAGAGAACGTATGCATGGGCAGCTCTCTTGCATCTCAAGGGCCAGGTGGGGCTTGATCTTTTCCTAACTTGGGGTATTTTGTAGTTAGTCTCCCTGTAGGTCTGAGTCCGAGGACCATGCAATGCCCCTGTCTGTTCGGCACCCTGGTTTAATTGAGCGGTTAGTTTCCCCATAGGCCTGAGTCCGAGGACCATGCAGTGCCTTGGTTCTGTCTAGTGCTCAGGTATAGAGGAGCGAGTAGTTTCCCCATAGGTTTGAGTCCGAGGACCATGCAATACCTTGGTTCTGTCTAGTACCCAGGTATAGAGGAGCGAGTAGTTTCCCCATAGGCCTGAGCCCGAGGACCATACAGTGCCTTGGTTCTGTCTAACGCTTTCATTTCTCTGTAAGTATCTAGTTTCCTCATAGGTTTGAGTCCGAGGACCATGCAATACCTTGGTTCTGTCTAGTACCCAGGTATAGAGGAGCGAGTAGTTTCCCCATAGGCCTGAGTCCGAGGACCATGCAGTGCCTTGGTTCTGTCTAACGCTTTCATTTCTCTGTAAGTATCTAGTTTCCCTATAGGTTTGAGTCCGAGGACCATGCAATACCTTGGTTCTGTCTAGTACCCAGGTATAGAGGAGCGAGTAGTTTCCCCATAGGCCTGAGTCCGAGGACCATGCAGTGCCTTGGTTCTGTCTAACGCTTTCATTTCTCTGTAAGTAGGGGTTTGTCCTCGGACCGCTTTACTGGAGACGATTCCTCCTTAGGTCGAATTATGATCTTACACGTGGCGTTGATCTCGCCTCCAGTTCGAGCCCCCATCTTTTTTATTTACGAAGCGTCCCTTGGCCGTTCGTGTTCCGCGCTTGACGCTTCGGTGCGCGAGACACGCCTTCATTAATGTCCTCGTGAATTAACACAAGTCCAACGGTCTACGGCCCCCTTGGAATTTGGTGGCCTCATTATTAGCCCTGTTGGTAATTCTCTTTTCGAATTCTGCGTGGGTTAATTCTCACCAACCCTCATCCTCTATATAAGGCTTTCCAGGGGGATGGTTTCTCCATACTCCATGAACCTCCCAACACAAACAGAAAGAACACACCCTTTCAGCTCCTCAAGCCCCTTTAATAACCCCGCCGGAATTGTGACCGGAGTTAGTAGATATGGGGTGGCTTTGGGCAGGTGTGAGGACATCCGTGCCAAGAGCCGTTGTGGTCGCAGCCCCCACTGGGCTTCCGGTGCGGCAGAGTCTAGGCGTAACCCCGATGGCACCATGCACGGTGGCCCGGAGGGATGTTGTTGAAGTACCTAATGTCTCTCCTCGGAGCGCACCCCCGACGGAGGAGACGTGCGAACTCATGTCATGGGCGGTGCTCGAGTGTTGCCGTCTCCAACGGCCAACGCTTGTGGGGATTGGAGAAAATCAAGGGAACATCACGGGGGAGGGTGTCCCGGAGCCCCTGCATCTGCTCCTCGCTTTGTTCAAACTCCGCCACTCCGAGAAAGGAGTTGTTGGTGGCCTTGAAGCGAGCCAGCCTCAGCCCCCTTCCGCCCCCTTACTGTCAAGTTCTCCCATTCTCTTGATGCCAGTAAGGGTACGGGTTGACACTTCCCTCTAGCTAGTTCTAGGACGGGTCCGCCTGGGCCTCTGATTGCAGGACTAGCTTATAGGAATAGTTTTAAAACACGCCTGCCTGAGCCTCTGATTGTATTCTGTATTTTTCTTTTTATGAAATAATATCAAGCTTCCTTTCTTTGCTGTTGAATCTTCTGTCTCGAACTTTTATCTTTCCGCATTTTTTTTTTTTTGTATCACCACCAATCTTTCATAGAACGGCTATTTAGAACCATCGCCTGTTGCACCGGCCAGCGCACTAATCCTTCCCACAGACGATGCCAATTGTAGGGTCTGTTTTTGTAGCCCTGTCCCAAAGGATATGGGTTAAAGGCCCAACGAACCCAGAACAATGAATTTGTAGAGAGTGGATCGAAGATTTAGGCGCTGGCCGGCCTTCACGAAGCATGAACTCCTTTCTCTTTTATTGAAAAAATACTTAGAACAGTTTACAACTGGGGGATGCTCCTCGGCCCTTGGCTGAGGAGGCTTTTCTCCCCCTTCAAAAAAGACCCCCCCCCCCCATTTACACTTTGCTCCCATTTCTTATATATGCTCATCTTCTTCCTTCTGCTGGTCATCTATTGACCTTCCTCCTGACCGCCTATCCCATCAAAGGTCATGTCCGTGCTCAAGTGGTTCACCCTGATCGATGTCGCCCTGGCAAGGGGTTACATCCCCATTAATGCAGCCAGAGGGGTTAGGTGAATGTATTCAGTGGTGAGGTGACGGTTCGCCCAGAGCTTGCCCTTCTCCGCACCGAGGTCTCAGACGACCGAGGATAGGGTCATCCTCGGACCCATCGTGTGTCCTCGGCGTGGGCCATTTGGGCCTGGGTTAAAGTGGGCCTTGGCTACTCGATTTTCTGGCCCCACATCATATATATATGCTTATGTAGTCAACATCTCACTGCAGGTGCATAGTTACCAAAACCTACAAAGTAATTTAAATTTCTTAAACTAATAAAGCAAAACTCCCAAAAGTTATATATATACACACACTCAAAACTAATATAAACTACAAAGTTATAAACAAAGACCAGAATATGAGGAAAACACACCAAACTTCAAATTTGAGCAGCAATATGATTTTCTCAATCTTACTTAGTCGTAGTAATAACAATTTAAACAATTCAAAACATCGAACAATATCAAAATTATAACACCTAATTCCATTATCTTTTATGTTGAATCCAAACAAATAATTAATTGAAATTAATCCAAAAAAATAATTAATCAACCAAAAATCATAGCTTTAATTAAGAAAACAAAGAATCACATGAACCCAAATAAAAATTCTCAATAAAGCAAAAGCATATAAGGTGAAAAATTAAGAACAACCTACTGAGATGCAAATACCAAAAATCTCAAGACTTAAAACTTCCAAATTTTATAGAATCCCCAAATTCTACTTCAAAACAAAACAAACCCTTCAAATTCAAAAAAAAAAAAAAAAAAAATTATATATAGAGTGTGTTTAGATACTCGGAGCGCACCCCCGACGGAGGAGACGTACGAACTCATGTCATGGCTGGTGCCCGAGTGTTGCCGTCTCCGACGGCCAAGGCTCGTGAGGAGTGGAGAGAATCAAGGGAACATCACGAGGGAAGGCGTCCCGGTGCCCCTGCATCTGCTCCTCGCTTTGTTCAAGCTCCGCCGCACCGAGAAAGGAGTTGTTGGTGGCCTTGAAACAAGCTGGCCCTCCCCCTTCCCTGCTTTTATTGTCAAGTTCTCCCATTCTCTTGATGCCAATAAAAGCACGGGTTGACACTTCCCTCTAGCTAGTTTTAGGACGGGTCCACCTAGGCCTCTGATTGTAGAACTAGCTGGTAGGAATAGTTCTAAAGCACGCCTGCCTGAGCCTCTGATTGTAATCTGTAACTTTTCTTTTTATGAAATAATATCAAGCTTTCTTTCTTTTTTGTTGAATCTTCTGTCTCGAACTTTTATCTTTCTGCAGTGTTTTTTTTTTTTTTTGCATCACCACCAATCTTTCATAGAACGATTACTTAGAACCGTCGCCTGTTGCGCCAGCCGGCGCGCTAATCCTCCCCACAGACGGCGCCAATTGTAGGGTCTGTTTTTGTAGCCCTAGCCTAAAGGATATGGGTCAAAGGCCCAACGAACCCAGAACAATGAATTTGTAGAGAGTGGATCGAAGGTTTAGGCGCTGGCCGGCGTTCACGAAGCATGAACTCCTTTCTCTTTTATTGAAAAAATACTTAGAACAGTTTACAACTGGGGGATGCTGCCGATGAGGCTTTTTTCCCTCTCCCCTCCTAGAAAAAGACCTCCAGGCTCCCTTTTACATTTTGCTCACATTTCTTATATATCACCATCTTCTTCCTTCTATTGATCATCTATTAGCCTTCCTCCTGATGGCCTATCCCATCAAAGGTCATATCCGTGCTCAAGTGGTTCACCCTGATTGATGTCGCCCTGGCAAGGGGTTACATCTCCATTAATGCGGCCAAAGGGGTTAGGTGAACGTATTCAATGCCGATGTGACGGTTCGCCCAGAGCTTGCCCTTCTCCGTACCGAGGTCTCGGACGACCGAGGATAGGGTCACCCTCGGACCCATCGTGTGTCCTCGGCGTGGGCCATTTGGGCTTGGGTTGAAGTGGGCCTCGGCTAATCGATTTTCTGGCCCCACAATAATAATAATAATAATAAATATATTGTTGTCATAATTATTTGTTATAACTATTACTATTATTTTAATAATGTTAGTTTTTTTTAGCATCAATTATTTGTTATTCTAAAAATTTTGAACAAAGTATGTTATCTGTCTTACTTTAATAATGTTATCTATTTTTAATAATATCAATATCACTATTTTAATAATGTTTTTGTTTGATTGAATATGGTGTTATCTGTTCTGGTTTGAAGGGGTTTCAAAGGGTAAAATTGAGTTTTTAATAAAACAAGGGGACAATTTAGTAATTGAACTAACAATTCTTAAAAGTTGAAGTGGCTTTATTGCAAAAGCTAGCCAAAGGTCTTTTGACTTTTTGGCGGTCTTGCACTTTTTGAAAAAACAACTTTCTTACTAAAGCAACTTTTTAATACCCACCAAACAACTACTATTTTGAACTTTGAAGTAAAAAGTGTTTTTTGCCATCTGAAAGTGCAAACAAACGGACAGAAAATAATACTGTATATCTTTACCTATACTTATGATCCAAGGCAAGCTTGCACCACTGCCATCCCCAAGGTTGATAAAATAGTTTTTGGTAGTTCATTACAATGGAGGAGTAGGGAGATTTGATCCTGAATATTTTTGTTAGAAACACTAAAAATTGTAAGTTAAATTACAAGACTCTTGCCAAGTTGATGACACGAATTGAGTAATTGGAAAAGTCGTTGTCTCGCATACATTGCTCCTAGTCACTTATTCTATTTTCCTACTTGGTGGCTTGATGGTTCTAATTAATTCAAAATTACAATCGAACTAAAGTTAGTCCTAAAAAGTTAAATACTATTGCAGCGTAAAGAACTTTTTTTTTTTTTTAATCCATTTGCACCAAATTTTGTCAAAATTTTAAAATTTCACATTTTCTAATTGTAGCAATATTTTAGAGAAATGCTAATTTTTTTTTTTTGAGAATTTAGAGAAATGTTAATGAATATTCTAAAGGCATTGATTTAAAAACTATTTAATTTTTTTTTTTTTATAAAAGAATGATAAAACAATTAACAATTCCGCCACCCATCAACATTACCCAATATTTGATATGGTTAATTTTTTTTTTAAACAAAAACAAAAATAAAGAAAACCCCATCCCAACAAATTTAGTAGGATGGCCTATAAAATCAGGAGATTATTGACTTATTGTGAAGTAAGAAGTTTTCACAATTTTTAGAGCATTCACATCAGTCCATGCAAAAATTTTGTAAATTTACACATCTAAAACTTACTTTTTCTATTTTACACACTTACTTTTACAAAGCACTCACATCAGTTTGTCTATTATACACATCAATTTATTAAAATAATCATTATTATTATTATTTTATTATATACCACTTCTTTAATATCTATATCTCCCTCATCTCAAATCTCTGCCCCTCTCTCATCCCAAACCCCCTGCCTCCACACATGCACACACTGTCACAAAGCCAAACCTCCATGGCTAGAGCTCCATGGCCATGACCGAACATCACATAATCATCACAAAGACAGAAACCCATGTAAATTAAACCCTTGCACGGCGAGAAGAACATCTATCTGAAACTCCGATCCTAGCACGGTGAGAAGAACATCGATCCAAACACACCAATCCAAGTACTCCGATACAAGCATGCCGATTTGAAACTCCAATCCAAGCACACCGATCTGCCACAAGCGTCGATCCACTCTCTCTGTCTCTGTCGGGGTGTCCGTGTGTGGGTGTGTCTGGTTTTGTGGTGTCTGTGGTTGATTTTGTTGTTGATTTTTGATTTTTGTGGTTGATTTTTGATTTTGTTTGTGGGAGTGTGTGTTTCAGAGGAAGAGAAAGAAGCATAAGAGCGTTGGTTTTGCGCAGATGGTGAAGAGAGAGAAAAAGAAAGGAGCGAAAAAGATAAAAGAAGTTTTTATATTGTAAAATGATAATATTATTTTAATGTATACATGAGTTATAGTACTCGTGTATATTTGCAAGGGTACTGTAGCTCATGAAAAATATGACCGATTTTACATATTTTTACATTCACTGACGTGAGTATTTTTTTGCTCAAAATATGTAAAATTTACACTGTAAATGTATTTTAGAAGATTTTAGAAAAATATGTAAAATTTGCACCGTAGATATATTTTAGAAGATTTTAGAGGATGTAATGTGAATGCTCTTACATTTCTATTCCGGTCAAATTCATCCATATTAGGGCCAAAAATATATTCGTCCTTGCCTAACACACCCGCAAATATATTCGTTTCATCCATCTTTCAACTATTAAAAAACTTCAAAACAAAGAGTTTAAAAGGAAAAAAAAAAAAACCAAACTTCAATTCTTCACAATCCCCAACCTTTTCATGCTAAACAAACTTCAATTCAACAGGTTTTTTCTTTTAAGGTCAAAAGAAACAAGCTTTCTTGTAGGTACACGTAGAAGTTGTCCACATTTTATGTGTAATATCGACTAAATTTACAAATGCGTAGGGTAGTTTGCCATTAGTCTAATCCCTTTCTTGGAGGTAAACATGAACACTAGTCTGTGGTTGGTCCTTGAGACAACAATCAACAAAATGATCCACAACTCAAAGCGTACCAAGAAAAACATGAATCACTCTACAAATTTACTTCAAAAGCTCAACCAACCAATTCAAAGTGCATAAAAGCAAAAACAAAAATAGAAGGATTTAAAAAAAAAAAAATAAATAAAACAAGATCTCTTTTCTCAGATTGGCAACAAGTCAGACAATTATATATGCCTCAATAATTATGTTCAAAAAGGATTTCACCTTTCACACATCTAATTGAATCATCATTCTAGCCAATCCAATTTCCCTCACTGAAAATCAAAATCTAAAAACCAAAAATTAAAATGTTTCCCCACCTTAAAATGAGACAAACTAAAAAATGTAACAAGTTGGAGCTGAAAATAAGACCCACTATTTGAAACTATGAGGTTCCAAAAAAATGAGAAAAATTACAGATCCAGTGGCAAAAATTATAAGTCTTACAAAAATTAGTTCATAAAAATCTAAAAACAAAAACATCAAGTCAGCTAAGGATCTATCTAGAGCAAAGCTAAAACAACTAAGAATTAAAATGTTTCCCCACCTTAAAATGAGACAAACTTAAAAATGTACCAAGCTGGATCTGAAAATAAGACCCATTAGTTGAAACTTTATTAGGGTTCCAAAAAAAAATGAGAAAAATTACAGATCCAATGGTAAAAGCGACATGCCTCATGAAAAACACAAGCAAGGTGGGACAAAAAGGGGGACTCAAAAGGAAAACCCTAGAGAGAAACCCCAAACCAAAAGAGGTAGTCTTTGATTTAGCGCAGCTATGACTCAAAACGCTTCCATGGTAACTAAAGGAAGGCGATCTTAAGGGCTGCGCTTACAGTTTTTAGAAACTTCACGACCCAGAAAAAAAAATTCTTCGAAAAAAAAAAAAAAACGAAAACAGTGTTAAAGTGTAAGAGAGAGGAAAAGTGTGAGTGAGAAACCCTAGCAAATAGGGGGTGCCAGGACAGTCACAGGAAGGGCAAATATATAGGCTGTAATGTTTTTTTGGGATGACATATATGCCCTTGTATTTTTTCCAGAATGACAATCTAATATTTTGGGTTATGAGCTTTCTTTCTTTTCTTTTTTTTTCTTCTTCTTATGGTTGGGTTGGAGGCCTGTTAGATTTTGGGTTATTTGTTGTTCGGTCTTTTGTTATGGGCTAGCCCAGTTTGAGTTCTGGATTGATATGGTGGGATTTGATAAATATGGTTGAGATTGGGCTTAGTTCTTGCAAAAAAACTGGAAAATGCTGTGAAGTGAGGCCTTGTTTTAGCATGAAGCCTGGAAAGTTGGTTTTACAAATACCTTGTTAAAAAAAAAAGTACAAAAGTTTTTTATTCTCACTTGGTGGTATCCTCCATCCTGTGCATGTGACAATAAGTAAAATGTGCTTTAATCATGTGATCGTATGGCGTTAGAGATATTAATGTTTAAGATATCCAAATTTATTTTGGCCCAAATACTCATTTACTTATAAAACAATTCATGTAATCCTAATCCTACTTGACAACCCATCATTAGTTTAGTGTTAGCCTTTGGTTCGCTGTCATTATTATTGTTGTGGTTTTAAAAGTCTTTTAGAGTTCCTAATATATATTTTTTTTACATTTCACTCTTAAAAGTTATTTTATCTATTTTAACATATCATTTAACGACTTACCCAACATCTCTTTTTTTATTTTAATACACAACACAATAAAATAATATAAAGTTATAAACAACCCAATTAAATCATATATCCCAACTCTTTCTCTTCTCTTCTACCTCTCTTCATCTTCAACTATGTCTCTCTCAACCACCCACACCCACCACCTTAACCTAAACCCTTATCAACCCATCAGCTAGCCGCATCCACCACCCAAACCTATATACACAGATCAATCCATCCATTGCCCACCACCAAAATCCATATCAACCTAACCACCATGACTAGCCACACAACTAGCGATCTACACCACAATTTCTGCAACCCAAATCCACCGATCTCCACCACAACAATCCAACCAATCTATGAGAGAGAGAGAGAGAGAGAGAGAGAGAGAGAGAGAGAGAGAGAGAGAGAGAGAGAGAGAGAGAGAGAGAGAGAGAGAAAAAAAAAGCTATAAAAAATAGGCACAGTATTGGAGAAGAGAGAAGAAAAAATAATAAAACTGAAAAAGAAAAGGAAAAAATCCCTGGAAAAAATAGTTTATTTTAAAAATTGTTAAATATTTTTTCCTGATATAAAGAAAGTGTCTTTCAATTAACTCATTAAAACAAAATTGTGTTGATCTGAGGTGGCACTCAATGACAACGTAAGTAATTGAGATTTGAATCGAGCAAATCTAAACTATAAGTAATTTCAGGGAAACCATAACTAAATTATTAAACATTTATAATATATTCAATACGATTTTAAAAAATTGAATATATTATGTATACTGTATAGTAATTTACTCTCCTCAATAATTTTTTCCCTATCCTCAGTGACATGACATGAATATATAATTTGAAACTAAAGTGAGAATTACGCATTAGCTGCATTTTAAAAAAAATAAATAATTGGGTTCTGGCCTTGAGGATCCTTCTGGATATCTACAACAGCTTTGGGTAATTTGGTTTTTTTAATGTTTTTTTCTAAGAAAATCTTATATTTTGAGAAATTTTTAGTTTCTGGAAAATGAAAAAGGGTTGTCGATTTTTATGTTTGTTTCCCAAAGAAATTTTAATTTTCTAAGAAACTGAGAAAGGAGGATTGGATTTTGTGTTTTTTTTCTAAGTGTTTTTTTTTTTTCTTTTCTTTTCTTTTAGAAAATGAGAATAGGCACAGTATTGGAGAAGAGAGAAGAAAAAATAATAAAACTGAAAAAGAAAAGGAAAAAATCCCTGGAAAAAATAGTTTATTTTAAAAATTGTTAAATATTTTTTCCTGATATAAAGAAAGTGTCTTTCAATTAACTCATTAAAACAAAATTGTGTTGATCTGAGGTGGCACTCAATGACAACGTAAGTAATTGAGATTTGAATCGAGCAAATCTAAACTATAAGTAATTTCAGGGAAACCATAACTAAATTATTAAACATTTATAATATATTCAATACGATTTTAAAAAATTGAATATATTATGTATACTGTATAGTAATTTACTCTCCTCAATAATTTTTTCCCTATCCTCAGTGACATGACATGAATATATAATTTGAAACTAAAGTGAGAATTACGCATTAGCTGCATTTTAAAAAAAATAAATAATTGGGTTCTGGCCTTGAGGATCCTTCTGGATATCTACAACAGCTTTGGGTAATTTGGTTTTTTTAATGTTTTTTTCTAAGAAAATCTTATATTTTGAGAAATTTTTAGTTTCTGGAAAATGAAAAAGGGTTGTCGATTTTTATGTTTGTTTCCCAAAGAAATTTTAATTTTCTAAGAAACTGAGAAAGGAGGATTGGATTTTGTGTTTTTTTTCTAAGTGTTTTTTTTTTTTTTTCTTTTCTTTTCTTTTAGAAAATGAGAATAGGCACAGTATTGGAGAAGAGAGAAGAAAAAATAATAAAACTGAAAAAGAAAAGGAAAAAATCCCTGGAAAAAATAGTTTATTTTAAAAATTGTTAAATATTTTTTCCTGATATAAAGAAAGTGTCTTTCAATTAACTCATTAAAACAAAATTGTGTTGATCTGAGGTGGCACTCAATGACAACGTAAGTAATTGAGATTTGAATCGAGCAAATCTAAACTATAAGTAATTTTAGGGAAACCATAACTAAATTATTAAACATTTATAATATATTCAATACGATTTTAAAAAATTGAATATATTATGTATACTGTATAGTAATTTACTCTCCTTAATAATTTTTTCCCTATCCTTAGTGACATGACATGAATATATAATTTGAAACTAAAGTGAGAATTACGCATTAGCTGCATTTAAAAAAAATAAAATAATAAAAAAAATCTTATATATAGACTATGGAATTCATCAGTTCATCACCTAGTAAGATAAAATGAATTAGGATATATATAGACTATTGAGTTACTTTGTGGGACATAAATAACACATCGATGCATTTAAACCAAAAAAAAAAAGTAATATAGTCAACTTCATTGAATTCCTTCAAATACATATATTTGTAGCAAATAACAAGAATCATACAATGAAAATAGCAAAACAAAGTGGAAAGAAGGGTTGTTAGCCGTGTGTGTTTCCATTATTCATTTAGTTATTTAAATACATTCACAATATCAGTGTATTCTTCTTCTTTCTTATTTAACTAATCTTAACGTTAAACGGGTTTTATTTCATCTAATAATTTGTACACCTTGAGGAACCATGACTTCAGGGTGACATGGGAAACCCTTTTGGTTGAATTAAAGTGGGGTTAATTATGAGGAGAAGGGATGTAGGTGGGTGGATTGGGTTCAGATGGAGGGACGCTACCCTTTGCTAGTGAGTTTTTGAAAAGACCCATATTGTGACCTCTAAAGGCCCTTCCACTAATAGTTGAAACTGGAATATTGTGGGTGCCTGAATTAGGTTTAGGTGGGGCTGGGATATGTGTGGGAGGATTAGGTCCTGATGGAGGGACAGGACCCCTTGCTAGTGAGCTTTTGAAAGGCCCCATATTGTGGCCTTCAAAGGCTTTTTGGTTAACTGTTGAAGCATGAATTTGGTCGGTGGATGGATTAGGTTCAGATGGAGTGACAGGACCCTTTTCTAGTGAACCTTGTAAAGAAGCAACATTGTAATTCTTGTTCAGCAATTCTTGTTCTCCCCCATGCAAGATTCTGGCAGCCTCATTTGCATGCATGCTCATAAGAAAAACCAATTTTATGACTATAGGAAACACATTTAGATGCCCCATCTTGTTGTGTAAGCTAAGATGGATGTTAACAATATATTTGATGAAGATTGATGAATATGAGGATGAGTTGGGTTCCATTTATATGCATCAACTTGTATGACTTGGAACAATATGAGTTTCTAACCATTTTACCCTTGACTCGGTTTGGCTCTTTGCCAAGAAATAAAAGTTGGGACCCAGAAAGGTGGAAACTACTTTTTAATTATTTAGAATTTCAAAGTTTCCAGCCTTCACCACCTTCACGTGCCTGAAGAAGTCATGCTTAGGGCACAAAAATAAAATCAACCCCGATGCTGTCTAACCCTTTTCTAAAGTTTAAATTTACCCATTAAAACCCTAAGATATTAACATGCTAATCAATATTTTCTTTAATTTGTACACACATTAGTGCATCAATATATCTTCAAAGATTTAAAATGGTTGATATGATACTCTCTAAGAGAATCTTTTAGAGAATTTTTAAGGATTCAATTCAAAATTCAAACTATTTCCTTATCTTAATTTTGTGTATTATTTACAACATCAACCAAGATTTAGTTTCAAAATTAATTTTTTATATCCTCCCTCTTTCAAAAGATAAAATAAAATCGTGTATTCTATATTAACTTTACTGATCAGTTTAATTGTAATCAACAGTTATCATATAAATTAATATCTTGATTATATTAAGATTTTGACTAAAATGCTAAAATGATAGAGTGTTGGATTGGACTTAGGGAGACATTATAAGAGGAGCTTAGGTGATATATGGGCCAAGATTTCCAGTGTTTTCATTCTCTATTATTGAAACCCTTTGATCAACCCTTCGATAAATAGAATAATTAAGGTACTACAGTCTACAGCCCTTAAACTTTTGAGAGAGATATATTATATTATATTTTATATATATATATATATATATATCAAACTACATTAATATAACTCTCTATTGTTAAATCATTTAATAAATTTTTATTATATTAATATTTTAAAAATTTCATGGTCACACATAATATTATAACTTATTATTCTTGTCGTTCTTAACATTTACGTCTATTTTCCTGTCAATCAGATCAAGTTACCTTTTTTAAAATTCTTTGTCAACCTTTCAATTGGATTAATTAATATATACTTTGCAGCGGAAACTACAATTACAACTACTTCTAACTACTTTGCTTTCTCTTCCGGCGTTTTGAATGGATTGAAAGACAGAAAATGAAAAAGGTTTTATTAGACCTTGCTTGACTGAGCCCAGCTGGAACGATTTGCTTTCACTTCGGGATCTTTGAACGGAGAAAACTCGGTTTTGAAGCAAATAATCTTCACTTTTTTAAGTTTTGGTAAGTGGAAACACGCTAATTTACTTGGAGTTGGGACTTCGATGTCTGCAGCTTAATATTAGGTTCTGGCTTTTGTTTTTTTTTTTTTGCAAACCTTTTACACGAAATAAATACTTTGAATAAGAATTCAAAACTATTGAACTGGAAGTCTCATTCTTATTCTTAAACATATTTTGACGCGGTGCAAATAATAATAATAATCTGCAGCAATTTTTAACAGATCGAGAAGAGGACTTTATTAGCACCTATACCATAAGAGCCTTGAACAAAATGAGAAGTCTCATGTTAATCTTCTAAACTGAGTTTCACTATCTTAATGGATAATTAAGTAGGTTTTGTCACAAGTTCTTTTGCATCGCAACAACAATTGAGGTGTCAATTCATAATAGATCGTAATATTATTCTAAGAACCAATCACAACTAAAAAAAAGAATGTTTTGAAAATGTTATAACGTATTGTTATATTTTTAGACTTTTTCTATATATATATCCACCCGTGGCATTGGCTATCATGTACTAGTTCTAGTGGATCTATTGGGTGTAATATGTACAGTTGAAGAATGTGTATATATCCCAATAATTGTTTAAATTTTAACATCGTAAAATGTAAGGGTATTCAATAATAGAAACTAATAATTATGTGGTTTCTTTATTTATGAATTCTGAAAAGTTGCAAGTTTATGGTGGGTTAGATTCGTACCATTGCACTCTAAGGTTATGCAATTCTAAATATTAAACCATGAAATTTTTAATTTTAGTAATATGAGCCTTATAATTTCAAAAATGCTGAAATTTGGAGTTTCTTAAGTCTCTTTGATTTAAATAAATAAATAAAAATAAACCTAGAAATTCACAAAAGTTACGTTCTTCTTCCAACTTATTCCAATCCGAAATCCTAAGAACCCATTTATTTATTTATATATTTTTATGTGAAAGCAATGCGGTCATGTTGACCCAAGATTGAATACAATCATACGGGTTAAGGTTTTACAATCTGCTTTGGTCTAACTTTTTGACCCGGCTTGACCAATACCCAAAAGAGTTGAATTCAAAGCTGTTTGCTAGCCAGGTCTACGAACAAACAATTATAGGGCATTAATTTGATATTGGACAAGGTTTCTAAATATAAAAAATAAATTAATAAAAAGATTACAAAAAAATTTATTCAACCAACGTGGCAATTAAAAAACAAAAATTATTCATATGAATTATTTAAGTAAGTTACGCAATTCATTAAAAATGTCATGAGATTATAATTACATATGAAAAAGTTTTTTAACTACCACATAATGAGTTGCATACAAATTTCTGCAATGGCATAAAAACCCTCTATGTTTCCTTCCACCAAATTTCCATAAGATATTAAGATAATAATTTTTTTTTTTTTTTGGTTGCAATAAGACAATAATTAACATTAAATAAATTAGTGAAATATCTTTTTCCCTAAGGCCAAAAAAGGCCTGATAAAAATTAATAAATTTTTCTATGTTTGCAAAGTAGCGTAAGAATTGTATTCATTTTTCCAATTAGATCAATTTTTTTTTTTTTTTAAACCTAGAAATTCACAAAAGTTACGTTCTTCTTCCAACTTATTCCAATCCGAAATCCTAAGAACCCATTTATTTATTTATATATTTTTATGTGAAAGCAATGCGGTCATGTTGACCCAAGATTGAATACAATCATACGGGTTAAGGTTTTACAATCTGCTTTGGTCTAACTTTTTGACCCGGCTTGACCAATACCCAAAAGAGTTGAATTCAAAGCTGTTTGCTAGCCAGGTCTACGAACAAACAATTATAGGGCATTAATTTGATATTGGACAAGGTTTCTAAATATAAAAAATAAATTAATAAAAAGATTACAAAAAATTTTATTCAACCAACGTGGCAATTAAAAAACAAAAATTATTCATATGAATTATTTAAGTAAGTTACGCAATTCATTAAAAATGTCATGAGATTATAATTACATATGAAAAAGTTTTTTAACTACCACATAATGAGTTGCATACAAATTTCTGCAATGGCATAAAAACCCTCTATGTTTCCTTCCACCAAATTTCCATAAGATATTAAGATAATAATTTTTTTTTTTTTTTTGGTTGCAATAAGACAATAATTAACATTAAATAAATTAGTGAAATATCTTTTTCCCTAAGGCCAAAAAAGGCCTGATAAAAATTAATAAATTTTTCTATGTTTGCAAAGTAGCGTAAGAATTGTATTCATTTTTCCAATTAGATCAATTTTTTTTTTTTTTTTAAAGAGGTCCAACCTATATATGGTATTCGTTTCTGATGATTGTACTTTTTATCATCAAACAAATACACCAATCGGTTTTTAATATGGGCGGGAATTGAATTTCAAATTTCCTATTTAACCATAAAAAACCTTGGACAAAATTGGCCTCTGCCCTTTTCGGACAAAATAAGTAGCATTCTACCCCCTTTTCTAAACTTGTAAGGTTGAATTTAATCAACCATCTAATTGGCTTTATTCCGTGACCAATTTTTAATATATTTTTGACAATGACATTGCCAAAATGGCAATTAGAGTTCAAACTTCAAACCTCTTGAGGAAGCTCGTGTGCCAGCAAGAACAGAGTTCTAGACCCACCGCCAACAGATCCATAAGGACGGAAAGCACTTCCTAGAGCCATCCCATCAGTGAAATTGTGCTGCAATACAATTAAATATATTAATTTATACAATACAAGTTTTTTTTTTAATTAATTAATTAATTATATATATAATTGCAAAATTGTGGTCATCTTGAAATGGTACATCAATACTGACCGGTACTAAAATATTTCGTTCTCTTGACCAAACCGAAACAACTTCCGGTATAGTATTGACTCCCTTGATCACAAATCTCTCATTCAACCATAAAAAAATTTATCAGTTAAGCTCACTGAAACCCACAACTAAATTAATACTTAATTAGAGCATTCAAATTCAACAACTGAGTATCAAAAATTTTAAGTATTTATTCATTCATGATTTTCATTGACATCTTTCAATTCAGTCTTCATTAACACACATATATATATAACTTTTTTTTTTCTTTTGAACAATTATTCAAATGAAAATAAGAAAAGTGTGAAGGACCCGACCGGGGCCATCCCATCTGTATTCTCTGCATGAAGAACACACAGTTTACCATATGTGATCTTACGTAGATTAATAAAGTCTCTCATGCTATAGAGCCTTGTCCCTTTTTAGTTGCTTATTACTAGGACTATTCAGGTTTTAACCAGAATCGACTACTATATATATTATTATAAAGCAAACCCTAAATAAGTTGGCCGATGTGATTTTATATTTATATATATATATATATATATTGCCTTTTTATATTTTCTATGCTTAAAATAGTCGGAAACTAATAACTATCTCATAATAAAATATTCAAATTTTAAGGTTTGTTTTGTTAAAAAAATTAAAATAAAATATTTTTAACTTTAAAATTATATTCAAAATACAAGTTTATGAATTGGACAGGAGACACTAAATAATATATAGGCTAAATTGTAAATTACTTCCTTAAAGTTTGAAATAAATTTGATTTTGTTTCCTAAAATTCAAAATTTCGATCCCCTGACTTAACATTAGATATTATTTGGATTTTCTCCCTTTTATCCATATCAATTAATGATGTGGCAGTTAAATGCCAGATAAGCATACAATTTTAATAGTTGCTCTATGGTGGCCGAGCATGTTTGAGGGTTTGGGCAAACGAGGTGGTGATGCCATGGCATGGTGGTGGCTTTTGTGATTTCTTTTATATAATTAAAAAAAAAAATTAAATCTTGATTTTTGGGAAAATGTGGGCTGCTGGTTTTTTTGTTTGTTTCTCTAAGAAATTTTTATTTTACAAGAAAATAAGAAAAGATGATGGTTTTTGTGTTTGTTATCTAAGAAAATATTGAGAAAATGAGAATATGCAATATTGGAGAAGAAGAGAAAGAAAAAATTTTTAAAAAAAAATGGAAAAGTAAAAACTTATAGAAAAAAAATTTATTTAAAAAATGTAAATAAAAAAAAAATTACTGATATGAAGGAAACAAATTCGTTTTAATTCATTAAAACTACATTGTATTGATCTGAAATGGTGCTTAATGGCCACCTAAGTAATTGAGATTAACGGAATGGAGTAAATCCATACGATAATTAACATTAGGGAGCGGATTGTAATTTTGAAATTTTAAGGAGCAAAATCAAAACCCCAAACTTTAAGGGTGTAATTTGTAATTTAGTTTAATATGAAATTTTTGGCATGTATGTTTAAAAAAATGTAATTCAAACCATTAAATTTTTAAAATATTAATATAATAAAAGGTTATACAGTAGTACTGTAACATGGTAAAGAATTATGTAAAGGCTAACTTAATTGATCCTAATCTACAGACTTTGTTGATCTCATCCATATTAATAAACCAACTAAGGGATTAAAACACATAGAAAGCTTCTGTGCTTTCAACTAATATTTATATACGATACAAGTAAAATAAAAATTATATACAGTATTAATTATCATTCTTTTATTTTTTTTTTTTTTGAACATTCATTCTTTTATTTATTATATCAATTGAATAACTATATTTCTGACCTTGTATATAAAAATAAAAAATAAAAAATTGAATATATATATATATATATATTATGTTTAATAATCTACACTCCTTGATATTTTTTCCCCTATATTCTCAGTGACATGACATGAATACAATTTGAAACTAATCTGAGCATTACACATTAGCTACAGTAAAAAACAATTCTTATAAATTTTTTAAAGAAAAATAATACTTGCATCCGCATCATGCAATTCATCACCTAGTGAGATAAAATGAATTAGAATATATATACTGTTACTTTGTAGGACATAAATAACACATCGATATACTTAAACGAAAAAAGAAAGAAAGAAAATAATCTTGTCAATTCATTGTATTCTTTCAAGTACATACATTTGTAGCAAATAACAAGAATCATACAGAGAATATAGCAAAAGAAATTGGAGGAAAGAAAGGCTGTTAGCCGAGTGTGGTGTTTCAGTTATTCATGTAATTAAATACATTAAATCGTCTTGAATTAGATTTCTTCTCCTTTCTTCTTCTTCTTTTTATTTAACTAATGTTGATGTTAAACGGATTTTATTTCAGCTGTCTGTACACCATGAGGAACCATGACTTCAAGGTGCCTTGAGAAAACCCTTTTGTTGATTGGAAGTGTGGTTTAACGGATGTGGGTGTTTGGATTAGGTTCAGATGGAGTGACAGTACCCTTTTGTAGTGACTCTTGCAAATGAGCCATAAAATGATGACCTGCAAAGGCCCTTCCACTAATTGTTGAAGCTGGAATATTATGGGTGCCTGAATTTGTTGTAGATGAAGATGGGATGTGTGTGGGTGGATTAGGTCCAGATTGAGGGACAGGACCCTTTTTTAGTGAGCTTTTGAAAAGAGCCATATTGTGGCCTCCAAATGCCTTTTGGCCAATTGTTGAAGCAGGAATGTGGGTGCCTGGATTTGGTGCTGATGGTGGGGTTGGACCCTTTTTTAGTGAGCCTTGTATGGAATCCAAATAGTAACCCGCAAAGGCTCTTTGGTTATTAATTGTCGAAGCAGGAATGTGGGTGCCTGGATTTGGTGTAGATGGTGTGACTGGACCCTTTCGTAGTGAACCTTGTAAAGAATCAGCATTGTAACCCGTGAAAGCCCTTTGGCTAACTGTTAAACGAGAATTGTGAGTGACTGGATTGGGTGCAGATGGTGGGGTTGGACCCTTTGCTAGTGAGCCTTGTATAGAATTCATATTGTGACTCACAAAGGCTCTCTGGCTAATTGTTGAGGCAGGAATATGGGTGTCTGAATTAGGTGCAGATGGTGAGACTGGACCCTTTTGTAGTGACCCTTGTACAGAATCCAAATAATAACCCACAAAGGCTCTTTCGTTAATTGTTGAAGCAGGAATGTGAGTGCCTGGATTGGGTGAAGATGGTGTGACTGGACCCCTTCGTAACATGCCTTGTAAAGAAACCATGTTGTGACTACCCACAATAGCCCTTTGGTTAAGTGAGTTTTTGTTCATCAACTCTTGCTTTCCTCCAAGCAAGATTCTGCCAGCCTCATTTGCATGCATGGACATAAGTAAAAGCAATGTTATGACTACAGGAAACACATTCGGATACCCCATCTTGTTGTGTAAGCTAAGATAGAAGTTAACAATTTGATGAAGATTGATGAATATGAGAACGAGTTGGGTTCCATTTATATGCATCAACTTATATGACATGGAACAATAAGGTCTCACCATTTTACTCTTGACTCTCTTTGCTAAGAAATAAAAGTTGAATGGGTCAGAAAGTAGGAAACTGCCGTTGCTTTGAATTTTGAAGTCTCCAGCTTTCTCGTGCATGAAGAAGTCATGCATTGAACAGTTTTTTGGAGATAGCAAATTAGCCAGCCTTAGGGGTTAGGGCACACAAATAAAATCGAGCCCAATGCTGTCTGGCCGTTTGCTAATAAAGTTGAAATTTGTCCATTAAAACCCTAGGATATTAACATGCTAATCATGACTTATTTGTTTGTGTCATGGAGCAAAAGTTTTGCCTAATGCGAATGGCTCTTTGCTTTAATTTTTACCCATCAGTGCATCAATATCTTCAAAGATTTAATAAGGTTGATATGATACTCTCTAAGAGAATTTTTAAGGATTCAGTTCAAAATTCAAATGATTTCCTTATCTTAATTTTGTGTATTATTTAGTTATTTACAACATCAACCAATACGTCCAACACTTACTGTCAAAATTAATTTTGTGCATCCTTTCTTTCAAAAAATAAAATAAAATCGTGTATTCTGTATAAACCTTATATCGGTTTAGTTGAAATCAATGGTTACAATATAAATTAAAATCCATGATTATATTAAGATTTTGCTAAAATGATAGAGAGGTGGAATGGAATTAGGGAGATATTACAAGAGGAACTTAATTAGGTGATATATGTCCCAAGCTTTCCAGAGTTTTCATTCTCTATAACATAAAACCCTCTGATCAACAGAACAATTAAGGTATACTTTTGAGAGAGAGAGAGAGAGAGAGAGAGAGAGAGATCAAAGTCATCAAACTATACTTAATATAAGTTTTTATTGTTACATCATTTAAAAACTTTTATTATATTAATATTTTAAAAAAATTCAACTGCCACACTTGGTATAATTCTTTTATTCTCTTATTCTTGGCATTCATGTCAAATTTCGTGCCAAATACAATTAAGTTACACCTATTAAAATTCTTTGTTAAACTTTTAAGTAATTGGATTAATATTTGTATAATGAAAATTATTTTTAAGCTCTTTCTTGACTGAGCCCTCTTGAACCAGTTGCTTTCTCTTTGGGTTCTTTGAACGAAGAAAACTCGGTTTTGAAGCAAATATTTTTCCCTTATTTAAAGTTTTGTTAGGTGGGAACATCAAACATGCTTACTTTACTTTGGACTTGAATGTCTAAAGCTTAAATATTAGTTTTCGGCTTTAGTTTTTTGCAAACCTTTTTACACGTCATAAATACTTTGAATAAGAATTCAAAACTAGGGAAATGGAAGTCCTATTCTTATTCTTATAAATATTTTGACGCCGTGTAATAAATAAATAAAGAAGTCGCGCGCGTGCATAAGGTATAAGCCACTTAATATAGGATAACGGCATGCATAAGTACATTACCCATTTTGGAATTGTGGAAAAAACGTCTAGTCTTTAAAAGATTTATATGACAGATCAAGCACAAGTTTACAAGAAGAAAAAAAATTAAATGGTTCAAAGTTCATTGCATATCTTGTGAAATGGACCACCATTTTTGCCATAACATCACATCATCATTGACTTGCCTTTGCAGCTACTGCACCTCGTACCTCGTGGTTTCCTTTTCTTGTATTTAGGTTCATGCCACTTTCCCGTTTTAACAACAATAGACTAGAGAGATTGTATATTCGAGTGAATACATCCATCTACTTACAACACGTGATGTGACCTACACTTACGAGAGAATGTATATACCCGACACTTACGAGAGAATGTATAAGCGAAAGTAATGTTCGTAATATATATACCCTTTGCCTCGCTTAGAGCATCTATATCAGGTGTGGTAAATGTGTCAAATGCCAAATATTTGGCACATTTACCACACCAAACAAAAAAATGAAGCTTTATGAGATGTGGCAAATCTCAAAATTTATACCACATTGCTACAGTACCATTGCAAATTTGCAACGGTACTATAGCAATGTGGTATAAATTTTTAATGTTTTATATTCTCTTTTCTCTCTCCTCTCTCTTCATTTTTTTCTTTTCTCTTCTCTCTCACACACCGGCTCCCTCTCTCACATCAGACCCAGCTCTTCCCTTCTCCCTCACTCATCGGCTCGCCATCGTCACTCCGATTCGATCGCCACTCCGATCCGATCATCGATCTTCTCTCATCGCCATTGTCACTCCGATCGGCGAATCATCGGTCTTCTTTCATTGCCATCGTCACTCCGATCGGATCGCCACTCCGATCGGATCATCGGTCTTCTCTCATCGCCATCGCCACTGCGATCGGACCCAGCTCTTCTCTCATCGCCACTTCGATCGGATCATCGCCGTTGGAGGCTCAAGCGGCATGGGCAGAAAATTATTTTTAAGCTCTTTCTTGACTGAGCCCTCTTGAACCAGTTGCTTTCTCTTTGGGTTCTTTGAACGAAGAAAACTCGGTTTTGAAGCAAATATTTTTCCCTTATTTAAAGTTTTGTTAGGTGGGAACATCAAACATGCTTACTTTACTTTGGACTTGAATGTCTAAAGCTTAAATATTAGTTTTCGGCTTTAGTTTTTTGCAAACCTTTTTACACGTCATAAATACTTTGAATAAGAATTCAAAACTAGGGAAATGGAAGTCCTATTCTTATTCTTATAAATATTTTGACGCCGTGTAATAAATAAATAAAGAAGTCGCGCGCGTGCATAAGGTATAAGCCACTTAATATAGGATAACGGCATGACATAAGTACATGACCCATTTTGAAATGGACCACCATTTTTGCCATAACATCACATCATCATTGACTTGCCTTTGCAGCTACTGCACCTCGTACCTCGTGGTTTCCTTTTCTTTTATTTAGGTTCATGCCACTTTCCCGTTTTAACAACAATAGACTAGAGAGATTGTATATTCGAGTGAATACATCCATCTACTTACAACACGTGATGTGACCTACACTTACGAGAGAATGTATATACCCGACACTTACGAGAGAATGTATAAGCGAAAGTAATGTTCGTAATATTCGTAATGTATATACCCTTTGCCTCGCTTATATAAATCCATTACGAACATTACTTTATCATCTATTATTAACAACTTACTATATCGGTAATTGTGAAATATTTTTTTGTGAACATATTTGTGTCTGTAGAGTTATTGGTTCAACAAATTAAACCCCAACTAATAACTTGGTTGTTGTGAAATATATATATATATATATATATAATCATGTTATCAAACCCCAGACCACACGCGTACTAACAGACGTACCAATTACAAGTCAAATTTTTCAGAGTTTAGCAGGGTGTTTAACAAACCAGAGAACTTATTCAATTGGATTCTGGGTAACTTTGAAATAAAATCATATCATAAGATGAATTGATTTTGTTCTATATGTATTTTGTCTAATACCAAGTTCTTAAATTACACAAATTGACCAAATTTTCTGACTTGCCAAACGTGTATCTTCGGTTAGTGTACGCAATGAGAACTGAGACTGAAATGTAAAAACTTAGATCGATCCAATTACGCCAAAATATTCCCTTAAAACGACCCAATTTTTAAGGTAGAAAATATATATCAACAAAGTCGGCCCATGAATTTCTTCTTCCTTTCTCTGGACTCTGGGTAAAAAAAAGTCTCATTTAACATTGGATATATGTATACATTACATATATAATTTTCTACTAGTCTTTTTTTACCTTGCAAAGATGAATGTCATGGGGCTTTAAATAAACATTGAATCTATTTTTGATGAGAAAAATAAACATGAATTAAGTAGTCAAAGGAATACCCATCAAAGGTTTAAAATTTCTAATTAAGCATGCTCGAATGTTCAGTATTTCAAATCTCGCAAGTTTTAAATTCTTGAGAAATTATAATCACAAGAACTAGTTTCCTAATGGTGATATATAAGGAATTTGAATTTATATCATACTCTAGTCATAGAATTTGAATTTATGTCGTACTTTTTAGACAATGCTATACTTAAAAACATGCGTTTTAGTTGTTTAAAATATCATTTATTAAGTGGAGGATTATTACTTTGACTACTAATAATATTTTAAAATGAAAAGTATTCTTAAGCCTGCCTTGGTTCTGTTAGATTTCAACTTGTTTTTGCTAAAGATCTTGTGCTACTTCGTGGCAACAATACAATTGAAAATATTCGTTCTAAAACCATCTTCAATTTCAGTAAAGATGCTATACTACTTCTGTGATAAGAATAAATCTCAAAGTCTCCTAGTCCTTTGTTCATGTTGTTTCCTATGGAGCTGTGTCATTATTTTACCAGTTAATGAGCTGATAGCATAATATATATTACATAAGGCATAAACCTGGTTTAGATTTCATTACCATCTTCCTAACTCGATATGGTTCTCCAAGAGTAAGAATACAAAGAAATCAACTGTTCAGACTTCTGCAAGAAGTGTTAGTGATACTCAGTTTTAACAATTACGTCATACGCTACAAATAAATGCAGATTATAGGACAATAGAAAACTGATAATATTCTTATTTCCAATCTCTACGAAAAAAAAATATATATATATATATATATTTAGGCATCATCAAGAATCTGCGCCCTATGCTTTTTCCGCAGCATCTTCTTTGCACAAGCCAATATCTCAGCCTTTTTAGAAGGATCATCAAAATCAGAGTCATCTGAGGATGAGTAATCACTTGAATCTGTATCAGGGGTAGGGACTATCTCAAAATCATCATCTGCCTTAGAAGCTTTTTTTTTAGGGTGTTCAAACCCTGCAGTGTGGTTTGCTGCCTTTTCCTTTGGCTTTTTTGGGACAGAAAGTTTTTCCTCCTGCCTATCTATCTGCATTTCATGATCACTATCATCCTCCAAATCTCTCTCTTCTACAGCTTCAGCAAAGATATCCTGACTGAACCACTTGTTTGTAATCTCCTCTTGAGTTGCCACTTCTTCATCAAGCGGTACCATGAGAGGATTCTTCTATTGATCATTCTGATCTCTGTCTGAATCATAATCTGACTGAATAATATCATCACCGTCACCGCCCTGCACAAACAAAAGGAGAACTAAATCTATAAGCACAAACAATCGTACAACAAAAGTTATTCTATGACTCAATACTGCATTTCCACAACAAAATAATAGTTGTGAATTATAACTAGGCACAATTTTAAATCACCCATGACCTACATACTAAAAACTAAATGGGCCTCATCAACAGATTCAGAACAAGTTCGGCCTTTTTTAATGGACTGCAAAACCGATACGTACATGTAAAAAAAAGTAAAAGAATAGAAAATAAAGAGGTAATAGAAAAGTTGAAAGATAGAAAATATTTTAGTTTCTCTTATTCGTGTTTAGTTAAGAAGTGAAAAAGTGAGAAGATAAAAAACGTTTTTGTTTGATTGAAAATAAAGTTTGTATAAATTTACCATCATATCTTTATTAATTAAAACAAAAAGTAACACATTATGCTTTAAAAAAATTGTGTATAGATGGACATTTCATTAAAGTTTAAAAAAAAATAGCATAAAAAATTAACTCAAAACTGTTTTCTAAATAAAATAAAAAATAAAAATAAAAAGCCAACACACCCAAATAAAATCAAAGAAAAAAAAAAGCCAACACATTAACAGAGAAAGAAAAAATCAAAGAAAAAAAAAAGTAGGCAACACGTTATCAGAGAAAGAAAAAATCAAAAAAAAAAAAAAAAAGACAACACGTTAATAGAAAAAGAAAAAATCAAAAAAAGAAAAAGCCCACGTTGGAGATGAAGTCCAACATGAGGGGTATTTTTGGAGCTCACTTCATGAGTTTCCCTCTCTCAGTTTTCCTCCATTTTGAGAAAAAACTTTTGGTAGGTTCGGGGAGAAAATACTTGAACTGACCATTTATTTTCCTTCCTCCCCACCCAACCAAACATACTCAAAAAAAGTTTTCCTTCCATTCTCTTTCCAAAATTTTCATCCACCTTATTTTATCTCCAAACTAATAGGACAAAAATATATTAACTCCTTTTAAATTAATTAATTACCCAAGTTAATTAATTATGCTCAATTACATGCAATAGGGGTGCTCGACCTTGCTTGACTAAGCCCAGCTGGAACCATTTGCTTTCTCTTCGGGATCTTTGAACAGAGAAAACTCGGTTTTCAAGCAAAATAATTTACACTTTTTTAAGTTTTGGTAAGTGGAAACACGCTAATTACTTGGCAGTTGGACTTCAATGTCTACAACTTAAGTATTAGGTTCCGGCTTTTCTTTTCTTTTTTCTTTTTTTTTTTCTTTTTTTTTTTTTGGCAAACCTTTTACACAACATAAATACTTTGCTAAAATGAAAAACTGACCTTCTAAGTTTTACCAAAATTCATTTCAGTCATTTAACTTTATCTTCTGTCAATTCAGTCTTTTAAGTTTCAAAAGTTTTCAATTCAAGCCTTCCGTTTGATTTCGTCAACTGCACTGTTTATTTCATTTATATATAAAAAATAAAAATAAAAATAAAAAATTGTTAATTTCTCCATTTAAAAAATCCATAAGAATTAAATTAGCATAAAAATTATATTTTGAAGAAACAAATGTTTTAAAAAATAGAACTTGAATCTCTCTCTCGGTTCTCTTTCTATAATTTGAATCTCTCACACACTATCTCTCTCTAGGCCGATCTTGGAGCTTCTTTCCAAGCTTCATTCTTGGCCGACCACCAAGCTCAACCGCTCGCCGTTTCTCATTGATCATTGTCCGACTATTGTTGCCTGGCAGTAGTCATCTTTCTCTTAGCTCAATTCAACTAGGCCAATCTCCTTTCTCGTCAAACCCTCATCGGAGTTCCAACCCACCGCTAGGCTGTTGTGTTTGGTTGGTTTCAAAATATTTTTGATTTTGGCGAAAAACCCGATGAGCTATCTCTCCGATCAAATCTGGGTCTCTAGATTTTTTCTCTCTAATCTAATCTAGGTCTCCTTGGATTCTTTCTCTCTCTGATCTGATTTGGTTTTGCAAGTTTAGTTTTAAGTCAAATCTGTTCTTATTTCTGATTTTGTTTGTAAAAACTAGATGAACCCCAAAATTATAAAACCCAAATAAATTGATTCATTGGTGAATAAATAGCGAATTTGTAAGTTGTATGTGGTATTGATGGTTGACGTTGGATCCTTTTGTTCAAGTTTGATGAGCTTTTTTTTTAATTTGTGTATTGAAATTTTGCATTTGGATGCCATTTTTGGTTGTAATCAATGTAAAGACATTTTTTGTTTGTTCATGTGCTGGGTTGTTGTATTTCTGGGATTTCTTAATTATTTTTTTATAATTAAATTAGTTTTTTTGCTTTTTTTAATTTTAAAAACTTAAGAAAAAATACACTTAACGGTAGAGCGTTAACGGAAGTTAGTGGAAGGCTTGAATTGAAAACTTTTGAAACTTAGAGGATTAAATTGACAGAAGACAAAATTAAAGGACTGAAATGAATTTTGGTAAAACTTAGAATATCAATTTTGCATTTTAGCCTAAATACTTTGAATAAGAATTCAAAACCATTGAACTGGAAGTCTAATTCTTATTCTTAAACATATTTTGACGCGATGCAATAATAATAATAATAATAATCTGCAGCAATTTTAATAGAGAAGAGGACTTTAGCACTAATACCATCAGAGACTTGAACAAAATGAGAAGTCTGATGTTAATCTTCTAAACTGAATTTCACTATCTTAATGGATAATTAAGTAGGTTTTGTCACGAGTTCTTTGCGTCGCAACAACAGCTGAGGAGTCAATTTATAATAGATCATAATAATATATTATTCAAGAACCCATCACAACTAAAAACAAGATTGTTTTGAAAATGTTATGAGATTTTGTTGTGTTCTTAAACTTTTTCTATGTCTATATATCCACTCATGACACCATGGCTGTCGACTGTTGTGTACTAGTTCTAATGGATCCATTGGGGGTAATATGTATAGTTGAAGAATGTGTGTGTGTGTATGTATCCCAATAATCGTTTAAATTTTAAGATTGTAAAATGTAAGGGTATTCAATAATAGAAACTAATAATTATGTGGTTTATCACTTGCTCCACGGCACTAATTGCCTTGGTGTTGGCATATAAGTATATTATCTTGTCTCATCCTCCTTCCCCTATATATGTATGTCTATGTGTATTAGATAGTATTGTTTAATAAATAAAAAATTATTATTATTATGTGGTTTCTTTATTTATGAATTCTGAAAAGTTGCAAGTTTATGGTGGGTTAGATACATACCATTACACTATAAGATTATGTAATTTTAAATATTAAACCATGAAATTTTTAATTTTATTAATATGAGCCTTATAATTTCAAAATTGTTGTAAACTTGTAATTTGGAGTTTCTTAAGTCTCTTTCATTTAAATAAATAAATATAAAATTAACGGAAGTTAGTGGAAGGCTTGAATTGAAAACTTTTGAAACTTAGAGGATTAAATTGACAGAAGACAAAATTAAAGGACTGAAATGAATTTTGGTAAAACTTAGAATATCAGTTTTGCATTTTACCCTAAATACTTTGAATAAGAATTCAAAACCATTGAACTGGAAGTCTAATTCTTATTCTTAAACATATTTTGACGCGATGCAATAATAATAATAATAATAATCTGCAGCAATTTTAATAGAGAAGAGGACTTTAGCACTAATACCATCAGAGACTTGAACAAAATGAGAAGTCTGATGTTAATCTTCTAAACTGAATTTCACTATCTTAATGGATAATTAAGTAGGTTTTGTCACGAGTTCTTTGCGTCGCAACAACAGCTGAGGAGTCAATTTATAATAGATCATAATAATATATTATTCAAGAACCCATCACAACTAAAAACAAGATTGTTTTGAAAATGTTATGAGATTTTGTTGTGTTCTTAAACTTTTTCTATGTCTATATATCCACTCATGACACCATGGCTGTCGACTGTTGTGTACTAGTTCTAATGGATCCATTGGGGGTAATATGTATAGTTGAAGAATGTGTGTGTGTGTGTATCCCAATAATCGTTTAAATTTTAAGATCGTAAAATGTAAGGGTATTCAATAATAGAAACTAATAATTATGTGGTTTATCACTTGCTCCACGGCACTAATTGCCTTGGTGTTGGCATATAAGTATATTATCTTGTCTCATCCTCCTTCCCCTATATATGTATGTCTATGTGTATTAGATAGTATTGTTTAATAAATAAAAAATTATTATTATTATGTGGTTTCTTTATTTATGAATTCTGAAAAGTTGCAAGTTTATGGTGGGTTAGATACATACCATTACACTATAAGATTATGTAATTTTAAATATTAAACCATGAAATTTTTAATTTTATTAATATGAGCATTATAATTTCAAAATTGTTGTAAACTTGTAATTTGGAGTTTCTTAAGTCTCTTTCATTTAAATAAATAAATATAAATAAACCAAGAAATTCACAAAAGTTACGCTGTTCTTCCAACTTATTTCAATCCGAAATCCCAAGAACCCATTTATTTATTTATTTATTTTCATGTGAAAGCAATGCGTTGACCCAACATTGAATACAATCGTAGGGGTTATAGGTTTTACAATCTGCTTTGGTCTAGGTTTTTGACCCGGCTTGACCTGTACTCAAAAGAGTTGAATTCAAAGCTGTTTACTAGGTCTATGAACAAACAATTATAGGGCATTAATTTGATATGCACGAGGTTTTTATGCAATGAGGATTGCAAAAATTTTCTTTCTATAAATAAAAAAGATTACAAAAATTTGTATTCAACAACGAGGTGATTAAAAAAGTTATAAAAAAAATAAAAATAAAAATAAAAATAAAAGCTCTTTATAAGTATTATTTAAGTCAAGCGACTTACTAAAAATGTCATGAAATTATAGGTACATATGGTTAATTTTTTAACTACCACGTAACGGGTTCCATAGAAATTTCCGCAATGGCATAAAATCCTTGCCTAGCTATGTTTGCTTCCACCAAATTTCCATAAAATATTAAATGATATATATATATATATATATATATATTTTTTTTTTTTTTT
>NW_027069486.1:806499-845671 GCF_002906115.3 Quercus suber | reverse complement strand
TGGAGATGTTCTATACTATAAAAAGTATAGCATAAAGATAAAGTACAGTAAAATACAATTAGTGAGTACAAGGCTTGGGGACTGATGAGAACATAATTTAATAGCTCCCTCAAACTCAAGATGGGCCATAGGAAACAAATTTGAGTTTGGAGACCTAAGCACTAAAGCATCTTGGCAAATGGGACTAGTAAAAAGGCCGTAAAGCTAGTCCTCAGATGACATAACATTTTTTTTTTTTTTTTTTTGATAAGCTGACACTAACTTAAGTTGCAGAGAATCCCGAAGAACATGATCACAAACAAAATGACAGCCAACTTCGGCTTGTTTAGTCCGCTCATAAAAAGTCATAATGTGCAATGTAAATCACCATGCGATTGTCGCAATTGTTTGGAGAAACAGAAGAAAGAGTGACCCCATATCTTGCAACAACCATTAGCCAAGGCTTGATACTTTGCCTCTATATATAAATAGAATGAGCAACCCCAATTTATTTCTTGTTGCCCCATGTGATAAAGGAATCACCAAGTAAGAAGTAAAAATCAATGGTGGAGCGATAATCCGTAAGGATTCCTACTTAGTCAGACTTAGGAGCAGAGTAGGCTCAAAGCTAAAGGGAAGATTCTAAACAAAAATGGAGATCTTGGTGCATGGTGATACTAATATGATGAAAAATGTGAAGAACTTTCTGCAAAGTCAGTGCATCGCAGAGCTTCCATGAATTTACTTACTCGATGAGCATTGTATGAATTATCATGATCAACGACTGTTAAGTAGACATGGCTCTTGTGGGTTTCAGTTAGCTCAACTGTTAAAGTATTTGATGGTTGAATAAGAGATCTAGGATTCAATCTCCGCCTATACCAGAAACTAATTGGTGTCTTGGTCTGATGATAAAGAGTTATCATCAAGAGTGGACGCCATAGGTTGTGTTAACGTGTATTAGGGTATGTGGGCTTTAGGCCTACCTTGTTTACTTGTATAGCACATTTACTTGTACTGCACACTCTGCTTCCTATATAAAGGCACTCATGTATATTCTATTACTTGAGAAATACAATACACTTATTCAGTATTTTTAACATAGTATCAGAGCCACCTTCTTGTAGCTATGCTTTTCTGTCCTTACGGTATATTTAAGAGCAATCTTTATCTTCCTCGGTGTTTTTTTGCTATGTTCATCTTCTTTGGCTTCCCACTAGTATCTTCAAAACTCTTCGATATAGTCATACCACCGTTAGAAGTCGCATCAACACTATAAGACCATTGCCTTCCTCAAACTATTGACACAGAGCCAAACTTCATTCAGGGATCTTCTTAACCTTATCAAATCTCAAGATTTTATCAAGCTTCCATTTTGAGTTTGAGAGGCGGGTGTTAGAGATATATTAACTCATTAGCATAGGGCCAAGCCTAATTTTACTTTGTGTATAAGCTAAGTCTCCTACTTGTACTAGAAGTCTATTAGTTTAGGGTTTAATTTACTATATATACACATGTTATGATTTATTGTAATACAGGATTTGTACTACACTCTAATATATTTTTGATGTAGCATTTTAGGGTTTCCTCCATAGATGTAGGTCGTTAGGCTGAACCACGTAACTCTCATGTGTTATTATGTTCTATACTTTATACTTTCGCTTTCGTATGGTTGGTGATGCATCTTATCCCTTTTCTCTCTCAGCTTTATCTGGTATGTCTCCTTCCTCTTGGCTTATAGATTCTGCTTGTTGCAATCACATGACTCCTCACTCGTCCTTATTTTCTGAACTTAAACTTGCACTATATCCTCTTAATATTCGCATAGCAAATGGTTCCACAATGTTTGATCATAATATATGTTTCGTTTCGACCTCCAACCTCTCGATTGCTGGTGTCTTTAATGTTCCTAACTTTTCTTACAATTTATTTTCTGTGGGACAATTAGCCGAGTTATGTTATCGCATTACCTTTGATTATTCTTGGTGTATTGTGCAGGATCCAAGGATGGGACAGGAGCTTGGGACCGGTCCCAGAGTTGAGCATATGTTTCCTGTGGACAACCTTCATTTTCCACTTGTTGCTCCTGTTTCTGTTGTTGCAGTTTCTTCTACTCCTTCCCTTGCACTTTGGCATGCTCGACTTAGTCATGCATCTTCCTCTCGGGTATTACAATTGGCTTCTAGAGGTTTGTTAGATTCAGTGTCTACATAAAATTTTGATTATATTTCATGTCAGTTAGGAAAATAATCAGCTTTGCCTTTCAATATTAGTGAATCAATATCTACTGATATCTTTGACCTTATTCATTCTGATGTTTGAGGGCCTTCCTTTGTCTCTAGTATTGGTGGGTCTCAATATTTTGTTACCTTTGTTGATGATTACTCTTGCTATAGTTGGATTTTTAATATGAAATATCGTTCTGAGTTATTGCAAGTATATTCTAACTTTGTAAAAATGGTTGAAACTCAATTTTCCAAACGTAACAAAAATTTTTCATCTGATAATGCTCTTAAGTACACTCAATATGCTTTCCAAGCTGTTTTGCATTCCTATGGCACTATTCATCAACTAACTTGTCTAGGTACCTCTCAGCAAAATGGTAGAGTCGAACGAAAACTTCTTCATATTCTTGACACTGTTCATGCTCTCCTTCTCTCTGCCAAAGTTCCTGCTCCTTTTTGGGGTGAAACTGCTCTTCATGCTATTTATGCTGTTCATGCTATTAATCACATTCCAAGTCCTATTATCCAAAATCAAACTCCATATGAGCGCCTTTTTAGGTCACCTCCAGACTATCACCACCTTCGCTCCTTTCTGCTTTCGATCTTCTTCAACCACATAAGCATAACAAACTTAAGCCTTGGTTAAGGCTTTATTGTTTTCTTGGCTATAGCGAAACTCAAAAGGGGTATCGGTATTATGATCCTGTCTCTCATCATCTTTGTATCTTTCGCAATGTTGTCTTTTGGGAATATCGCTCCTTTGTCGAGCTCTCTCACTTTCGTGCCTCCCTATCTTCCTCTTTTGTTTTAGATCTTTTTCAAGATGAGGCACATATTCCTTCTGTAGCTGCTCCTGATCCTCTTATAGTTGCTCCTGATTCTCCTATAAACTTCTCTATCCAACCACCAGATACCTTTAATCCCTTTCCTAGTTCACCCTTTAATGAACAGGTGGAAGATGCACAGGTTGAAGACGAGCCACCCAACCCTGAGCTTAGGTCCCCTGCTTCTGCTCTGCCTAAAAATCTTGTACAAGACATTCCACCTCGTCACTTAACTTGGGTAAGATCCATTCCAACACATTTACTTGATTATCATTGTTACACTGCCCTTGCTACACTGCACGAGCCTTACACCTATCGTGAGACTTTCACTGACTCTTTATGGCAAATTGTAGTGAAAGAGGAACTTGATGAATTATCTAAAAACCATACTTGGGATTTGGTGACTCTCCCCCCCCCCCCAAGAAATTTGGGGTTNACCCCCCCCCCTCTCCCCCGAGAAATATGTGGTTGGTTGTAAGTGGATCTACAAGATTAAGACTTGCTCTGATGGGTCCATTGAGTGATACAAAGTTCGTCTTGTTGCAAAAGGTTTTACACAGGAGTATGGGATTGATTATGAAGAGACTTTTGCTCCAGTTACTCGCATCTCATCTGTTCGTGCGCTCTTAACTGTTGTAGCTACCAGTAAATGTGACCTTTTTCAGATGGATGTCAAAAATGCATTCCTTAATGGGGATTTAAGTGAAGAAGTTTATATGCAACCTCCTCCTGGTCTCTCTGTTGAATCAAATAAGGTTTGTCACCTTCGACGTGCACTTTATGGCCTTAAACAAGCTCCACGTGTTTGGTTTGCTAAATTCAGCTCTACCATCTCTCTCTTGGGTTACATGACCAGTCATTATGATTCTGCCTTATTTCTTTGTCGCACTGACAAAGACACTATTTTATTTCTCCTATATGTGGATGATATGATCATAACTGGTGATGACCTCAGTAACATTCAAGAACTCGAGGATTTTCTCAGTCAGCAGTTTGAGATGAAAGATCTTGGACATCTCAACTACTTCTTGAGTCTTGAAATCACTCATTCTACAGATGGACTTTATATTACTCAAGTCAAGTATGCCTTTGAACTCTTGTCTCGTGCTGAACTCACTGATAGAAAGACTGTTGATACTCCAGTTGAGTTTAATGCGTATTTGACTCCCTCAGGAGGGAAACCATTGTCTAATCCCTCTCTTTACAGACACTTAGTTGGCAACCTAGTTTATCTCATTGTCACTCGTCCAGACATTTCCTATGTTGTTCACCAGATGAGCCAATATATGTCTGCTCCACGATCGAGTCACTATGTTGCTGTTCTGCACATTCTTCGATACCTAAAAGGCACTCTCTTCCATGGTCTTTTCTACTATGCTCAGTCTTCTCTTATTCTCCGTATATTTTCTGATACTGATTGGGCAGTAGATCCCACTGATCGCAAGTCCACCACTAGTTATTGCTTTCTTCTTGGTTCTTCTTTGATTTCTTGGTGAAGCAAGAAACAAATTCATGTGGCCCACTCAAGTACTGAAGCAGAATATCATGCCCTTGCTGATACTACATCTAAGCTCCTTTGACTACGATGGCTTCTCAAAGACTTAAGTGTGTCCACATCCTCTACTACTCCTCTTTATTGTGATAACCAAAGTGTCATTCATATTATTCACAATGATGTCTTCCATGAATAGATTAAATACATCGAGATCGATTGTCATTTTATCCGTTATCATCTTGTCCATGGTGCTCTCAAGCTAATCTTAGTCTCCTCTAAAGATCAACTTGCAGATATCTTCACCAAGTCACACCATAAGGGACGCCTTCATACTTTGGTTGACAACCTCAAGTTGGTCTCACATCCACCTTGAGTTTGAGGGGGGCTATTAATGTGTATAGCGTTGTGGGCTTTAGGTCCAACTAGATTACTTGTATAGCGCGCATTCTTGTACTACACTCTTACTTGTACTGCACTCATATGCCTCCTATATAAAGACACTCATGTATATTCTTTTACTGAAAAATACGATACACTTATTCAATATTTCTAATCCTGAAATAGATTTCTGGAAATTTTTTGCTAGGTACCTCACCTCTCTTTCTTTCTTTCTTTCAGTGTTTCTACTAGTCTAAGTTCATAGAGAAAAAGTTAAAGTTCACAAAGAAACCCAAAAATGATGACTTCTCCACAGTTTCACACACCTACCCTTTTTTTATTTAACCAAAGTTAGTAAATGGGTGGACAAACTGAAGTGGTTTGTCTGCCACTCATTTACTTTTTTTTTTGTTTTTTTAGGTAGTGAAATGGGCTAGGCATTAGTTTAAAATAATTTCAACATGCATAAAGATGGAGTTTTTTGGCTAAATATTGCAAAAAATAGAGTTTATTGGTGCTATAGGCATTGTTCAAAGTTATTTAGCAAAATGAAGAGAGAGACTGAATTTCGGCAACACCATTGCCGAAATTGTAAGAAAAAGTATGAGAGAGAAGAAAGTTGAGTGATGTGATTGGGAGGGAGAAAAAATGAATTTCGATAATGATATTACCGAAATTCATTCCACTGCCCAAGCTCTGCCCATTAAGTGCCCTAGTGGGAGTGCCCGAATAATTTACCAATTGTGGCAACCAAGTTGCTGAAATTGTAAGGAATTGAGGAGAGAGAAAATATGAATTGTGGCAACCAAGTTGCCGAAAATGGGAGGGAAAAAAAAAAGTGGTTGCCGAAATCTGGGGAGGAATTAAAAAAAAGGTGTTACGTCCATAATATTTTTATAACATTTTCACAACAAATCACAGGTAATTAGTTATTATTAGTTCAAATTTGAATTTAACACTAAGATTACTTTTTTAATTCAACAATCACAACTAGTAACAACCTACCATTTAGGATTTATTGTAAAAATATTGTAAAAATAGTGTGCACATATCATTTCTCAAAATAAAATAAAATAAAAAAATGGCAATTGATTTGTGGCAATGGCATTACCGAAATAGAGGAGAAAAAAATTGCGGGAATGAATTTGTGGCAATAGCATTGCCGAAATAGGAGGGAAAAAAAAATTTGTTGCAATTGGTATGTGGCAATGCCATTGCCGAAATAGAAGGAAAAAGAAAAAAAAAAATTGTTTGATTTTTGACAATGACATTGCCGAAATGGCAATTAGAGTTCAAACTTCAAACCTCTTGAGGAAGCTCGTGTGCCAGCAAGAACAGAGTTCTAGACCCACCGCCAACAGATCCATAAGGAAGGAAAGCACTTCCTAGAGCCATCCCATCAGTGAAATTGTGCTGCAATACAATTAAATATATTAATTTATACAATACAAGTTTTTTTTTAATTAATTAATTATTTATATATATATATATAATTGCAAAATTGTGGTCATCTTGAAATTGTACATCAATACTGACCGGTACTAAAATATTTTGTTCTCTTGACCAAACCGAAATAACTTTCGGTATAGTATTAACTCCCTTGATCACAAATCTCTTATTCAACCATAAAAAAATTTATCAGTTAAGCTCATTGAAACCCACAACTAAATTAATACTTAATTAGAGCATTCAAATTCAACAACTGAGTATCAAAAATTTTAAGTATTTATTCATTCATGATTTTCATTGACATCTTTCAATTCAGTCTTCATTAACACACACACACATATACACACACACATATATATATATAACTTTTTTTTTTCTTTTGAACAATTATTCAAATGAAAATAAGAAAAGTGTGAAGGACCCGACCGGGGCCATCCCATCTGTATTCTCTGCATGAAGAACACACAGTTTACCATATGTGATCTTACGTAGATTAATAAAGTCTCTCATGCTATAGAGCCTTGTCCCTTTTTGGTTGCTTATTACTAGGACTATTCAGGTTTTAACCAGAATCGACTACTATATATATTATTATAAAGCAAACCCTAAATAAGTTGGCCGATGTGATTTTATATATATATATATATTAAAATTAATTTTGACAGTAAGTGTTGGACGTATTGGTTGATGTTGTAAATAACTAAATAATACACAAAATTAAGATAAGGAAATCATTTGAATTTTGAACTGAATCCTTAAAAATTCTCTTAGAGAGTATCATATCAACCTTATTAAATCTTTGAAGATATTGATGCACTGATGGGTAAAAATTAAAGCAAAGAGCCATTCGCATTAGGCAAAACTTTTGCTCCATGACACAAACAAATAAGTCATGATTAGCATGTTAATATCTTAGGGTTTTAATGGACAAATTTCAACTTTATTAGCAAACGGCCAGACAGCATTGGGCTCGATTTTATTTGTGTGCCCTAACCCCTAAGGCTGGCTAATTTGCTATCTCCAAAAAACTGTTCAACGCATGACTTCTTCATGCACGAGAAAGCTGGAGACTTCAAAATTCAAAGCAACGGCAGTTTCCTACTTTCTGACCCATTCAACTTTTATTTCTTAGCAAAGAGAGTCAAGAGTAAAATGGTGAGACCTTATTGTTCCATGTCATATAAGTTGATGCATATAAATGGAACCCAACTCGTTCTCATATTCATCAATCTTCATCAAATTGTTAACTTCTATCTTAGCTTACACAACAAGATGGGGTATCCGAATGTGTTTCCTGTAGTCATAACATTGCTTTTACTTATGTCCATGCATGCAAATGAGGCTGGCAGAATCTTGCTTGGAGGAAAGCAAGAGTTGATGAACAAAAACTCACTTAACCAAAGGGCTATTGTGGGTAGTCACAACATGGTTTCTTTACAAGGCATGTTACGAAGGGGTCCAGTCACACCATCTTCACCCAATTCAGGCACTCACATTCCTGCTTCAACAATTAACGAAAGAGCCTTTGTGGGTTATTATTTGGATTCTGTACAAGGGTCACTACAAAAGGGTCCAGTCTCACCATCTGCACCTAATTCAGACACCCATATTCCTGCCTCAACAATTAGCCAGAGAGCCTTTGTGAGTCACAATATGGATTCTATACAAGGCTCACTAGCAAAGGGTCCAACCCACCATCTGCACCCAATCCAGTCACTCGCAATTCTCGTTTAACAGTTAGCCAAAGGGCTTTCACGGGTTACAATGCTGATTCTTTACAAGGTTCACTACAAAAGGTCCAGTCACACCATCTACACCAAATCCAGGCACCCACATTCCTGCTTCACAATTAATAACCAAAGAGCCTTTGCGGGTTACTATTTGGATTCCATACAAGGCTCACTAAAAAAGGGTCCAACCCCACCATCAGCACCAAATCCAGGCACCCACATTCCTCTTCAACAATTGGCCAAAAGGCATTTGGAGGCCACAATATGGCTCTTTTCAAAAGCTCACTAAAAAAGGGTCCTGTCCCTCAATCTGGACCTAATCCACCCACACACATCCCATCTTCATCTACAACAAATTCAGGCACCCATAATATTCCAGCTTCAACAATTAGTGGAAGGGCCTTTGCAGGTCATCATTTTATGGCTCATTTGCAAGAGTCACTACAAAAGGGTACTGTCACTCCATCTGAACCTAATCCAAACACCCACATCCGTTAAACCACACTTCCAATCAACAAAAGGGTTTTCTCAAGGCACCTTGAAGTCATGGTTCCTCATGGTGTACAGACAGCTGAAATAAAATCCGTTTAACATCAACATTAGTTAAATAAAAAGAAGAAGAAGAAAGGAGAAGAAATCTAATTCAAGACGATTTAATGTATTTAATTACATGAATAACTGAAACACCACACTCGGCTAACAGCCTTTCTTTCCTCCAATTTCTTTTGCTATATTCTCTGTATGATTCTTGTTATGTGCTACAAATGTATGTACTTGAGAGAATACAATGAATTGACAAGATTATTTTCTTTCTTTCTTTTTTCGTTTAAGTATATCGATGTGTTATTTATGTCCTACAAAGTAACAGTATATATATTCTAATTCATTTTATCTCACTAGGTGATGAATTGCATGATGCGGATGCAAGTATTATTTTTCTTTAAAAAATTTATAAGAATTGTTTTTTACTGTAGCTAATGTGTAATGCTCAGATTAGTTTCAAATTGTATTCATGTCATGTCACTGAGAATATAGGGGAAAAAATATCAAGGAGTGTAGATTATTAAACATAATATATATATATATATATATATTCAATTTTTTATTTTTATTTTTTATATACAAGGTCAGAAATATAGTTATTCAATTGATATAATAAATAAAAGAATGAATGTTCAAAAAAAAAAAAAATAAAAGAATGATAATTAATACTGTATATAATTTTTATTTTACTTGTATCGTATATAAATATTAGTTGAAAGCACAGAAGCTTTCTATGTGTTTTAATCCCTTAGTTGGTTTATTAATATGGATGAGATCAACAAAGTCTGTAGATTAGGATCAATTAAGTTAGCCTTTACATAATTCTTTACCATGTTACAGTACTACTGTATAACCTTTTATTATATTAATATTTTAAAAATTTAATGGTTTGAATTACATTTTTTTTAAACATACATGCCAAAAATTTCATATTAAACTAAATTACAAATTACACCCTTAAAGTTTGGGGTTTTGATTTTGCTCCTTAAAATTTCAAAATTACAATCCGCTCCCTAATGTTAATTATCGTATGGATTTACTCCATTCCGTTAATCTCAATTACTTAGGTGGCCATTAAGCACCATTTCAGATCAATACAATGTAGTTTTAATGAATTAAAACGAATTTGTTTCCTTCATATCAGTAATTTTTTTTTATTTACATTTTTTAAATAAATTTTTTTCTATAAGTTTTTACTTTTCCATTTTTTTTTAAAATTTTTTCTTTCTCTTCTTCTCCAATATTGCATATTCTCATTTTCTCAATATTTTCTTAGATAACAAACACAAAAACCATCATCTTTTCTTATTTTCTTGTAAAATAAAAATTTCTTAGAGAAACAAACAAAAAAACCAGCAGCCCACATTTTCCCAAAAATCAAGATTTAATTTTTTTTTTTTAATTATATAAAAGAAATCACAAAAGCCACCACCATGCCATGGCATCACCACCTCGTTTGCCCAAACCCTCAAACATGCTCGGCCACCATAGAGCAACTATTAAAATTGTATGCTTATCTGGCATTTAACTGCCACATCATTAATTGATATGGATAAAAGGGAGAAAATCCAAATAATATCTAATGTTAAGTCAGGGGATCAAAATTTTGAATTTTAGGAAACAAAATCAAATTTATTTCAAACTTTAAGGAAATAATTTACAATTTAGCCTATATATTATTTAGTGTCTCCTGTCCAATTCATAAACTTGTATTTTGAATATAATTTTAAAGTTAAAAATATTTTATTTTAATTTTTTAACAAAACAATCCTTAAAATTTGAATATTTTATTATGAGATAGTTATTAGTTTCTGACTATTTTAAGCATAGAAAATATAAAAAGGCAATATATATATATATATATAAAATCACATCGNCTAGATTACATTCATAATCAGCTACCACTGCATGCAAAGAATGGTAAGTAACAACCAAAAACAGAAGAAAAAAAAAAAAAAAAAAAAAAAAAAGGTAAACAACGTTTAGCAACATGCTATCATTTATAAGTAGCATTCTTGAGTGTAATTACTAATTGCCATTCGGTAGAGGATAGACAGACATAACAGAAAATTGAGCTTAAGATAATAGAATCAAGAATGATAAACTACTTTTCTTTAGATCCATTTGGCTGGAGGGATGAAAAAGTGTGAAGATAGAAGACATTTAAGTTTTCTCTCATGGAGTTTGGTTAAGAGGAAGGAATAGCGAAGGGATGAAAAACTCTATTATTTGATTGAGAAGAAAAGTGAGAAGATAGAAAATAAAATTGATAAAAATTTACTATTATGTCCCTATTAGATAAAACAAAAGGTAAACACATCATATTTTTATTAAAAATTTGTGTACGAATGAATACTTCATTAAAAATAAGCCCAAGAAGTTCAAGAACCAAAAAATTTTTTTTTTTCTATTAAAAAAATGACATGAAAAGAAACAAATGAGAAAAAAAAATTAAATTAAAAAAAATGAAAGAGAACTCCAAAAAACCTAAAAAAGACAAAAAATTCAAAGAGGAAAAAACCAAAAAATTTCAAAAATTTGAGTGTTTGCTAGGTGAAAAAAGCAAATAAGAAACCGACAAAAAATTGTTCAAAATGATTGGGTAATTTCGTCCAAAATGCCCAAGACTTTTTGCTCTTCATTTTCATTCTTATTTTCTCCCAATTTGGGGAGATTAAGTTTTGGTAGACCCAAAGGAAAAACAGCCAAGCCCCACCAATTTTCTCCCCCTTCCTCCTCTCAACCATACACCCTTCCCATCCATTTTCTCTCCATTTTTTCCGTTCTCCCCAAAATCACTCCAACCATACATACTCTTAATCTTTATTTGAAAACTCTACTCTTAATTGCTATAGGTGAGCTATGGCTAAATTTCCATGAAGGAGCGCATGCAGATCTTTCACTTGAGACCTCTCTTTTGTAAGGTTGTCTAGACTCCTCAAGCATTGGTTGAGACCTCTTTTTAGTCCAGCTGGTCCCATTGTCTTTTTCTTTTCTTTTTTTAATTCCTGAATAATAATAATAAACACTCTAGCTTTGATGCTGGTTGACACCTAATAATTGGGATGTGGATGCTCCTACATTAATTAGACATTACTTCATGCATCACCAGATGATCCTGACTTGGACATGTCATGTTTTAGTACCTTTCTCAAATAGATAGACAATTTACCAGGAAAACAAAGATAAGATATTAGTGAAAAACAACTAACATTAGCGAGTGCATAATATATTGCTCAACTCATACTGAATCACGCAGAGGTTTCAAAAAAAAAAAGTAATCACGCAGAGTGGGGAATAATCTTTTCAACTCCCAGTACCCATGTCGAACCAGTTCTCTACCATCTTAAGTTTAGGCTTTCCAAAAAGAAAATGAATATAATTAGATTATGCACGAGACACAGTTTTTAGTGTCATGCTTGCTCAGAAGGAAGAAATATATAGCCTTTGTTCAGCCTAAAATCAAAAGTAAAAGTAAAAAATTAAAAATTAAAAAAAGGAGAGTGACACAGGGAAATGAGTTAGCTTCGGAAACAATTTTGAAAAACTTTTAAATTGTTAAACAGGCCTTTTGGGAGAATTATGAACAAAAACAGAGAAGCAATGGACTTGAAAACAATTGCACAATATCACAACCTGAAAGTATTCTAAACAAAACGGATATTGATCTTATTCACATAATCTTATAAAAACTTGATGATTATCAGAGAAAAAGGAGATTGACTTGTTTGTCATTGCATAATCTGTGTGCTTAAATGTCCCGATAAGCCAGTATCTAATACTATGAAATAAGTCCATGGAAGCAGAGAGATTTGCATTTTTCTGCCTCCTGCTTTATTTATACTATAACTATACAAACAGACAACAAAAAGAGCAATGACATTGCAACCTTCATCCAACGATGCAAAAAGAAGGGTGAACAATAAGAGAACTATAGCACCTTCTTACATAGTCTAATGACAATCATCCTATAATCTGTACAACCTGAGGACAAATATTTCTATGTGCAGTTGAAAAACCCTTTCAACCCAGATCTTCAGATGCAACTATTTCACCGAGTACCAAAGCTACAAAATACATGTTCTTGGGTGATGACATGAAGGCGATCTTGCATGACAGCCATAGATGGATAGGGTGGGAAACACAACCGATAAAAGCAAGTGTGAGATGAAGGCAAACAATCATGAGACTCTTTGGACCTGTATATGTAAAGCCGGGAAGCCAATCCACGGAAACCTTCCACTGGTAAATATTTCACTGAGGTCCAGAAAAAGAGAAGAACCTTTCTCTGCTCTGCTGACATTCCCCCAACAATCTGCAAATTTTTTAAGCAAAGATAATTTAATTACCACAACAAATTGGCAACAACTATCAATCCCTATTCATATAATTTTATTATTAGTTAATAATAGAGAGATCTCCAGCTACTTCAAAGTCAAAATTACTCGACTGTTTTGGCTCAAAGTCTGCTAAACACAGGTTGTTGACCTTTTAAGGCTTTCAATATCTACTTATCTAATAAATTGAGAGAGAATTGTTTGGAAATGCAACTGCCTTGTCAACAGGCAGATCAGGGTCTTAAGAATTTGCTAGTGGAGCAGTGCGAGTTACGCTGTCATTAATTATACCTTGCCATGGAGCCAAGACAGTCTCACACTGTAAACAATATACAAGATCAAACAATTGTCTACGCAAATTCAAGGTAAGCTTATTGATATTCTATCATCTGGGATTGGGTTACACATCATGTGTTGTTACCATTTCTGGCCCAAATAACAATTCCTTCCTCCAAAAGAATGGGTGAGATCAAAGTTCAAGACCAACAAGATGGGTTTCAGCTTGGCATTAACCAATAAATAAATAAAATCTTGCTGTGTTGCTTGAATTTTATCTATGGCCATCTCATTGTGGTTATACATATTTCAAGTCTAGGACCCTGACTGAAAAGATTCGATACGTTATCAGGTAGTATTCACCAATATGATAATGTCTTTTAATAATCTTCTAAATTCATCAAAAATCAAGGAAAACGAAAGAAATCCCTTGTCCTTTACCCAAATGTTATAAAAGCAGTAAGTTTCATAATTGTTCTCAAAACTCACAGCAGAACCCTGAGAGCCTAATGGCATACCTTTTTTGGGGGGATAAAAACATACAAAGGCCATAGTACTTCTTTGTCAATTCCAAGCATAACATGGGTAAATATCTCTCTCTCATGCCTTTATACTGGTCACCTCAATAAGATCCAATCCGAACACTTGAGCTTCAATTAAGAGAACATCAGTCTACTAAAACAGGGCGGGCTGCATGTGATAGTAGCCCCAACTTGTTGAAATGGGCAGGAATGGAACAAAAGAACCATGACTGAAACCAAAATAGCTACCAGCAAGCAATGACCAACATTTTCAAAGAACTTCCTGGGACACTAAAGTTTAGGCATTCCTATTGGGGGTTCAGGTTCATCAAGGTCAAAGCACTGTTAAGAGGAAGGCAACTAAGCAACTATTTGTGCCCCAACCTTGAACGGGCTACTAGAAATCCTACTAATGACAGTCTAATCCCTGCAACTACCCACTCATCACATGAGCAAAAAACTTCCTAAATAAAGTACTAATTCACTATAATTCTCTTTAATGATGAAAAGTTGCTAGCTATTCCATACTAAAATGCATAGTGCACTGCAATCAGTTTTAGCGACAATAGCAGATGCAACTTTTGAGTTTTATGACTTTATCTAATTCCAAATATAAAATTCCACAATATTATCATTCTTCTAAGTAATAGAAAATGATCATGTTTGAACAAATACAATGCTTATATGATTAACTTCTACATTCCATTGTGTTGCACTATCGAATCAGATGTAAGCATGTATGTACACACGAGAAAACTCTTGCACCCTACTTCTGTTATGAGAAAAGGAGCTCACCTTGTCAGAAGTGAACTCCAACATCTACTTCCCCTCTATATCCTTCCTTTTTTCGCTAACATAGGCGTCCAGGACTTCTGTTTTTCCTAGGGTGCATCAGTTTGGTATCAGAGCAGGTCTGTCACTCTCGATCATTTGAATTTTCTACTACCATGGAAACACTAAGTGGAAGAGTTCACCAGAGAAGACTTTTAAACCAACAACGACATGATTTGCTATTATGGATTGCTTAATAGCTTGAAAACCTCACTGACTGAGTTACTCATTTAGAAGTTGGAAAGACAACAGATTCTACAATATTGATTAATCAAGCTATGGCAGGTTACAAAGAACTAGGAGGCACAATCCAGAGAGCAGAAAAACAGGTGTGTCTAGGAGATTCAGGTATCAAAAACAAGAAGTCAATCCTAGACGCTCCATTCACAACAACAATGGGGAGATGATTGAACAAGGAGTTTACAATATGGCCAATGATAACATTACCATGTGAGAATTGATGTTCCCGATTTTTCTGGAAAGCTTGCTCCTCATTCTTTCTTTGATTGATTAGTTGCAATGGAAGATTATTGTGATTGGTATGGTATGGGATGGAAAAGTATGGTCAAGGCCTAAGCACACGGAGTATAATATGGGGCACTCTAACAGAAAAGAAGAAAAAAAAAAAGAAGAAATCAGACGTCAACCAAAATACAAACTATCCAAAAAAGACAATAGATACGAATCAAGGGCAGAGGACTGCAAAGAAACCTATTCACATCTGAATAAATTGCCCACTATATGCGAGTGCGACATGAGCTGGATTACCAAGCATTCTGTCTTTATAAATGTGGTAACTCCTTTGTCTCCAAGCAGTCCACATCAAGATTGAATAGCTCTCCAGATTTTCAACTGGTCCTTTTTCACACATAGAGCAGCCCAGCTTAGTAGTAGATCTGACATTCTCCTAGGCATCATCCAACTCACACCGAAAAGACACAATAGGAAATCCCAAGCTCTCTAGCAACGCTACAATATAGGGATAGATGGTTAATGGTTTTCTCATCAGACTAGCACATGCTACACCAATCTGGCATAACAATGCTCTTTTCTGCAGATTAACCATACTTAAGAGTTTGCTCTTCATTGTAAGCCGCATAAAGAATCTGACACGAGGAGGAGATTCAACTCGCCACATAGTGTGCCAAGGGAAATGTTGATCCCCTCCTTTTCTCAAAGCTTTATAATAAATATTAACTTTGAAGCCCAGAGCTCTAGAAATAGTCCAGGTCCTCCAATCCTCTTGAGACAAACATATCTTAAGAGTACAAACCTGTCAAGAAAGAATCCATGGATTCAAACTCCCAATTATGCACAGCCCAATTAAAAGATGGGTTCCAATACAACCATTTGACACATCCAAATAGTCAGCCACCTTCGCCTCCTTGTCTAAGCAATTAGAAAAAGTTCTGGGTAATGATCCTTGAAGATCTCACCGTCTTATTCCCGGTCCCCACCGCATATTTTTACAAATTTTTTGCACACTTGGAGCATCCCTTGCTTATGTATTTCCATAGACTCACACCATATGTAAGCTCCACACTATCTGTACACCAACCATCCTGGCATATCCCATACTTAGTTTCTATCACCTACACCAGAAAGAGTTTGTCTCCACCCCAAAGCGTCATAACCATTTCCCTAACAATGCTTGATTAAATAGCATCAAACATCTAATCCCAAACCTCCCTCTTGATTGGGTAATACACCGAATCCCAATTAACTAAATGGAACTTAAACTCATCCGCCAAACCACCCTAGAGAAAGCCCCTTTGAATTTTCTACATTCTATTTGCAACACCAAAAGGGAGGGGAAATAAGGACCTAAAATAAGTAGGGAGACTTAGACAGCATACTTTTAATTGGGGTGAGCCTTCCCCCTTTTGACAAAGACAAATGTGGTGGTGCAACATTGAAAAACACATGCTCATACTTGGTCAGCCTTCAATTATTCATTGGGGGGAAAACGAAGCTTATACGAAAAGAGGTACCTTCAGCTTGATTATAAAGATTCTTTAAATGATCGGTTGATTCAATTGAAACAAGGATCTATTATGGTTGAAGATTACACCAAGAAGTTCAGTAACCTCCCAATTCACTGTCAAATTGATAAAAATGATCGTCAACTTTTATCAGGATACAAAGCTAGCCTTTTCCCCGAAGTAAAAAGGGAAATGACTATAGTTTGATTCTTTAGCATTGATGAAGTCTATCAAATGGCATTTAAAATTGAGGACCACGTCAAACAACCATTGGCCAGGCTTTTTGGATCTCAATATGGAGAATCTGCCTCTAAGAAGCTGACTGATAGTTATCGTTCCCGTAGGCAGTATCCCAAGAAGCAGGACAAGTGCAACCAAGAATTTACCTAATAAAAACATGATTAGAAGTTCAGGTAAGAGAGGCTGGGGAAGGCAGCATTCTGCTCCTGTGTCCAGCCAAGAATCTAAATCTTTGAGACGAAAAAAAGCAAGTGCAAACTAGCAAAGAGAAGCAGAAGAAGAACTGCATGTAGAACAAGAAGCAATGCAGTAACCAGGATTCTGCGGCGCACTTCAGTAGGCATCAAAGTACATTGAACAAGACAATTTGCCTGTAACTAGCATCGTTTTCAAAGGACAAATTCTATTAGCCATGATTTGGAGGGAAGTTGAGAGATTCTTAATCATTGTCATATTTGTCAAGTTTCCAAAGGACAAAAGCAAAATACATGGGTGTATACTCCACTTACAGTACCTCAAAAGCCTTGCGATAATATGAGTATGGATTTTGTCCTAAGGCTTATTGAGGTACATGTGAAAAGTAGGATCTTACAATCCTTGATTCAATCCAGAAAGCTCATTCACTGATCCTGTAGGATCCCAATATATCTATACTACTATTTAAGAGGCTTCCCCCATTTGGGATCCTCATTTTTTTGGTTCAGAAATGCCCCTACACCTCTATGTTTAAGTAGAAACAAAACTAAAAGACAATCCGGTAAAAATACAACTCTAACTCCCACTAAAACATTGCCTAAAAATAGAATCACTCTCCTGTTGATTTTCAAATTGCTTTATCCACTATAAATTAGATTCTCAAAATAAAAATTATATATATAAAATAAAAACAAAGGTTTTTTTTTTTCCTACAAAATATATATATATATATATATTTATTTATTTATTTTATAAGTAATAGGATCCCAATATTTTAACAACTTTGAATTTCATCTTGCCTACATGGACAAACACTGCCATGTTTAATTTCCAACTTAGCATGAAATTGCACTTTCGAGATGCGATTTCACTGGAAATGCCTTCTGCAAATGTCACATCTTGAAGATGCAAGTTTAAAAGGTGTTGTATTCTTACACTAAGTTTCAAGTAATGGGCATTTTACACTTCTAAATTAAAAATACAATTTCTCACCAAATGACTCCTGTTAACATGAAAGGTGTAAAAATATGATTTGTGAAAAAAAAAAAAAAAAAAAAAGAAAAGTGAGAATTATGGAACTTTTTGAACTCATGTCTTCAAAATGGGAATTCAAGTAAACTCAGTATGTGCCTTAGAAGGAAATCATTTGTAAACATGGGAAAAAAACTAAGTAGAGGAAAACACAAATAAATTTAATAAATTAAAATCTTGCAAGCACGTACCTTCCAGAACCAGAATATCTGAGGATCAGTTTCTTTGTAGCCATTGTACTCAGTATGTGCCTTCCAATCATCAACACAAATAGCAGTTTCACTTCCATGAAGCATCCAATCAAGATCTTCAAGCTCTAAACTTTGGAAAAAGAACTTCTGGAGCTTAGAGTTGGAAAGAATATCACCAAAACCTTGTGCAAATTGTGATACCTGGTCTGAGATAGATGTGACAAAGCGATGCTCAATAAGAAGCCTAACATATTCCTCCCTGTTCTGGCTATTCACAACCTTGCTTTTCCCACCAGGGCAAAGCTCCACAACTTTCCTGGATCCTAACTCCTCAACTTCTCTAACAAATGTTAGTCCTAAAGCATCTGAATCAATAAAATCAGAATCCATATCCAGAATCTGTTTGCAGCTATTATACAAGCGTGGATCTGCATCCCTTATATCTTCCAACGAAAAACACTTCCCAGCCAATTGCAAGAAAAAGACACGATCAAAGACAATGCCTACTTGAACTTTATGCATCAAAGCTAATGCAATCACCCGACCAGAGAAGCTGAAATACTCAAGGTGCATGGGATCCACCCTTGACGCTGCATACAGAAGGAAACGGATGAACAAATCATAATTGTCTCTGGAAAAAGAGTTCTTTGCTTCAATATAATATTTACTTAAACAAAATGATAAATATTTTTATAATTATAAGTGTAGAACTCTTTTAACAGAAATAGAAGCATAACTCAGAACTCTGAATCAGGGAAATTCTGCATGATGACACAATTCCCAAAAAAATGAGTAATACCAATATAGGTTCAATGGCAGTTTGATAGTGACTGAACTGAGTTTACAATCTAATATCGAACAGCTTGTTTCAGAAACTATTGTTTTGTAACTTGTTGAACAGGGGGCAATACAGCCTCATCAAAGGTAAACAATTGATTACGTAAAATCATACCATTTGCCCATGGGACTCAATCTTGAGAATGATAACTTTGCATTCTACATACAGATTAGATTATTTGTATTTCTTAACCTACCGTTCGCAGGTCTGATTCTGTTATGATTATCTTCTAGTTTTCTTATTGAACTTTTGAGCAGGGGCGGCTCCAGGATTTTTGTCCAAGGGGTCAATAAGAAACATAAATTATATAAAATCTAAAGCAAAAGAAACTTGAATATATCAATATCACCAAAAAAAAAATAATGAAATTCTACAATTGTCTTCTACGAGGTTTCATATTTTGAAACCGTTGCATGATAGATCCATTATCAATCCAACGAGCTATGTCTTTTTCAATGTACACAGTCAAACAATCATTCAACCATTGATCCCCCATTCGATTGCGCAATTCATTCTTGATATATTTCATTGCTGAAAAACTTCTTTCCACTATTGCAGTCGCAATAGGAAAGGTCAAAACTAACTTCACAAGCAAATATATCAATGGATATATAACATCCTTATTTGTCTCCACCATCTTTCTAGCAAGGTCTTTAATTTATAAGTTTACAATTCTTTAAATGTTTTATATTTTTATTGTCTTTAGTATTAATGTATTGACCAAGTCACATAGCCAACAACCACTCACAACTCACAACTCACATTCAACAAAATTAAAAACTACTCACAAGTCACAAATTAATCAAATAGTCAAAGCGATAAGTAATAACTCAACTTTATATCAAATCAATAAAACACTCACAGCAACTCTACAACACGCCAACACCCAACAATAAAGAAACTCAAACTCAAGTACTCAACAACAATAAAAGCAAAAGGAACTGTTTCAGCCCAATAATGGTATGCTCCTCCTCCTCAAAAGTTTGAAGATTCCATTCTCTCAAATAGTCCACATAATACACAACAGAATTGCCTCCCAAATAACTGCTGCCCAATGTTGACCAACCCCTCTCCTCCAACAAGCCAGCAACTCCACCACATGCTTAGGCATCACCCAAGAGACACTAAACAAGCTAAAATCGAAATTCCACAAGCTCTATGCATAAGAACGGTGAAGAAGCAAGTGATTCACCGATTTCCAACTATTCTTACTCATACAATAGTGGTTAACAATGCAAATATTCCTCTTCCCCAAATTATCCAATTTCAGAATCTTACCTTTGGCTGCTGCCCAAGTGAAGGGGGAAAAAAAAACTTTGTGAGGAACTTTCACCTACCAAATACTTCTCCATGTAAAGGACTGAATACCTCCATCGCTAAGGACTCTATAATATGATTTAACTTCAAAAGATTCCTTCCTAGTAGGCCTCCATGCCATTCTATCTCCCCCCTCCGCTCAATATATCTGGAATACAAAAGAGCATGGAAATATTGTAGGTTCTCTAATTCCCAGTCATTAACCAATCTAGTGAAAAGAATGTCCCAATGGATATCCCCATCTTTCCAATGGATTTGATCTGCTACAAACTCAACCTTTTTCCATGCAATACAATACTTTTGATTCATGATTTTTGTGTAGCAATAATACATCATCTAGCAGTTTACATTTACTCATACCAGAGCCATAATATACAACTCCATACTGAGAACCAGTCTGTCAATCCTAACCACTATTCTTTCATTACTTCATAAACATCAAAAAATCATAGCACCAGCTCTAAAGACAAGAAAATCTTCTGCAAGACTCACCTTTCTATGATCTCCACTCTCCACAAGATTCTAATTATCCACAGAAACTTAAGCAAATGAAAAATCAAACAACTAGACTCACACAAACATGTTGAAAATCTTCTGGCCTCATTACCAGTCATTATTCCAACTTCTACATAAATTAAACATATACGTCAAACACATGTTGATTGAAATCCAAGTTCCAACACTCTTAAAAAATGTATAACACTTGCAAATTTATTTTTTTTTCCCATAAGACACAACTGAGAAAAATGAAGATTACAATTTAAGTAAGATAATGGTCATATATGGTTGTAAGGGATGATGCAACATATTACTGTTCTCTTACAGATACAATTTTGACATTTGATAATGTAAAAATAACCAGACTGAAATCACGTGGGCTCAAACCCCCACCCTGGGCTGCGAAGGTGCAACCCAAACACACCACAAAGGATGGATAAAATTCCCCGCATGGGTTTTCCCCACCCTGAAGATAAACAGGGTGAGGACACGCTTTTTTTGCTTCACTTGAGTGTGTGTGCGTGTATTATTAATATATTTTTTTTAAATTTTCATAAATATTCTATTTTCATCCCCCAAAACACTTGGAGGCTGTTTGGTTCACCATTTTAAAATGTGTTTTCAAAAAGGGTAAAAACCAGTTTTGAAATAGGTTTCCAAAAATGTATCTTATAGGTTGTAAATGTGAGAAACAAAAGAGTTAAAAACTGTTTCGCAAAAATATATCTCTTTCAAGTTTTTGTTAAAAACACAACCCCCAACCTTGAAAACTTCTAAAAAAAAGTTTCAGTTTAGGGTTTGCCAAGTAAATCTAAGGAACCATTTTTAAGTTTGGTTTTTCGAAAACAATTCACCAAAAAAGTTTTTTTTATGGGCCCCCACCACCTCATTTTGTTTTTAAGTGATGAAAACAGTTTGTAAAATGACCAACCAAACCAGCCCTTGTTCTATCTATCTTATTACTCTCACTACTATCCCTTCTTTTCTCTTTCATCTCTACATTATCAATGTCAAAAACATCTCATTATGGTTAGTAAATAGCTCCAAACAGCCTTGCCCTGTTGCCATCCCCGCAACCCTCCCCCCTCTCCCCCCCACCCACAAACACAGAAATTCTTGAATCTATATCAATATCAACAATTACACAAACAGTAATGTAACAGAAGGTTATACACAAATGTCTGAGTCTATACTAATATCAACAATTTCACAAACAGCAATGCAACAAAAGATTTTGGTTGATCTTGAGTCTATTCCCATATCAACAATTACATAAACAGCAATGCAACAAAAGGTTTGGTAAATCATTCATCATATGTAGTAACAACACCCCCCCCCCCCCAAACACCACCCCACCCCCCTCCCCCTCCACACACAAATAAAGATAAAAAAAATAAAAAATAAAAATCATTCATCACATGTGGTTATACCCCCCACCACCTCCACCCAACAATTACACTTAACAGCAATGCAACAAAAGGTTTTTGGTTGATCATTTATCATATGTCGTAACAACACAAATTTTCGCATCTATACCCATGTCAACAATTATACAAACAAAAATGCAACAAAAGCATTTGGTCAATCATCCATAATATGCAGTAATATCCACCCCCCCCCCCAAAAAAAAAAAAAAAAAAAACCCAAAACAAACACAAAAATTCTTGAGTCTATACCCATATCATTAATTGCACAAACAACAATGTAACAAAAGGTTTTGGTAAATCATTCCACATATGTGGTTCCCCACCAAACACAAATTCATGGGTCTATACCCATATCAACAACTACACAAACAGAAATGTAACAGCACAAATTCCTGAGTCTGTGCCCAAATCAACAATTACACTAACAGCAATGCAACAAAAGGTTTTGGTTGATCATTTATCATATGTCGTAACAACACACAAATTCTCGCGTCTATACCCACTATCAACAACTATACAAACAAGAATGCAACAAAAGCTTTTGTCGATCATCCATAATACACCCCCCCCCCCCCAAAAAACCCCCAAACAAAAAAAAAAAAAGAGATGCATAGAAATCAACCAAATTAAATACAGATCAATAAAAGAATCTATTAGAAGCCAACTAAAGCTTACTTGGATTAGGATAGAATCTTCTACGATCATTTGGGCATGCCACAAAAAGAGCGTTTTCTGGGTTAAATATAGCTTGGCATACCAAAAAAAACCATTCCCGCAATACACCCAGACCTGTAGCTTCCTCATTTTTGAACTCCACAAAGAGACCAGCATGTAGAGATTCGGATTCTGCCCGTTGTATATACTCAAATGATTCTGCCAATAATTGAGACCTGTCAATGAGCATCTGATGCAGTTCCTCGTAGTCTTCTTTAGCCTCCGGAAACATCATCATAGCCAAATGCCTTCTAGACTCAAAATCAGTTACATCCTTCCGCTCAAGAAGCCACTGATGATCGTCTGTAGGCTTTGCATATTTAATAATTAGAGCACAAAGTGCCGTTTTTGAAAGCCTCAAAACCGTCCAAAACTGTTCTTCAGCACCCTGATAAATTTTTGAAATGCCATGCAGTTCCTTCAAAATGGCAAGATACTGAGACCATCCCGAATATACAACTTCGCCTTCCCCAATCAAGTTCCCATCCATTCCTCGTAGGCACTCATCCATTCTATTCAACAAATCAATAAATATACGATAAAGCTCCTGTGCCAACACTGGATGCTTATATCCTTCCCCCTCAACAAACGTCACCGGTATGAGACCCTCAAAACTCACACGAACCATAATCATAGTCCTCAAGGGGAGGACGAACGCTGTGAAATCACGAACATCACTCAACAGTGGCCCTGCCGTACCAGGGGTTTCCATACTCAATCCTAAATCCCTACACAACCTACTCGCCATCTCGCTAATAAACGGGAAAATCTCTTCCATCACAATGGTTCCACCACCCCTAACACTCTTCATCGAAGGTCGAATCGACTCTAACATCATGCCAAATGTACTCCGGCAAGATAAATACAAAGGGTCCTCATCTCCAGCTCTCCTAAGCAACTTACAAAACTCTAATACTATTGGTGCACAATAATTATGATGACTTTTTGGCAACGAATTTCGACTAATATTCAAGAAATGCCTAATGGCACTATCAGCACAGTCCCTGTTACCTTTCTCCATGGACATGTAGAGCATGACCAACGCGGCCGGAGCCGAAGACAACATAAATATCTGCAAATGCCCCGCCGCCAGCTGCTTCTTCTCTTTCGGAGTGGTCGACAAGTACTCACTCAACCTCGACATGATGTGATCGTCGGCGGCAGGGACGGCTTCGCCGCGGCAGAGCCGGCGGACGACGGAAACTATTTCGTCGATGACTTGCCAAGCGTGAGGATGCTCGGTGCTATGCATACGGCCGACGAGCTGCAATCCGGCGTCGTTTTCGATGGAGCACTCGGCGAGCGAGCGTTCCCACTGGAGCTGTTTGCCTCCGTATATGAGCCTTTGCTCGTGGACCGGGATTCCGGTGACCAATTGGATTCGCTCGTGGAGCGACTTCACGGTATCGTGAGGGTAAGCTTGGATTACCCTAGTCTTACCCTCGGAAATCATTCGGATGAAGAATTGCAAACGAGGCGACGCGGAATGAGTCGACTCGGCCGAGTCGGTGGCCGATTGAGCATCTTTCCTCATTTTTTTTTTTTTTTTTTTTTTTGATCAAAACTTAGTAGCTATATAGTAAGACTAAGAGAGAGAGAGTGTCTAAGACAAGGAGTTAGCTTCTTTTTTTTTTTTGAGGGTCAGACAAGGAGTTAGCTAAGACAAGAGAAAATGGTAAAGTTTTTTTGTGGGAAGGTTTTTTGGGTTTGGGAAGGGAAAAAAGGAGGTAGTTTGATCGGAATTGTCAACTCGGCTTGTTTACAGCCGTCATCAACAACAACAACATAGACTGTCATCTTACGCTACTTTTCTTTTCTTTTCTTTTCTTTTTATTTTATTTTATTTTTTTCTAAGTGTTAGACCCACAATATTTTTATAACAAATTATAGGTAGTTAATTGTTGTGGGGAGGTAAAAACTCAGAACTACTTAATAGGCCTAGGACACCATGTTGAGGAGTATTATATTTTCGAAAGGCAATAATTGGTTGGGACAGTCCATCTGAAGGCAGGAAGCCCAGAAGTAGAGGTGGAGTACCGTCCGAAGAGGTCACTACTGATCCGAGGATGTCTTACTCTCCGGTTACAAATAGCATTGATCAATCAGATGTATGGAAGGTCCGAATGATCTTTCTAGCAATCTTAATGATAATGATAAGTTCTGGGTAGGTTTGGAGATGATCAGAATGAAGAAATATCTAAAGGAAAAGCTGCTACCATTGTATTTAATGCACTGCAACAGCTTTTCTGGCCGCATTTATGTGGAGAAGACTCCTGAACAGTGTAACCTCAGCTACCGCCACTCACAAAGAACTAAAGTAGACGCATGACGTGACATGTACTTAAGTAAATACACAGATGAAGAACAGGTGAACAATGAAGATGATGGGAAAGGGTGCTATATAAAGAAGAAGGGTCCCTGATAAAAAGACAGAGAGAGAAAAGACAAGAGAGGAGAAAGAAAAGCTTTACTGTAGCTCTGAACGTTGTAATTACTGTTCACTCAATAAAACATCTCTTCGGACATTCACTCATGGAGTTGTTCAAGCATTATTTCATGTTATCACCGTCTTAAGTACCTTAGCCAACCATTGTTTAATTCATAACCTACCCAGCTCTTTCGCCCACTCTCTACAAATTCATTGTCCTGGGTTCGTTGGGCCTTTAACCCATACCTTTTGGGCTTGGGCTACGAAAACTGACCCTACAATTGTTATTGGTTCAAATTTAAATTTAGCACTGAAATTACTTTTTTAATCCAATAATAACAACTAATAACCACCTGTCACTTAAAATTTATTGTAAAATTATTGTAGACATATCATTTCTCTTTATATATATATATACACTTATATATACTTATATAAATTTTTTTCGTTTTCTTACAAGGGTTTTTTTTTTCCTTGTAATAAAAGCTTTATTATTAACACCTTGTATTAAAATTGATTTTTATTGTAATTTTGTAATAAAATTAGTAAAATCATCTATTTTAAAATGATTATGTAATGGACTACAAATCATTTGTTTCTAAAAGAAAAAAGCATAAATATTTTATTTCAAAATAGATTAATAACATTTTGATTTAATTAACAAATGCTCGTAAAACTCAATATAGTCAGCTACTATATTAAGATTAGTGGAATTACTTTATATATATATATATATATTGTAGGGACACAATTTGCGACCCAAGCCCAACTAAGAATTGAGTGATGGTTCAATGAGCCCAATACAATAAATTTGTAGAGAATGGGTTAAAGAGCTAGGCCTTAATGAAGTTAATAACGGCTAGTATGGATTTAGAAGATGATCAAGCAAGAACAGGACCCATTGGATTGAATAAATTCACTGTCTGAGGAGACAATTCGAAGCATAAATCAATATAAGTGTTCACAAGAACAACTTTGATTACTACAGTATTTCTTTCTTTTGATTTTCTTTTTTTTTTTTCTCGTGGAAAGTCTCTCACATTATATAACTCCTTTCAAGCCATCTTGATCCTACACTTGTTAGTCATCTAAACTTTTACTTGAGTGTCTGTCCCATCAGACGCCTTCTTTGGCTTTCTGTGAATAGTAGTAGCTGAAATTGCACTGTTCAGGGGTCTTCTCCACATAAATGCGGCTAAAAAAGTAGCTGCAATGCATTTAATGTGGTGGTAGCAGCTTTTCCTTTAGATATTTTTGAGTTCTTATCACTCCAATATATGCATGAAGCTCATCTTCATTGTGTAAACCTTCTGATATGTTGCCTAGGTTGCTGGGCTATAGATTCGAACTGTATTTGTCGTGTCCAAGGAGGAATTACTCCTCAAACCGTTCTTCATCCGTTCCTTCTTTGTGAGACTTTAAACTTGGGGTCTCTCTCAATCACTTACCCCTCCTCGGACACGCCCACGTTAATACTTTAACCAATTTCTAAGAGCATGACATAATAAAAAGCATAAAAACCTTTTATAATTTATATTGATTTTAAGAATTCTAGAATTACTCTTAAAATAATATAATATGCTAATGAGATGGCACCCAGTATATGGTTGCATAAACCATTCTTATATTTAGGAATGAATTTACATGGATGATAATGATGCCCTCGCCTTTACTTTTTTACATTTATTATGAAAAGTAGTATTAAAATTTAATTAAAGTAGTCCATTAAAAAAATGTTTTAAGGGCAGCCATTAACGAGATTCTATAATTATACAAATCAGAAATTACAAATACTTATTAGTAACTAGTGCAGGCATTTGGTTTCTTATTGCAAAGTTGAATGTCTCCTCTCCCTTGGTAGGACTTTCTCTCTCGACTCTCTGAGTCTTTTCCCTCCCCTCCCAAGGGCCCTCCCTTCTTCTCAGGCAGTCAAAGAAAAGCTCCCCTATCCACCACACTTAACAAATGGACCAAACTATTCTAGAAAGCCTTCAACATCTTCGGCTCACCAAAGAAGAAGAAGAGGACATAGCCATTTCGACCATAAGCAGATCGAACCTAATGGAGGAATGTGCACTAAGCCTTTTTGGTAAGCTGCTCTCAGACTGACAACAAAACCAAAGAGCCCTAAAAAACACACTCAGAGCAGCATGGAAAATGGGATCCGAATTGAGAATCATAGATGTAGGAAAAGATATTTTTCAATTCAAGTTTACTTCGGAATACCAAATGGAGTGGGTCGAATAGAATGGCCCTTGGAATTTCGACAACAACTTACTCCTATTGTGCCAATGGAAAAAAGGATTATCTGTGACAAATATTTCCTTCACACACTCTCCCTTTAGGGTCCAAGTTTAGAGCCTCCCATTTGAAAACTTATCAGAGGAAGTTGGAAGAGATTTAGGGAACAGCTTGGGGCGATATATCAAGATGGATAAACGTTCTTGGCTCTCGGAGCAAGCAAAATTTATGTGAATCCGAGTGGATTTACCTCTGAGCAAGCCTTTCCGCCGAGGAGGCAATGTTGTCAACTTGGATGGGAGCAAAATATGGGTCACTTTCAAATATGAAAGGCTTCCATGCTTTTGCTTCCAATGCTGACTCCTGGGCCACGACGACAGATATTGCACGACCTTTCCTTATTGCCCTGACTCCTCCAAACAATATGGGGATTGGCTCAAAGCGAGGGGGGGGGGACTCTAAAGGCGGTACAGAGAGGTCTAAAGCTTCGAGCAACGACGGCCTAAATAAGGATAAAATAGAAAAATCGATGGACAGATTAGGGGAAAAATCAGCTTCGGTGATAACAAACTCGACAGACCGGGAGTCCTACCAGATGGCAAAACAGGATTTTCAAAGCACATGACAAGACAGACAAGACAATGCCTTTGAAAAGAGGGGTGATATCAAGGGGTCAAGCTTCCAAGCAGCGGAAAATCCGGTGAGAAGCAACACGATCAGATCGACTGACGTGATAGCTCAGTTGCTTGGTCTCCCACGTGACCAGCACCGTGTGGAGGTATCAAGGAAGGGCTCTAGGAGGTAGTATATCATGTTTCGGGTGTATATGCCATCTCTCTCACAACAGCCGGGTCCCACACAGTTGTGGGACCCAGCTGCTGTGAAAGAGATAGCATATACACCTGAAACATAATATAATTTTTCGGGCTCTAGAGATGAATCTTCCTTAGTGGGCCTTCTCAGCTCCTCAACACAGGAAGCCCACGAAGTCACAAGCCCTCTAAAGCCCACGGTAGAGAATGCCAACCCTTCAATGAAATCGGATTCTCACTTAAGCCCAACAAAAGGAGCACAGCCAAAAGAAAGAACAAATTGGAAGAGTAGTGCCCGTGAGAAGGGGAAGCAAGCTTAATCCACTCCCATAAGAGCCTAGAGGAAGCTCTCAAGTGCTAAAAGGCCAAATAAGCTTGATTTCTCTGAGGAAACAGAAGGTATCTCCCCTACTAAAAAAAAAACTCTGCGATACACAACACTCCACTCCCACTCTCATACCTGTTGGATTGGCGGTGCTTGCAAGGCAACACCATTGAATGCCATGAATTGCATATGTTGGAACTGCCGGGGAATCGGGAACCCCCGAACAGTCTATGCATTGCACAAATATATGCGACAATGGAATCCCTATCTCATCTTCCTAACGGATACTAAAGCAACAGTTAAACGTATGGAGAGAGTTAAATACAAATTGGGTTTCTCAAATGGCCTTTTCATTCCAAGTAGAGGCTGTAGTGGAGGACTAGCTCTCCTTTGGTTAAAAGAGACTAACCTAGAGATCAAATCCTACTTACCTTAGCACATTGATGCCATAATCACTGAGCAGCAAAATAACAACCAATGGAGATTCACAGGGTTCTACAGCCACCTTGAAACTCACTTGAGAAAGGAATCCTAGAACTTACTCTCCTACCTAAGTAATTAATTTTCTTTAACTTGGATTTGCTGTGGTGATTTTAATGAAATTTTGTCTATGGCAGAAAAATTAGGGGAGCTCAGAGGTCCCACCACCAAATGGATAGTTTTTGTGAGGCTGTGAATGTGTGCGGCTTCCAAGACCTTGGTTATTTTGGCCCAAAATTTACCTGGTGTAACTTGCAATAGGGGAATAACAGAGTGTATCTCAGGTTAGACAGAGCATTCGCTAACTCCGATTAGCTAAATATGTTTGGAGGTGTGAAAGTCCAGCATTAGGTTAAGTCCACCTCTGACCATAGCATTTTAAGGATTTTTTACTCTAGCTACTCCCCTCCTTCTCGCAAATGTCGCTTTCACTTCGAAGTTCTGTGGGCCAAAAGGGAGGATTGTCATGAGATTATTGAAGTAGCTTGGAATAGTGGTGATCTTGCCAACACTTCTGAGGGGATTGCTTCAAACCTTAACAGATGTGCAACCGGTTTGTCAATGTGGAACAAGGAAGTGTTCGGCAACATCCTAAAAACAATCCAAGAGAAGAGGAATAGGCTTAACTTGCTCACGGCTTAAGACTTTGACGGTTCCCAGTGTGAGGAGATAAATTAGCTTAGGAAAGAATTGAATGATTTACTTGATAGTGAAGAGATGTTATGGCATCAGAGGAGCAAAGTTCATTGGTATAAAGAGGGAGACAAAAACACAAAATTTTCCCATGCTAGAGCTTCGGACAAACGGAGAAAGAACATAATTTTGGGACTATGGAGTGAGGATGGCAAATGGTGTGATGACAAGGAGAGTATCTCAACTACGATAGTAGCATTTTTTCAAAAGATATACACCACAACATCACCAAGCTGTATAGTGGAAATTACCAGGGCCATTCTAATGAGGGTCACTAGAGAAATGAAAGAGGAGCTGACTAGACCTTCACCGGAGAAGAAGTTTCAAAAGCCCTGCATCAGATTCATCCTATCAAGGCCCCAAGCCTCGATGGTATGTCAGCTGTATTTTTTTAGAAATATTAGAGCATTGTAGGAAAAGATATCACTTGATGGTGCTTAATGTACTCAACCAAAACCTTCTCGTGGCAGCAATAAACAAAACAAATATAGATCTCATTCCAAAAACCGCTCACCCCACCAAAATGACTGAGTTTCGGCTAATAAGCCTTTGCAATGTGGCTTATAAACTCATCTCCAAGACCTTTGCAAACCAACTAAAAGCTATCCTACCCATTGTTATCACTGAAAACCAGAGTGCTTTCACTTCAGATAGGCTAATCACAGATAATGTATTAGTTGCATTTGAACTAATGCACAATCTAAAACACAAATCCGAAGGGAAAGATAGCTTCATGTCCATCAAACTCAATATGAGTAAAGCTTTCGACATGGTTGAATGGGCTATTGTGAGGGGAGTTATGGAAAGGCTAGGATTTGATGAGAAGTGGATTTCACTCATTATGCAGTGCATCACATCTGTTTCCTACTCTGTCATCATTAATGGCGAAGCATATGGCAGTATCATCCCTACCAAGGGCTTTAGGCAGGGCAATCCCCTCTCTCCAGGTCTTTTTCTACTTGTGTTGAAGGCCTATCAGCCCTCATCCACTAGGTAGCCCGTACCCAAGCCCTCCATGGTATATCTATTTACAGGGGCTGCCCAACCATCATTCACCTATTCTTCGCAAGCGATAGCCTTTTGTTTTGCAAGACCAGCGCTGAACAATGTCTAGAGCTGCTTCAAATTCTTAACTCCTACGAAGTAGCCTCTGGACAAAAAATTAATGCAGATAAGTCCTTGGTTTTCTTTAGCCCTAACACTCCCAACAATGCTAAGGAAGAAATCTTAAGCATCCTAAGCCCAATGCAGTGCTCCCAACACAAGAAATACCTCAGCCTTCCTTCCTTAATTGATAAATCCAAAAAACAAGTCTTTGCCGAGATAAAAGAAAGGGTGAGTAAGAAGCTGGCTGGATGGAAGGAAAAACTCCTTTCCAGTGGGGGTAGAGAGATTTTTATAAAATCAGTTACTCAAGCAGTGCCGACATACACTATGAGTTGCTTCCAATTGCTAAAAACTCTATGTGATGATCTAGAAAGAATGATGAGAAATTTTTGGTGGGGTCAAAGAAATCAAGAGGCAAAAATGGCATGGGTGAGCTAGAAGAAACTGTGCAAATCAAAGCTTTTCGGGGGCATAGGATTTAGAAGTCTCCAAGCATTCAACTTGACTCTTCTTGCCAAACAAGGATGGCGCATTCTATCAAACCCACACTCTCTATTGGCTCAGATCTACAGAGCAAAATACTTTCCCCATGATGATATCTTGAGCGCAAAACTGGGAAGCAACCTTAGCTATGCTTGGAGAAGCATTTTCAATAGCCTTGAGGTTATTAGAAAGGGCACGAGATGGTGGTTGGGCAACGGAAAGATGATTCACATATAGGAAGACAAATGGCTTCTAACCCCAACTACTCACAAAGTGATCTCCACTTCGAGAGCTTTTGAGGATTTCCCAATGGTCTCATCCCTTATCGATGAGAATAGCTAATGGTGGAAATTAGATTTAGTAAGATCTCTCTTTCTCCATTTTGAAGCAAATGAAATCCTTAAAATTCCCCACCGCAGCAACCTACCTGAAGACTTTCTAATCTAGATGGGGAATAAAAAAGGCTCCTTCACAGTGAAAAGTGCCTATTATGTGCAGATACAGTTGGAGAAAGCTCATCAAACCACCAAACCTCCCCTTTTTGGAAGAAGATCTAGCAGCTGAATGTCCCTCCGAAAGTCAAAACTTTGCATGGCTAGTGTGCTTGGATGGCCTACCAACAATAATCAATCTTCGGCGTAGGGGGTTAAATACCTCTGGATTCTGTCAAATATGTGACAAAGATTTGGAATCAACGACCCATGCTCTGCTCCAATGCAATCACACAAAGAAAACCTGGGCTTGTTGGAATGATTGCCCCATGGACCTCTCTTTTTCAGCACATGACTTCATTGGCATCACGACCCAATTTCTAGAAAAAGGGTCTTCCGCTAATCTGGACCTTTTCTATATGATTGCTTGGACTATTTGGGGAAACAGGAACAATGCCATCCACAATGACACTGGCTGCCCTCAAACTCAAGCTTGGGAGATAGCAAAGTGATCTCAAATTGACTTCGCCACCTCATGCTCACATGATCACCCCTCTCACCCCACGGATAGGACTCATTGGTCTCCTCCCCCTCCAAGTTTCCACAAAATCAATGTGGATGGGGAAACAGCAAATGATGGAGAACATGCTAGCATTAGAGTTATCATTAGAGACCACAACGGAGCCACTGTTGGAGCTTTCAACAAACTCCTTCCATTGGCATTTTCTGCTACTGTCACAGAGGCATTTGCATTGCATTAGGAGCTCTTTTCACTGCAAAAGTGAGGACCTCCAAAGCCATATTTGGGTCCAATGCCTTAACTCTAATTCAGGTGTTAAACTCGAATAAAAATGGGGGGGAGCTTGGCCACATGCTCCAGGATATTAAGACCTCGGCTCAAGCCTTCAGTTGGAGCTCCTTCAAGCATCTGAAAAGGGATGGAAACAGAGCTACTCATGAATTGGCTAGGGAAGCAAAACTCACGGGGCAATCCAACACATGGAAGAGGGTCTCACCTCCTTTCATTCAGCAGATTTTAGATGATGACTTATTGTAATTTTGGTTTTTTTTTTTTTTCTTTTTTTCTTTTTCTGTTGTATTTCCATTTTCAGCTTAATGAAATCACCATATTTCATTAAAAAAAAAAAAAAAAAAAAAAAAACAACAACTAGTGCAGGCATAATGGTTAAGGAAGTTGAGTTGAGTCAGGTTCGAGTCGGGTTAATCGGGTTATGGGTCAAACAGGTCACGGGTCAAAACAGGTCATTTTAAGAGGGTTAAAAACGGGTTCGGGTCAATTAGGTTGTGGGTCAGGTTGGGTTGACTCGTATTTTTCACATGTATTTTTTTTTAATTTTTTTTTTTATAAAAAAAACAACATGTATTTGCCATTTGGAAAGTTATGTAACAAATTACTTGATGTAAAATGCATTATTTTGAATTTATCACTTATATCAAGAATGAACTCAGTTAAACTTATTAATACATATTCAATAATTTTAATATTATACAAATCCTAACATTGCTATCTAAAACAAAAACACAAACATAAGTAAAACAAATACACAAGTTTTATTTCTACACAATATTAACATCCCAAAACATAAAACAAAATTACAAATGACTTATTGGATAACTCATTTGATAAAGAATAAAAACATATAAGAAATTTACAATCTTGAAAATTAATTTTATAATTTATTATCAATTGTGGTTGACACTTTATTTCAATTTAAGATATACATTAAAGTTTGATTGCTTACTTATTTATACAAGGTCTTTTTTATGAATATTGTATCATTGTTAAGCAACACATACTTTAGGAAATATCATAATTTATTTTGAAAAGCCGTTTATTTTGAACATAAATTGTTAAAAAATAGGTCTAAGCATTTATAATTTATGCTAATTTGATACTTTGACTTCACTATTTTCACACTTGTGAATGTTTCTCACACATGTCTATAATTTTAAATCTATGTTTTTAACTCTACAGATTATCTTGGCATATACTTTGCTATTTGATATCTAAAAATCTTTACTCATTACAGAATGCTCAACCACATGCATTTATCTTTCAATTAATTTGCTTGCAGTTATGTAAATATATCAATTGTTTCCTTAAAGCTCACAATAAACAATTAAACCAATATTGTCTTAATTTTACTATTTTTTTACCCAAATTTTTTTTTAATGGTTCGAGTCGGGTCGGGTTGACCAGCAAAAAACAAGGATCGGGTCACGGGCCAACCCATTTTTACTTTGGGTCAAAAAAATCAAGTTCGGGTCCAGTATTTTTCGGGTCAAGTCGAGTTGGGTCAGAAAATTCTGACCCATTTTGTCATGTCTATACTTCACGTTTCAAATTTGGGAGTATTGAGGATTGAGATGCGTTGAATGTGGCGCACGGGCTCTTATTGGGTGAGCTAACTTTAGTACTGCTGCTTCTAGTACACAAGGCAGAACCCAAAGAAATAGTAGTTTAGAGCTCATTATGCTCTTTTCCTTGCATTTTCTTCTCAAATAACTCATATATAACCAAATGGATATTGAGGAAAGTAGATTGTATTACTCAATGTTGTTATTTACTAATTTTTCATTAATACTTCTAGTTGGAAAAAAAAAAGCCATTTTTTTTGCTACGAAATTAATCGATCTTTAAGTTTTGGAAAGGTGAGGTTAATTTGTGAATGTCCCATGTAAGGGAAGTTAGGAACAATAGAAGCCCACATTTTAAGCACCAATGGTTAATGAATCATGGTCATGGTGTACTCCTAGTCTTAATAAACCTACTGTTAGGTATTGTTGACTAAGGAAGACACGGTACAGGTACAATACTACGACACAACAGTTAAAAAAGAAATTGTTATACGTACAGCAGAACACGCCTATCAAATTTATTTTTATTTTTAAATATATTTTTAAACATTTATTTTTCATATAATATAATATTATATATATATATATATATATCAATTTAAGAGAAAAATAGATGATAAAATGAATTCATGATTATTAAGGAATGTTTAGAAATTAAAATACAAACCAAGAATAAGATTATTTATTAATTTTCAAATGCATTGTTAGTTTGTTACTATTAGAGCATAGATGCTCTATTTGTTTTGTGAAAGGGTATTCAATTTCTCTTGTTCCTATGTTTAGCAATTTTTTTTTTTAAAGAACCAGTTGGGACACACGTGAAGAAATGTCATAGGCATATCTCGTGTCTGACACAAGTACGTACGACTCCCAAATGAAGTGTTTGTACTTCATCAAGGACTAGCTAACCCCTATTGTGAAGGTTGACTTATCACTAAACTCCAAAATTGTTGAAGCTAAATCAACATGTTAAATCCAATTGGGAAATAAGCACCAATAGAGAATTCTTATCATCTTGCCTAATAAGCAGCTGCAGATAGAAGCACAATTATGCTTAAACCTGGACGTGAAGTGAAGAAGGTTTTTACTTGCTGCAAATTAAAGCTCAGTGCTTGGATGGCCGCTCATAGTTCCACTTCTGGTGTATGCACGGGGGCCTATCTTTTTTACTTGGTGCAGTAGCAGCAATAACTTGTCCCTGGTGGCTGAGCATCTCAGATTATCGCTTCGCCCCCAGATCAGCCCATATAGTTAAAAAGGGCTTCATCGAAGTTCAATTTGTAATATTCATGACCACACTTCTGAGCTTCGTTGCACGTCTACCAAGCATGAATCATCGTTTTTTTTCTAAAAGGCCACATCTTGCCTACCATGCAGTGTGGCAACTTAGGTTTTTTTTTTTTGAAAGATCAATTAGAAACTTAAATTAAATAAAATTTAGTAAAAAGAGAACTTGAATATATTAAGTTATTTATAAAAACAAAAAACAAAAAAACAAAAACAAAAAATCATGCAAATATATGACATTTGACTATTTTCTTCTTCAAATTTTCATATTTTAACATTATTATGAGTTATCATTATCTATTGTAAATGTGAATAGGTGTAACAATTTTATTTTGTAAAGTTTGTATAACATTTTTATTTTTATTTTTATGCAATTTTCATTATTTATTTGTCTTCTTTTCTATAAAAATATTTTAAATTGAATGACAAAACTCAACTCATGTGCATTGTATTAATTATTGATCCAAAGAGCCACACCCATTCATACATATATAAATAATACATTGTGTCTACTTAACCAATCAAATGCTTGAAGAATCACTAACTTTATAACAAATACCAATAGTCTGATAGGGAAAAGAGATTCATGAGAGAGAGATTTGTGATTTATGTTGTAGGTTGGTTTAGGGAGGGACTGATTTGTGTTGTTTAGTTTTGAGTTGAACTAATTTACGTCAGAGTGTACAAGATTTAAGTCAGGGTGTTTAAAAATATTTTTAAAGGTAAGTTAAACTAATAAAATAATATTTTATACATATATATTTTATACATATATTTTATAAAATAATAAAATATATGTATAAAATTATATTTTATAAATATTATACATATATTTTAAAGGTAAATGAACTCCCTAAAGCATAAGTAATGCCACTCTGCCACCAAGGTGTAGAAACCTATTTCATTCCTCAATTATTATATATATTGTTTTGCGTGTATATCTTCCCACTTATATATATATATATATTTATTTATTTATTTATTTGAAGCCAAAGTTAAGAAAATCTAATTAGATTTCAATTGGATTTTTAATTTTGTGCCACATCTCATTTAAAATTTTTAATTTTTGTGTCAAGTAAGTTGTTAGTGCAAAACCCAAAGAATTTATATAGGGAAAATTACACTTTACTCACATGTGGTTTGCCTGAAAAACTCTTTACCTACCTGTGGTTTAAAAATTGACATTTTATCCCCCTGAGGTTAGCTTCGTTTGTCTCCAGTTACCCACCTCTATTAAAAACAAGGGTAAATTTTTAGTTTTATTACTTTTTTATGTCTCTTTCATCTCAAAACATAAAAAAAAAAAAAAAAACTAAAAAAATCAAGGGAAAAAAGATCTAAAAGTTAGGTTTTGTAAAAATCAAAACCTAACTTTTACATCTTCTTTTCATGTATCAACTTTTAGATCTTCTAACCTAAAAATTAAAAGAGCTCTAGCTGCTTGACCTAATGTCAAAGAAAAAGTGATGTAGTCAATGGAAGTTGCTCTGGGATTGGGTCATGAAAGATGGATATTCTAGGAGGTTTAAAAAATATTACTGTAGAAGCAAAGAGCTTTAATGGCCACAAACACGTCTGGCTTTCAATAATCCATGTAGCTTTGCCTTTGCTATCTGAAAAGACCAGTTTAATTTCTCCTCAGATTATCTTACTATTCTACAAAAAAATATTTCCCATCCAATGGTTCTTGATTGGGCTATTGATTGCAAGAATTGTGAAGTTGCTCAAAACAAAGTATGCAGAGAGAATAGCAATTGTGAGGATTCAAAAAACAAGCCTGGATATCGTTGCAAGTGCGACGAAGGTCATGAGGGGAACCTAATAGTAACATTTTATGGTACAAAGTTTAAAATAGATCTAGAAGTTGATACATGAAAAGAAGACTTAAAAGTTAGATTTTAATTTTTACAAAACCTAGCTTTTAAATCTTCTTTTCCTTTAATTTTTTTTTTTAATTTTTTATGTTTTGAGAGGAGAGAGATATAAAAGAGTAACAAAATTACAAATTTACCCGTATTTTTAACAAAGGTGGGTAACTGGAGATAAACGGAGTTAACCTCAAGTAGGTAAAATGTCAATTTTTAAACCACAGATAGACAAAGTGTTTTTGGGGCAAACCACAAGTTGGTAAAGTATAATTTCCCCATTTATATAAAAAACTATACAAATGCTATGCAAAACCCAAAGTTATTATATCAAAAACTTTATAAATGATGTAATGGAGATACTAAATTGTCACAAATGCTAAACTATTTGAGTTCTTCCTCTTTAATGGAAACCATGAAATATTTGTTGAAGAAATTTTAGAGTAAAAAATTAAAGCAAGTAACTTTGTTATTACTCAAAGGTTTTAAAGAAGTCTGTTGTCTTCATTGCACCATCATTCTCTACCTTAGGTCCATTCCCTCTCTCTCTAAGTAAATAGTTCTTTATGTTCAATTTTTGTCCCTGAATTTGTTTGTTTATGATGATGCCGAAAATCTCACTAGTGAGTTGCACGACGCTTGTACGCTCAAAACAACACCTGCACAACAAAAAGGAAAAGACCTCACAGAAAGCACCGGTGTGGTGCCGGCCAAATACCCTCTGAAAGTCAAGTTAGAACTTCTTTCAACTCTAGAGTGCTAGAGAGGGGTTAATTATGCGTACCTCGGCCTATAAGGGTATTGGGGTTTTTATAGTAGTAGAGGGTGGACCTCTCTTCCTTAGAGCAGAAGTCTTTTCCTTATAGGAATCCTTATGCGTGTAGATTGCGGAATCCTTTCCTTATAGGACTCTGATACTGGGCGTGGATCACAAGCAACTTCCCATGCGTGGTGGCCAAGTCTTAGCTTCAACAGAGTCGTCGGCCTTCAAACCGTCAGCCTTCTCTCTTCCCTTCAGCCAAGTTGGCGTCACCACGGAACTCTGAATAACCGTCGGTTAGAACCAGAGCCTTCAGCCCCAGTTTATCTGGGTCCTGTCAGCATGATTGTCCGTTACCCGTGATTGACCCGTCAGCCCAAACTTCGGCTGACGGGTTAAGCCCATGACCTACTATCATTTATTCTTCCATATATTTAGTAGTAGCGAGTGAGTACCATGCAACCTTTGGTCCGGGAAACGATGATGTGGCTTAATTACCTAAAAGCAGTTTGACTTTCCCACAGACGGCGCCAACTGATGATGCCGAAAATCTCACAGTGAGTTGCACGACGCTTGTACGCTCAAAACAACACCTGCACAACAAAAAGGAAAAGACCTCACAGAGAGCACCGGTGTGTGCCGGCCAAATACCCTCGAAGGTCAAGTTAGAACTTCTTTCAACTCTAGAGTGCTAGAGAGGGGTTAATTATGCGTACCTCGGCCTATAGGGTATTGGGGTTTTTATAGTAGTAGAGGGTGGACCTTTCTTCCTTGGAGCAGAAGTCTTTTCCTTATAGGAATCCTTATGCGCGTAGATTGCGGAATCCTTTCCTTATAGGACTCTGATACTGGGCGTGGA
>NW_027069486.1:639558-803894 GCF_002906115.3 Quercus suber | reverse complement strand
GCTTGTACGCTCAAAACAACACCTGCACAACAAAAAGGAAAAGACCTCACAGAGAGCACCGGTGTGGTGCCGGCCAAATACCCTCCGAAGGTCAAGTTAGAACTTCTTTCAACTCTAGAGTGCTAGAGAGGGGTTAATTATGCGTACCTCGGCCTATGAGGGTATTGGGGTTTTTATAGTAGTAGAGGGTGGACCTCTCTTCCTTGGAGCAGAAGTCTTTTCCTTATAGGAATCCTTATGCGCGTAGATTGCGGAATCCTTTCCTTATAGGACTCTGATACTGGGCGTGGATCACAAGCAACTTCCCATGCGTGGTGGCCAAGTCTTAGCTTCAACAGAGTCGTCGGCCTTCAAACCGTCAGCCTTCTCTCTTCCCTTCAGCCAAGTTGGCGTCACCACGGAACTCTGAATAACCGTCGGTTAGAACCGGAGCCTTCAGCCCCAGTTTATCTGGGTCCTGTCAGCATGATTGTCCGTTACCCGTGATTGACCCGTCAGCCCAAACTTCGGCTGACGGGTTAAGCCCATGACCTGCTATCATTTATTCTTCCATATCAGTTGCCCCCTACTCCATATCTTCGTCGGCTATACCTGACGGGTTATGGAGTTTTGCATTCGTCACTACCTGCCACTTTGATCAAGAGAGAAGAATTATCACTGCTGACACTTTTAGTATTAAATGCTAGGACAGGTGGCGTGCTTGGATTGGCTCCGTGTCTGAACGCGGGCGTCGCTTCGTCTTCCGTGCGTTTAACTTATATATATATGTGGCCCCCTTCTCATTTTCACTATTTCATTTACTTGATTCCTGGAGAGCACATCCGTCGCCCATATTTCGTCAGCTCTACCAACGTTCCCGCCGTCGCTTTTTCAACCGTCACTCCAGAACTTGTAAGTTTCCCTCCCTTTCTCGCATGCTTTCAATTTCTTTTTTAAAGTGAGGTCGTCATCCTAGGTGCTTAGTTTACACCCGTCACTTGTAGGTAGATGTCGAGTGATCAGTCGTCGGTCCGCGAAGGAGCGGGCTACGGCGAGGTGTTTAGTTCAGGCTCAAGTAGTGAGTCTGAGAGTTCCTCCTGGTCGTCAGAGAGGGAGACGTCAGCATATGTTGCCGTCGAAGAAATAGAAGGTCAGGGAAACGGCGGCCAGGAGGAGGAAGTAGGGAGGGGAGTGAAGTTGAATTAGGAGGGGGAACAGTGACGGGGATGAAGGCGTCGAGGAGTCTAGTGAAGGGGATTCTGTAGGTCCTGAAGGTAGTCGTCCCTTCATCCTTCCCAAGGACTGGGCTGTGAATAAATTTTTTCCAAAGATGACGCTTAAAATTTTTAATGAACTACGTACCCGTTTTCAAATCCCTGACCATATTCCCATCCGTCTACCTATGGAGGGTGAAAAGTGTTATACGGGAAGAACTGCAGACGTTGGCATGTATGACGCCATGTTTGCTGCCGGGTTGAGATTGCCCCTGACGGCTTTGCACCGTCAGCTAGCTGATTATCTTGGCATCTCAATCAGTCAGATTGCCCCAAACTCCTGGAGAATTTTTATAAGTGCGAGGTGTTGTGGGGTCGTTTAAGCGGAGGTCACCGTCAGCTTACCTTGGATGAATTTTTCTATTGCTATAGACCTCGGCACCTTTCTTCATCAAGAGGGATGTATCACTTCGCGTCAGGGAGAAGGAATTAAGGCTGGTGTCTGAAATGCCAGATTCCAATAGAGCCTGGAAGAGTAGGTTCTTTTTCGTAGAGGGGACGGACTGGGTGTGCCGTCAGGATGAATGGGAAACAATTCCCTATGGTTGTTTTGACAACACTTGGGGGTTTGTTAAGGAGTCAGGTTTTAGTCGTCACTTTTTATCCTCGTCAGTTTGCCATATTTCATTTTTCCTTTGAAAAGATACTAACGAGCCAAGTTGTTTTTTTCAGCTTTCGCTCGTCCATCAATAACTGACGAGCAAGAGGACTTCATCCGTCGGGTTCTGGGGATACCCATAGGAGAGCGATCGTGCCGGGACTTAATTACCCTCGATACTCTTTACACATACTGTGGGGGTCCCGAACCAACGCCCGAGGCTCGTAGGTTGGAAGAGTTTGCCCTCACCGTGAGTCTTTACCTATCCGTCAGTTTTTAAACTTCTAGTCGTCGGCTTTCCTTTGTTTGTTTTTTGTTTGTCTGTTGCAGAAATGGATGTTGCTAAGGAGCGGATCAAGGCCGCCGCTGCCCGTCAGCGGGAGGAGAAGAAGGCGAAGGGAGAGACGACGTCTACGTCTGCTCCTAAGACCGTGCCAAGGGCTCCCAGAAGAGGAAATCTGACGGAGTGGTCATTCGTCCGTCGAAGAGACCAACCGTCACTCCCGTGAAGTCGCCCCCCACGTCGGGCCATGGAGCTGGGAAAGGTGTCATGACCTCTTCTGGTCCCTCCTGCAGGGACCTCAGAGTCTGCTGATGCACAAGGACTTTGCCGTCGAGGCCATCGAAGCACTCATAAAGCCGCGGACATGGATCCTTGCGCTCAGCTAGGGACGGAAGAACTAGGGTCGTCAGCCTTGTTCGACCTCTCGCGGGTAAGCCGTCAGTTTTACTTCTTTTTCTTTGACTGACGTGCCAAACTCTCTTTTTGCTAACTGACGGTTATATCATTTTCTAGGCTTTGGTTCGTGTGAAGGCGCTGCAGGAACGGTGCGTGGCCAAGGAGGGGTCGTCGCTCGCGTTAATAAGCATAACGCCAATATGCGAGACCAACAGGCTCAGTATAAGGGGGCGGTGCGCACACTTAACGTTGAGCTGAAAGAAGTGAAGGCGGAGTTGGAAGAGGCGAAGCGTCAGCGGCTGAAATAGAAGGAAAGCTGACGGCTCTTTATGATCAGTTGGAGACGGTAGGGGCTGATGCTGTTGAGAAATTCAAGGCGTCAGATGCTTTTATCGATTCCTGTGGCAGCTATTATGGCACGGGATTCGACGACTGTCTTAAACAGGTGGCGTCAGCTTTTCCTGATTTGGACCTTTCTGGTATTAGCATAGATGACGCTCGGCCCATGACGCCTGCGACAGATGCCGTCACCCCTGGTGTTGACGACTCTGTTGATTCCCCCCTCCTGGAGAGAGTGGGGTTGTGTTGGCCCAACCTGCTGCGAACCTTCCGACGACTCAGCCACTCCCCCTATGGTGCTGCTTACGAAGAGGAGCCTGCCGCCAAATAGAAAATTTCTTGAAGTGACGTTTTTTATTTTTGTTTATCATCATTTTTATTTTATTTTATTTTATTTATTTTTTATCTATGTAGAAGACAATCTTATTAAGTGCCCCTTTGGGCACCGTTGTGTAATATTTTGACAGCTTTGTAAATGCCCTTTTTTAGGCTTGGATTTGTTTATAATGCCGTCAGTTTTCTATTACCTGCGTGTAGCTTATTTCGCTTGGTTTCCTTGTATGTTTTGAAACCAAGATTGCGGGCCTTCTTATTTTAGTCGTACCGTTAGTTTCACTAATCCGTCGGTCAATTTTAATGAACCCGTCAGCTTTTGATCATTTTGCTTTAATGATTGTAGAAAGTTGTCAAAATCCCATTTCGTAACGAGGTTATCTGCCTTACGGTCGGTGTTTGCGGACTGACGGATTTGGCCTTTTTTAGACCGTTAGCCTATTTATTGGTCCGTGTATTCCGTCAGTTAATCTCGGTTGTCTCGTCGATTTTGTGGATCTGGTCATTTTATACCGTCGGTTTAGTCGTTTTAATTTTTTGGTCATTTAGACCGTCTCTCGCCCGTTTTTTGGACGGCCATTTTTGGATTTGGTTACTTAGACCGTCAGCCTTTCTCCATCTTTGGACTTTGACATCTTTAGACCGTCGGCTGTTTTGCTCGTCCATTTGTGGATTCGGTCACCTAGCCTCTTGTCCATCTTTGGACTTTGGCCATCTTTAGACCGTCAGCTTGAAATGATTGTGGTCTTGACAATATTTAGTCTTTTAGACCGTCAGCTTGAGAGCTGAAATGACTGACTTGGTCAGTCTCTTTTAAATCGTCAGCTTGAGAGCTGAGATGATTGGGGTTTGGCCAATCTTTTAAACCGTCAGCTTGAGAGCTGAGATGATTGACTTGGTCGTCAGCTTGAGAGCTGAGATGGTTGGGGACTGGCCAGTCTCTCCTTTTTTTAAACCGTCAGCTTGAGAGCTGAGATGATTGACTTGGTCACTCTTTTTAAACCGTCAGCTTGAGAGCTGAGATGGTTGGGGACTGGCTAGTCTTTTTTTTTTTTTTTTTTTTTTTTTTTTTTTTTAAATCGTCAGCTTGAGAGCTGAGATGATTGGGACTTGGTCATTTTTAGACCGTCAGTTTTTTGATCCCGTCCACTTTGTGGATGGACCGTCAGCTTTTGGATCCCGTCCACTTTGTGGATGGTCAATTTGTCAATCTTTAATATCCTCATATTTGTAAGTAGAAACATCAGTAGTTCTAAGTAAATTCCTCTTATTGCCATGCATCTATATAAAAAGTAATTCGAAAACAAAATCTGCCCATTTCGGGCTTATTGTAGGAAATACTTAAGTAGGAAAAGAAAAACTGCCCTTTGGGCTTATTGTAGCAAATATTTGAGAAGGTAATCCGTAGGTCTTGGCGTCATTCTAAAAAGCAATTTTTGCTTTATGTGGACTCGCCCCTACTGGTAGTATTTCCGTAGGTGTTCAGCATTCCATGGATGTGGTAGCTTCCGTCCGTCCAGTGTCTCTAGATGGTAGGTTCCCTTCCTTTGCCGTGCCGTAACTCGGTAAGGTCCTTCCCAATTTGGGCTAAGCTTTCCTTGAGTGGGGTCCTTGAATCCTTATGCGCGTAGATTGCGGAATCCTTTCCTTATAGGACTCTGATACTGGGCGTGGATCACAAGCAACTTCCCATGCGTGGTGGCCAAGTCTTAGCTTCAACAGAGTCGTCGGCCTTCAAACCGTCAGCCTTCTCTCTTCCCTTCAGCCAAGTTGGCGTCACCACGGAACTCTGAATAACCGTCGGTTAGAACCGGAGCCTTCAGCCCCAGTTTATCTGGGTCCTGTCAGCATGATTGTCCGTTACCCGTGATTGACCCGTCAGCCCAAACTTCGGCTGACGGGTTAAGCCCATGACCTACTATCATTTATTCTTCCATATCAGTTTATTTCTTTCATTATTTTATCGTTCTCACTAAGGTTTATATATATCTCTCTCTCTCTCTCTCTCTCTCTCTCTCTCTCTCTCTCTGTGTGCAAATTTCCCATTTAGTTTTAATTGTCTTATTGGGTAATTATTGAGTAATCTTGGAATACCATAAATGCTTACTCCCTCCTCTCACATAACTGTGGTTCCCACTAATTAAATTTATGGTAAGACCCACAATTCATGTGAGATGGGAGAGTATACATTTATGGTACTCCTGGAGTATTCAATAGTTTTCCATGATTTGTGTCAATTTAGGAATTTTGCAACTTCAACAATTTAATTTTTATTAATTTTCATTTTTTTTTATCATTGTTGTTTAATGTTCCTATGAGTAAGCACGGGTTACAAGTTAGTGAACAAATAAAAGGATGTTGTCCCTCTGTCTCTCTCTCTGTCTCTCTCTCTCTCATTTGTCATGTTAACTTTGATTTTAATTTTACTTTTATTCATGGATTTAACTTTTATTATTTTAAATACATAATGCAATTTTAAAGTTCATTATTGTAGGAATATTAGGTCCAGATGTTCATTATATATTTGTAAAGTGGGCCTATGGCCCAAGCCGAGGATAAGGCCTAATCCGAGCAGGAAGAATCTCTGTCATAGGAAATTGTGTTAGCAAATAAAAGAGTTAGTTTGGGCCACAAAAGCTCAGTGAGACAAGCTGAGGATAGATGTCTCCTCGGCCAACTAAAGCCGAGGTTAGAATAAATGGCTTACTAATACAAAAGAACCTCCCAGGAAGTTCTGTTGGTACAAATAGACGTTGTGGAGGCATTAGATCAAGACAAGGCTTAAGATATTTAAGGAAGAAAGCTGTCACCACCGCATTTAATGTTCTGCAGCTAAACTTCCTGGTTGCATTAATGTGGAGAAGACCCTTGAACAGTGTAAAATTAGTTACCCCAAGATGTATAAGATTAAAGAAGGTGTCTAATGGGACAAGCACTCAAGTGGTGACTCGGGTGCTTAACAAATGTAGGATCAAGATGCTTTAGAAGGAAGATATAAAAGGGGAGACCCTTCATGAAAGAGGGGGATCGAAAAACGAGAGAAAAACACGATAGCACTAAGGAATCAAACTTGTAACCCAATTTGAAAATATTAGACAAGAACAGGGCACCTCGGATCTTGCCGAGGATAATTTTTCTTCAATATAACCCTATTTCTTTTCATTCTCCAATGATCTGAATCTATTCCAACGTTTGTTTGATCAACGACAACCCAGTTTTTCAACCCATTCTCTATAAATTTATTGTTTTGGGCTTTTTGGGCTTTAGTTCCTCTACGTAGTGGGCCACTAGTTCAAATCTGGTCCTCACAATTATTAATTAGGTTTTAATTATGAGCTAATTTTTTGCCATGTTCACTTAAATTTTTTAATCTTTGTGCCAAGTTAATTAATGAGTGCAAAATACTAATTGTCTAATAGTAATAAACTAAAAAAAAAAAAAAAATCATATATCTATTCAACAAAAATCGCCACACATTTTATCTTATCAATTATTAGAATAAAAATAATCATAATTAATAATTAAACTTAGGTAGAAATTTTAATATGAATCTAATTATGTTTTTTTAAAAAAAATAATTTGATTAATTATGCATATTGTATGATAAAAAATGTGTTTATTTTTAAATGCATTCATGCATTTGCATGGGTTATAATCTAGTTTGTATAATAAAAGAAAAAAAAAAGTTAACTTTTTTTTTTCAAATAATTTAAAGTTAAAATTTTTGTAATAAAGTTAAGACAAAAAGTAAGGTGGGACCCATAAACTGTAAATAATTTAATAAAAAAACTAACTTTGCCAAACAAACACTTATATATATATATATATATATATTTATATTTATATTTTTCATCTCTATTTCATCAAAATTCTCAATTCAAAAAAGAATCCAAAAAATTATTGTATTACACAAGGCACAAAGAAAATCCAATTGAATCTAAATTATATTTCAATTAGATTCTAAAATTTAATCCATGCATGCCAATATTTTCCCTCAATTTTGGTGCCAAAGGTGGAACCACAATAATTACAATATTAGGCAGGTAATATAAATTCATTATCACTCTATCAATCTCAATAAACTCAAATTATTATTATTTTTTAATTGAAATGTTGTCATCTTTGTTAAATGGACAAAAGAATACTTCCACTCTTTTTTTTTTTTTTCACCGTCTTTGGTTAAGACAGAATAGTTCACTAAATAGTCATTTAAAGAATATTTTTCCTCAAATTATTATTGTATTAAAATTATTGGATAAATTTTTTAATTCTTTTAAGAAGAAAATTAGAGTGAACAAAAATGTAGAGCTTTGATTCAAAATTGTCTTGATTCATCCTTCGTGATGAGGAATTACCAAAACATTTGACCTTTCACCCATTCCAATATAAATGATTAGTCAATCAAATAATAGATAGTAAATGGGTCGGTTTGAAAATAAATGAATTGCTAGTTGTAGAATATTATTCTCATCAGACTTATACCTAATTAAAATAAAACAACAAGGGTTTGGACACCTTTTCCCTCTTTCACCTAAACAAAAAGACCGACAAAAGTAAGAAATTTGATATGGGGATCTTTCTCCCATTCAAGGATCACGGTTGGGTGCCTTAGATCCAATCAAATTGCAGTGATTTTTGACAATCTCTCAAATTTTTTCAATGGTGATAAAAGGGTCCTACACACATTTATCTTGATTAAGCAGATAAACTAAAAGCAAAACTCTTGTTTTATGTTGAGTACAATAAGTTTTGAATGAGCTCCTCAAAAACTTAATGAGAATAAATGAATTTTTATTCTACATCTCGGAGCTATATATCCTCATTTAATCATGGTCATTGAGTAAATAAAATCTATATATATATATATATATATATATATTTAAAACCAAAGTTGAGAGAAAAATTAGTTAGAATCCAAATTAGATTTCAATTGGAGTCTAATTTTATACCATGTGTCCAATTTAACTTTTTAAATTTTTGTGCCAAATCAGTTATTGGTTGTAAAAACCAAAGAGACTCTACCATAGCCAAATGAGTTATTGGTTGTAAAAACCAAAGAGACTCTACCATAGCTAACTCCATAATCTTAGAAAATATCTCGACCCTATCTATTGATTAGTAGAGATTATCCGTCTCCCCACCAAACACAAAATGACAACTCTCTCTCTCTCTCTCTCTCTCTCTCTCTCTCTCACATATTTGTGTGTGTGTGTGTGTGTGTGTGTGTGAGGGGTCCGAGGACTGAAGAGGATTGGATTAGGGATTAGATTGCTTAACCCACACCCAAGGAGATAAACGCGCTCTGAAGATTTCACCCACCTGAGGATGGAAGCATAGTCAAAACAATGGGCATCTTGTAATGTTCTAAGGTATGGAAAGGGGTAGCAACAAAGGCAAGGAAGAAAGGAGGAAGTTTCATGGAAGGAACACTTTCCTCCTCCGCATTGAATGTCCTGCACCAACCTTATTAGTTGCATTAATGAGAAAATGACTCTTGAACAGTAATTTCACAGCTAGCAGCTCTTTCCACCACCTTAAGCAGAGTTTTGATGGGACAAGTATCCTTAGGAACGCCTGGAGGCATATAGATGGAGGGCTAGGATGCAAAGAAGGGGAATATAAAAGGAGGGGAGTCTCCCATAAAAAGGGGACAGACATTATTGTTTTTGAAATTGAAAAAAGAGAAAGTGAACAGTGTTTTATCTGGTGTAGAACTCAAACATTACATATAAGAAACTAATCCTCGGACCTGCCCGAGGAGAGTTTTTTTTTTTCTCATTATCTACTTATGTTATTCCTTTTTGTTATCCTAGACTCTTCGATCTTAGACTTAAACCTAGTTTAGAACTGCATTTGAAATATTTTCCCACTCTCTATAGAAATTCTATTGTTTAGGCTTGGTTTGAAGGGTAAGGTACCACTGTTCTTAGTGGGCTTGGGCCTTTATTTTCTAAGTACTTACAATTGGTGTCGTGTCATGCCCCGAACCCAAAAGGGGCCAAAGCATGAGAAATACATCCCAAGGGTACCTGTAGATTTTTCCTTTTTGGCAAAATCGAACTATAGGAGATCTTTATTTTCCTTTATTTTCCACAGGATAAGAATATATAATCATACTAAAATCTCCACAACTCTATAACACATTTATGAACAATAACTAAAAATCATGTGCCTCCACATAATACATGAATATATTACAAAACTCTAATTAAATTACACAAAGTCACAATCTTATCAAGAATAAGGACCTTAACATCAAGTCTAGGCCTACCACACCAAAGGCTAACAAACCTCAAGTGACCCACCTCCAATAAAATTAATTAAGTTCTCGTTGAACATAGCAAGATTGAGTCACCAACCATTTACAACAAAAGTCTCAGAATTTAACATAGCACTCTAATCATCACCAAAGAAGTAAGCTGCATACCCAATGTATAGGTAATAAATCTAAAAAACTGTTAGAGGGTGAGATGAGCTAACTCCTAATAAGTAGCATAATTAATGGGGGTGGGGGAAATGCAAGTTTCATGATAATGAACAGTTTACAAAACATGTTTTAGTTTGAGATATTGCTAACTGGCTACTGCAAGATCATTTTCAATAATAATGTAACAAGAATGATTAAATGATGAAACACAAAATTTCTCAAAATAATACTATGAAACTATATATTATAATCTGTGAGTACTAATAATATAATTCCAAAGCCATAAAATCCAACATATAGTAATTTATCACAAATATACCACATTCTCACATAGGCCGATTAGGGGATCCACCCATTCACAACTGGCATGATATTGTCCTCTTTGGTATGCAGACTCTTGGCCCCATGGACAACAGCCTCACCCATACCCTCAAGGTTTTTCTCTCCCCCATGGGTAGCAAAGAGAGCGCATCTAATAGAAGCTCTCTTGCAGCCGGTCTCTTAGCCCTATGGGCAGCAATCTCACCCACACACAATCAAGGAACCTCTTCCCCTCATGGGCAACAGGGAAGAACGTGTCATCCAAAGTGAAAAGGCACTGACGTGGATTTAATTCCGTTGTCACAAAGAATACAGAAATCAAATCAAGTGATCATCAGGAAATCATACATGACATGGTGTTAAAACCACATAATGCTCACAGGGTACATTACTTTGAAACACACAGTTTATATCCAGGTAGTTCAGAAAAACTTTAAATAATCTAACTTCCACAAAGTTTGTAAGAGCATCTCCAGCAGATTCTCTAAATTTTTGTACTATTTGAAGAATGAACAGTAACTTTTACCTTTAACTACCCACTTTTTCAAATATACTTTCCAACAGATTCTCTATCCCATTCTTTATCTCATTTAAATATTATTTCTTTATTAATTCTTTATTCTTTTTTTAACAACTACACATCTTCCAACATTTTTTTTATTCAATACTTGATTATTATAATAGAAAAAAATATTTGAAGGATGAATAGTAAAAGCTACAGTGTTCTCTACTTATAAAGAAACACTGTAGCAACTCTACTCTAAAAAATAGAGATAGAGAAGCTGTTGAGGGGGTTTTGGAGGGATTGATACTCTAAATTTGGCTTTAAAGAAGCCATTGGAGATGCTCTAAGGTTTTCAACTTCATTCTAGTCAAAAAAAATTTCTATCAATTTCCCTCATAACAAGACAAGATAAGCATCTTTAAATTTTCTAATATACCATAAAATTCATGATTTCCCTATCAAAGATTAAATAAAAGATGCTCATTTTTCCATATCAACAATTCATGTATTTCCCCAAATGCAATTTCAAATATGATGCATTTTCATACATATAATCATATATATTAAGGTTACGACACAATAGTTTTTAGGAAAATATAGTTTCCATAAGTAGTTTCCAAAAGCGTGTCTAACCCAAAAACAACATTTATACAACATGGTTACTTTTCAAAATCCCATTAAAAAGTTACTTGCAACCCGCAAAAAGCCTAATTCTCCAAGCTCCAAAGGAGATTAGCTAGAACCTTAACAATATCAAGGAAACCTAACATAATAAGCATAAAGCTTAAAATTGTATCTAACTATAATTTAGGAATTGCCAAATATGCACTTAATTAGGCAAGCCTAGTATTTCACCTCATCAATAACATATTCCTCTTCCAAAGTTTCTTAACAAATTAATTCACAAGGCAAAGACTTCAATTTATAAATTTAATCTATTCAATATCATCTCTAACATTATGACTAGCTTCCATAAGATTTACACAATATCATCAAGAGACACATGTAAGCAAAATCAAAATATCCTCCAACGCAAGGAAGATAGAAGAGGCAAACATTGTTTTATTAGCCAATTTGGATAGTCTGTAGCCTTAAACCTGACAAAGCTTGGGTCCACATTCTTAAAGCTAAATATCTTCAGAGGTGAAGCTTCCTAAAAGTTTCTATGTGCTCGTACTCCTCTTGTTTATGGAACAAAGCCAAAGAATTACTGAAAAAAAAGGTGCTTATTGTCAAATTCAATCTGATTTTGATACCAACATTTGGGAAGACCTTGGATCTCATCCCAATCAAACTTTACTCCTTACTCAGTAGGAGCCATCCTTATTGATATAAACTGGGGTTTTCAATTACAAGATCACTTTAATTCGGATTTGGACACCAATATTCTTACTGAACTCTGACTATACCTCCATCAGTAATATTTTGTAGATACCTCTCTCTCTCTCAAATAAATGCACCGACAAGTTGATTTGGATCCCTAACAACCATGGAATTTTTCTGTGAAATCAGCCTACTTACTAGATCAATCTCTCAAGTTCCATGAATGGAAGCATCTTTGGAAGCTAAAAATTCATGAGAGATTCAAACTTATGTTGTGGAAAATTGCTTGAGATATTCTTCCCTCCAAAGCCACCCTCAATAGAAGATGGGCCCAGTCAAGTATGTCTTGTATTCTTTTTTTTTTTTTTTGATACGAGTATGTCTTGTATTCTATTCCAACATGATATAGAAACAATTGATCATATTCTTGTTACTTGCCTGGTTGCCCCTTCACAGCTAGCATCTGGTCCTTTTCGCCATGGTCAATCCGCGCAGCTACTCTTGGGCCCATGTCTCCAAGTGACATAGTTAGATTTGGTGAATGAGTTTGGTGATATTGTGTTTGCTCATTCAAGTCTCCTTCCCCTACAGACCCAACTCAGGGAGAAGCCCAAGGAGCCTTCCAAGCCATTAAATTCTGTCTCACATAAGATTCAATATGTTATTTTTAAAGGGGATTCCAAAGGTGTCATTGAAACCTTAATGAACCTATATGTTTCTCCCCCTTGGTTCCTTGTTCCATTGTTCTCTGATCTAAAATCAACTCTTTCCTTTTTATCTTGTTGGCATTTCAATTTTTGTTCTTAGGCCTGTAAATTTTTTGTTTCACAATATAACACGTTGGGCAGCCTTTTGTAATTGGGATGGGCTATATCCATCTCTTTTCTTCCTTCTTGAGTGCTTGCCCCAAGTTGGAGATGGGTTGGGCCTCTCTTGTTTCTCTATATAATATAATATAATATATATATATATATATATATATATAATTCATATGCAAACAGTGCTTTGCACTAAATAATGTTACCTTTCAGCTGAAATTAAAAGCAAAAAAAAAAAAAAAGAATTACTCTGTAGCAAATACACAAGTCTGGTTACATGCCATAGACAAAAGAGACAGTACAAGTAGCCGCTCCATTGTCAATTTTTAAGTTCATGATGACAGTGATCGGAAAAATAAAGGTATCTATGCTAACAAAATGAAATAATATCATGCACTAATAAGTGCATCCAGAACACCATGAAATAATATATGCAACAAGATCTCAAATGAATTATACATATTTTTCTTAACTTGTCCTGGTAGAAGAAGATAACAAGATGCTAATGACAGATAAATTAAAGATCGCTAGGTACAACCAATGCCAAGGAATAGTCACCCTACAGCTATATCATCATTGTTGTCTGCATCAACATCGATATCTGATTTAAGGATGTGCGTTTCTCTTGAGGAATTGAAGAATCATAAGATATATTTAGTTCTTTTTGGTATGCATTGTGATCCTCATTGTAGATCACATTGGCATGATTGACTTTGATTGGGGATGTTTTTTTTTTTTTTTGGATCTAAGAATAAAAAAAATCCACTTATTCCTTATGATTATTATCAGGATTTTCATTTGCGCTTGAGTGTTCACTGCTATTCCAAAAAATCTTAAATAATTAATTTTATAGTAAAAAGTATTTAAAAAGATAAAGGTATTACATAAAATATTATTTGATTGTGAAGAAAAATTATTTAATGATTAAAAATTTATCAAAATGATAAATTAGTGTAATATTACTGAAAGTATATTAGAAAAAAATGTCAAAATTGATATATATATATATATATAAACATTTGACCAACCTTTTTATTAATCCATTGGAGGATTTGTAATCGACCTAGCAATCTTAGGACTAAGGTTTGGTGGTTATTGGTGTTGTTTTAAATTCAAAAACATATCTATAAATTTAATTGTTCACATAACATTTTTCTTTTTTTTAGCACCACATAATATTTCTAAAGGCTAAATATTGGCAAATTTTTATATAACTGTAGTCAGAGATGTTCAAACGAACCCATAACCCAATGGAACCACCTGACCCAGTGCCATTCGAATTGAAATTAACGCGATCCAAGCTGCTAGCAGTCAATGACGGGTCTCCAGTATTAGAAACTAAAGGTTGTGGATTGAGTGGTGGTTTTGAGTTTTGAAACCCGATAAAAACTAAGGACCCGTTTGGTTTAGAGGTGTCTCAGTTTTCATAACTCAAATTCAAAACCTATAACTCATAACTCAAACTCCACTGTCACTCAAAAAATTCAACACTTTTGTTTGGTCACAAAACTCATTCCTGTATCTCAATTTTTAACTTCACTTTTTGCCAAAATGATGGACCCACCCACTGACGTTGCACAGAAGAATATGGTTGCTACCCATGTCCCTTTTCTTTTCTGCTCTTCAAACCTAACTTCACTGAAACTTAGCTCCACCACCACCAACGGCAAACCCAGAAATCCAAGCAAAATTTGCCAAACAGTATATTTCCCAAAAAAAAAATTAGCTGAATGGCATGTGTTCAAAGTTAATTAGTTAGTTAGATTGTTTTTGGAAGTTGATTTTAGCAAACTCGACTTTGGGCTAGAAAACGAACATTATAGTAGCGTTTTTTTAGTGCCTATAGCAACGTTTATAAAAGCATTTTTACAAACGCCACTAAAAAAAACGCCACTATAGTGTTCATTTTTCACCCTAAAGTCGAGTTTGCCAAACTCAACTTTCAAAAACAGTCCAAACTTACTAAATAACTTTGAACGCATGTCACGCGCCTAATTTTTTTTGAAAAATATACTGTTTGACAAATTTTGCCCAGAAATCCACAATCACCACCACCACCACCACCACCACCAACCCTCAACACAACCACAACCTCCACAAAAAATCCGAATGAATCAAAAATCCAAACCCACCAACAGCCCTTAACCAAAGCCACAACCTCCACCAAAAAATCCAACCTCAAATCACCACAACCACAACAAAAAAACCCAAACCCAAATCCTTAGATCGGAGACCCAAACTCAGCCATCTCTACCATCACCGCTTGAAAAAAGAAAAAAAAAAGAAAAAAAAAAAAAGAAAAGAAACCAGAGTGAAGAACAAATAAAGAAAGAAAAGAAAAAAGAAAAGAGAGAAGAAACTAAGAGCAAAAACCCACCTTGAAGAAGAAAAGAAACAAAAGAGAAAAAAAGGAAAGAAAAAGAAAGAAGTAAAAGATCCGGCCTGGGCTCAGTCCGATCTCGAGGTCCGCGTGTCTCGAGGACGGCAAAGCTTCCGATCTCGAAGTCCGATCTCTGGTCTTGCTCTCTCTCTAATGACTGAATCTAAGCTCATCAAAAATTCTCTCTCTCTCAGCCTTAATCCATCAAGATCTAGACCAGATCCTTTGAGATCTGCTGAGATCTTGTCAAGATTCGTCTAAATCTCATCAATATTAGGCAACAAGCTCATCATCGTTGCTTCATCGATTTCGCCTGAAACTGACCGTCGTCCACTCGAGTCGAAACCAACTCGACCAGTGGTTAGTGGCAGTTAACAACGGGTTTATTTTTGCTTCACCTGATCAAATTGGGTCGTTTGTGGGTTGAGGCCAAACCCAACTATACCTGTTTGAAATCTGGAAATAGCAATCCCCAACCTAGATCTCATCATCACCATCGTCACCTCATGATGTCGCATCTTCCGGTAGAGATAATCACTGAGATACTATCCCGATTACCAGTGAAGTCGCTCTTACGCTTCCTCTGCGTGTCGAATTCATGGAAAGACCTAATCAAGCATACAGATTTCATCAAGTTGCATCTCCACCGCTCCATCGAAACTAACAGAGATCGCACCCTCATCCTCCAGAAACACATTAATGGTGTGCCTCGTTATTTCTTCTCCGTCCATTTCCCAACCGAGAATCACTTCGACAACGCCTTCAAACTTTATCAGCCACTGCACCGCCGTTTTGGTAAGGTAGTTAAAATTTTAGACTATTGCCACGGCTTGGTTTGCATTTATCACTGGACCGATGAAATTGCGATTTGGAATCCATTGATCCGAAAGTACAGGATATTGCCAACGGAACCGATACTGAAACCTTCTTATTCTTATAAGTCTGAGAGTCTAGCATTTGGGTACGACCTGTGTAACGATGACTATAAGGTGTTGAGGGTTACGACTTTTCATAATGGAGGTCAGCCTCTAAATGAGTTTGAAGTGAAGATATATAGTCTTAGGTCGCATTCTTGGAGAAAGATTGAAGATCAATGGCCAAAAAAGGAATGCACAATAGCTTCTACCTCGGCGTCCTTTAATGGAGCGATGCATTGGTTAGTAGCTGAGGATATTTCTTGCCTTCTTGCTTTTGATCTTGCCACCGAGAAATTCCGGGTCTTTCAAACTCCGGTTCAACAAGAAGTTGAGTTGAGGACACGTTTGGAAGTGTTGAAAGGACAACTCTGTTTTATTGAATTTGCAAATGAATATAATGATGTTTGGCTGATGAAAGAATATGGGGACGCAAGTTCTTGGACTCGGATTTATAAAATTGAGCGAGGTTCAGTGCCTTGGTCTTTCTCATATTGCAAACCTTTAACGTTTTCAGAGAATGAGAAGAAAGTTTTATTGGAGATGCGCCAGTATAACCAAACAAAACTTGTTTGGTATGAAATAGAGAAGAAAAGGTGCGAGAGGGTTAAGATTCAGAATTTGCCCAATTGGTTTAGTACAGCAACTTGTGTTGGGAGTCTTCTTCTGCTTGATGGTGATAATGTGATTGATCCGGCAGAGCAGAAGAACAAGAGAAAGAGGTAAAGTGATAAGAGTTCAATGAATTTGTTTTTGTTAACTCATTTTCTAACACATGTTGGTCTTTGTTTTTGCCAGGAATGAAAGCCCATCAAAGGTTCCTAATCCTAACCTGTTAGGGAAAGTAGTAGATGAAAATGAAAAGCAAGAAGGATAAAAGGTGATTGTAAAATCTACTTGAATATTTCAAAAGTAATAAATTTGTCAATTTGTTGTGTTGATCAGAAAAACTTGATCATTTTTACCCTCATATAACAGAAGTTGGATTGTTTGTGTCCTCTAGAATATTTTAGCTTTGTTTGTGTCCTCTAGAATATTTTAGCTATTTTCTCATTTTGTCAACGTGTTATGAAACTTGTACACTTATTAGTGTGTTGCATATCTCATATGGCAAATTTTTTTTTTTTTTTTTTTTGTGGAGGAATATTGTTTATCAGTTGTGTCTCAAGTCTTGAGTAGCTCTTATTATGCCTAGATGCTTAGTGGCAATACTGTGGTGTATATTAATTGTTGTGGTAGTTATTAAACATCCTTAGGGGCTCATGACTGCATTGATACTAGGAGTTTCCAAATTTCAGTGCTAATATTTAGCTTGATAAATTGAGAAAGTACTAATTGTATTTAGGAAACAAGTTTTCAGCCATCTTTTATGAATGATTCTGTAACTTATGCCTTGAGATTTCTGAATGGTTTGCTTTCTTCAAATCCTTGTGTATTTGTTTCCTGTATTAGGGGATGTGAATGAATTTTACTGGATTCGAGGTTCTCTTAACTTAATGAACGTCTATGTACGGTGGTTTTCAAATTATAAATGTCTAGCCATATCAAAAGGGTTCTCTCAAGTGTGCACGTGTTAATATGTATAATGCTACACAGTGAAAGGTAGAAGCTAATCTATATGAGTAAATATGATTATATCTATAATGTTGCACAGTGAAAGGTGGAAGCTAATATATATGAGTAAATATGGCCTAATGTATTTCTAGTTGAGGTCTCAATGTTTAAGGGGAATTATGGCTTATCGTTATTGACTAATTGTTCAATGTGATCATTTTCTAGTACTTACAAAAATGATCACATTTTGAAATTTTTAATTGGAATTTTAATAACTCAAGGTTGCATTATTTTCTTAGCTAATCTTACTTTACAGAACTATGCAATTTTAGTGTAGACTAATTAGCAGCTTTTCATCATCGAAAAGTGGTCTGGTTAATTCCTTATGCATTAGGTAGGAAGTTATTTGTTCATATATTTGAGGGGTGGTTCTAGGGATAAGAATGACCTTCATGTAGATCTACCTCAACTTAGAAAAAGTATGTCATCGGATCTGTGTTATGATAATGTGGTGATTTATATATATATTTATTATTTTAGTTATTGACATTTCTAGTGGAGATGTGGCCTTGTGAGCTGCTTAAGAAGTACTAGAAGAGAGGTTGTGAGCTGCTTAAGAAGTAATAGAAGATAGGAAAAACTTTTGAATACAACATTCTTGCATAGATTAGACTCTTTTTTTTTTAGATCATGTCATTGATCAGGAGGGGCTATTTTTTAGTTCGTTGTTGGAGAATTTGCTAGATCAATGAGATTTAGAGTTTCTTTCCAGAAAGTTGTGACATATTTGAGTAACATATAGATCAATAATTCAAAGGAAAAGTTATGAGATGGATACAAGAAGTTTCTTCCCTGGCTATTTGTAACTTTTTTTTCCTTGTGAGGTTGGATTAATTATTCTACAAGGAAGTCTGCAAAAAACTTTTCCCCCTTAAATTATATTCGTAGATACTTCGTTTGCATCTGGTCGATTATGTTAGATTGGCCTCTTAAGGTTAAGTATGTAACGGAGTCGATCATTGCATTATGGGTTTCTATAAGATGGTAGATCATGTTGGATTCCTTGTTTTTTGCCTTTGACATTTAAGGTTGACGTAGGACAACCACACAAACAATAGAAACAATGGAATAAGAAGATAAACCCTAGGAGTCAGCACCTAAGGGTTGCTCGGAGTTAGCACCAATCAAAACTGGAGTCGGCACCAGTAAAAGAGAACACGTTTTTTTTTTTTTACTAATCATCAAAACTGTCTTACAATAATCCCAAAAAGTGTTTAAATAGCTAACATAAAGAAACCCTAATTATTAAATGTTTGGGCTTGCTGAAACTCAAGCCCAATGACTAATAGGCCCTACCCATAAGGCCACAGGTTGGGCCATCTTCTTTCTCCTATACATGCGTGTAATTGGGGGCTTGTATCTCATGTCCGCACCAACTCCCCCCCGGGTGAGAAGAACTCGACCCCGTCAAGTGGAAATCTAAAGAGCTCTGATAATACTCCAACAAGTCAGGATCCAGTCACTGTAGCTCATCTCGAGTAATCCAAGTGCAATCAGAATCTAGTCGCCCTCGCCACCGAACTAGGAAACGGTGAACTCCTCCATCCCTGGTAGAAACAATCTGTTCATCTAAAATAGCATCAATAGATTCTTTATGTGCATAAGGTAGATTTAAGGGTAAAGGGGTGGGAACAGGGGCATCAATAGGATTAGGCAAAGACTCATCAAAAGGGATATCAGAAATAGCTGTGAGGCTTTTATAAGCAACTAGATCCTCAATATTAAAGGAGGAGCTAATACCATAATCAGGAGGAAGTTCAATGACATAAGCATTTGGGCCCATTCGTTTCAATACCTTGAATGGTCTAGCACTACGAGCCTGCAATTTTTTAATGGTCCCAGAGGGAAACCGTTCAGGTCGAATCCGAATCATGACATAATCCCCTACCTGAAACTCTGCATGACGCCGATGAGTGTCAGCATGAATTTTATATTGAGAATTACTTGCTTGAATTTTTTTGCGAATCTCATTATGCAAATCATGAATATGTCATGCAAATGCCTCAACAGACTCAGACACCCTAACATGTGGGGACATGGGCAAAAGATCTAAGGGCTTCTTAGGTGTATATCCATGCACAACCTCAAAAGGACTAGCGCCTATAGACCTATTGACAGAGCTATTATATGCAAGTTGGGCTACAGGAAGAATTGAATCCCAATTTCTATTGACTTCACCCACTAGATACTAAAGGAGATTGCCTAGATTATGATTAACCACCTCAGTTTGACCATCAGTTTGAGGATGAAATGCTGTGAAAAATTTCAATTTGGTGCCCACTAAATGCCACAAGGTCTTCCAAAAATAACTCATGAAGCGAACATCCCTATCAGACACTATGGTTTTGGGAAGACCATACAGTTTGACAATCTTATCAAAGTAGAGCTTTGCAATCTTAGAAGCATCAGAGGTCTTTGAACATGGTAGGAAATGAGCCATCTTAGAGAAGCGATCAACAACTACTAGAATGGAATCATGCTTCCTAAAGGTGTGAGGCAAACCTAACACAAAGTCCATACTCACATCCTGCCACGGGCGGTCTGGCATAGGTAGAGGCGTGTACAGGCCAGTGTTTTGCTTGCGATGTTTGGCCAGTTGACAGGTATGACACTAACCAACTATCTTGGCAACGTCCCTCTTAAGACCAGGCCAATAGAATTGACGTTCCACTTCCTCAATTGTTTTGTCTCGGCCAAAGTGACCTGCAAGGCCTCCTGCATGTATCTCCCAAACTAAGAAATCTCGTACTGAAGACCGAGGGATACATAATTGGTTGGTTTTGAACAAGTAACCATCTCGAAGGGTATAATCATCCAGGATTGGTCGTGGGACATTACTTAGGCTAATGTAGAGCTCCCCAAAATCTGGGCATGACTCATATTCATCCTTAAGTCGCTCAAACCCAGTAACCTTAACACTCATGACAGATAGCAAAGACACCCTTCGACTTAGTGCATCAGCGGCCTTATTCTCAACTCCCGCCCTATGTTTCACCACAAAGTAATAGCGTTGCAGAAACTCAACCCAACTACCATGCCTAAAATTCAGCTTCTTTTGAGAATGAAGATAGCGCAAAGCCTTATGATCAGAGTAGATAACAAACTCTCGGGACAGTAGGTAATGGCGCCAATGCCAAAGAGCTCGAATAATGGCATAAAACTCTTTGTCATATGTGGAGTACTTTTGCTTAGCATCATTCAATTTCTCACTGAAATAAGCAATCGGGTGACGCTCTTGACTAAGTACTCCTCCTATACCAATACCTGAGGCATCACATTCCACTTCAAAAGGCTTGGTAAAATCAGGGAGACGCATGACAGGTGCCTCAGTCATCTTTTGCTTTACCTCAGGGAAAGCCTTAGTAGCAGCTTTAGTCCAAACAAACTCCCCTTACTTCATGCAGTCAGTGATGGGGGACATGATGGTACCAAACCCCTTGATGAATCGGCGGTAAAAGGAAGCGAGCCCATGAAAACTTCGAATTTCATGGATATTCTTGGGCTCGGGCCACTCCACAATTGCTTGAACCTTTTGGGGGTTAGCCAGAACAAAAACTAAACAATAGAAAAATAGAAAAACTATTTTGGGGGTCAGCTCATGAAAACTGACGCAGGACAACCAGAACAAAAACTAAACAATAGAAAAATAAAGGGATATGACCTAGGAGTCAGCACCTAGGCCTTCCTTGGAGTCAGCACCAAGCGGGAAAATCACTAGAAGTTAGTACCTAGGGTAGACCTAGAGTCAGCACCAGACCAAACAGCCATTGTTTTCATTCATCAAAATATCAACTATCTCCTTAAGGAGTACAATAGGTTACTTATAAAGGATTGCTAAACCCTAGTTCTAATTGGCTAGGAAACCCTAATTGCCTTATTACAAAAATAACCTTACTTCTAAATTAAAATACTAAAAGCCCAATAACTAAAAGCCCAATAAACTAATAGACCTAAAACATAAAAATACAATGGGCTTGCAAACATAAATAATACTAAATAATAATCTTCTTGTGTCTCCCGCATCATTCTCCTCTGGTTGGAGAAAACTCGACCTAGAGTTCTAAAGTGTTGAAGGATTAGGATGCTGACAAGTAACACTTGCTTCAAATCTGGAATCACCTTAGGGAGCATAGGGAAAAGAAAAACCGTGAATTCCACCACATCAAACTCATTTGGAATAACAAAATCAATGTGTGGAATTTGTATAATCTTGTCTTGAACCTTATGAACCATAGGAAGCACTGTAGTTTTAACCTCTTCGACTTCACCAAGATGTAGATCTTCAAGGACTGTGGAGGGTTGATCAGAAGCACATTCAACAACTTCAACTTTCACATAATGTGCACCCCCTAACATAATACTCTCTTTAGGCACCTTCTCTTCACCTTGTTGCTCTTCAATAGATTCATTTTCTTGCACGCATGTTAAAGCAACACTTGTCGAGGCATGTACGTCTGTATCAACATTAGGCTTTGGTGTTGCTGGAGGATTCTCAATGACCAAGATATCATCATCAATTTTGTCTTCTATTAGGGCAGCAAGAAGTTTATTGTGATCTAGTGTCCTTGGTTTCCCAATTGAATCGGATTGAGTCTTCTTGTGTTGAGCAATCCTGTCCTGAATATCTTTCATGAGCTTTATAGTTAATTCTGTTACTTCCCTGGTAGAAGTTTCCTTGGTAGATTGTTCAAAAGTCCGTTGAGGACATGAAATAGGATGATGATGATGAGAATTCATCATATTTGCTTCAACTTGAAAAATACCACACTGAGATTGAGATTAGGGTAGATACTTAGCTCGATAGTATGGTGATAAATACTCATCACAAAGTTTTTCTTTCATATCTTCCCATACACTGATGGCAGGTTCATAATCCACATAGCGGAAATATTCAAGCTTCTCCCAAAACCTTTGTGCGTGACCTCTTAACTTCAACTTGGCATACCTAACCTTTTTATTATCTGCCCAATTTGCTTGCTCAAAGAATTGCTCCATCCCATTTATCCAGTTGACAAAATCTCGTGGATAAGTATCATCACCATCAAAATAAGGTGCTTCTAATATTACCATGATTCTCTAAAATAGTGCTTCAACAAATAGTTGGAAGTTAGAACAAGAACCTATGGAGAACAATTTAAAGGCCCAAGACAAACAATGGGCTGTCACAGTAACAATAATTTCTTCTTCTTTTTCTTTTTCTTTTTTCTTTTTCTCTTTTTTTTTTCAAAATAAGAAAATACACTGTGCGATGGACTTAAGACATTACAGACTTTTAAAAGAAGTTCAAACAACAGACTCTAAAAGAAAGACACTCAAACCGCGGACAAAAGAAAAGAAAAGAAAGACCACAGAAACTAAGTTGATTGGCGATAGGCTCGTGGTGCTAGGGATCGGCGATTAGTGGCGGCGCAACGTCGGGGAAGACATCGGCGGCACGAAGCATGGAGGAGTGGTGGCTGCTGTCTCGGGCCTTGGCATTGGAGTGGGTCGGTGTCCTCAACAGCGGTGGTCGACGTCCTCAGCGGCGGTGGTCAAGTGTGATAATGGGTTCGGCGGCTGGTGGCTGCTGGGTTTTGGGGCGGTGGCTGTTGATTTGTGGGTTCCGGCGGCTGGTGGCTGATGGGCTTGCATGGGTTTTTTTTTTTTTTTTTTTTTTTTTTAATAGGTGAGATTTTCCGGCTCTTTCCTGCGGTGATGCTTCATCGGATCGGTGTTTGCTCTGATACCAAAACTGACGCAGGACAACCAGAACAAAAACTAAACAATAGAAAAATAAAGGGATATGACTTAGGAGTCAGCACCTAGGCCTTGTTTGGAGTCAGCACCAAGCGGAAAAACCACTAGGAGTCAGCACCTAGGGTAGACCTGGAGTTAGCACCAGACCAAAAAAAGACCAAACGGCCATTGTTTTCATTCATCAAAATATTAGCTATCTCCTCAAGGAGTACAATAGGTTACTTATAAAGGATTGCTAAACCCTAGTTCTAATTGGCTAGGAAACCGTAATTGCCTTATTACAAAAATAACCTTACTTCTAAATTAAAATACTAAAAGTCCAATAAACTAATAGACCTAAAACATAAAAATACAATGGACTTGCAAACATAAATAATACTAAATAATAATCTTCTTGTGTCTCCCGCATCAAAGGTTCTAGTTGTGCCTGAATGGGATGACTTGGGAGCTTCAGTTCATTCTATGTTGGTGGAAGAATTTTTGAAGAATGACTCATGAACTTTTTATTGTTTCATTTTAAACGTTTGGGAAGCCTGAGCACTTTTTAAGAATTGCAATTATCTGTTCAAGGTGGTGCCTTAGGCCAACGCCAATCGCCTTTGGGCAAATGGCATCTCTTATAAGTACAGAAGTGGTAGGTGATTTCATTGATTCTTTTGGTCTCTAAATAGTCAAATGTAGCAATATTTATAAATTTTAAGAATAATATGATGACAATAATAGATAGTGACATGTGGTCATGCAATATAACCAGAAGTTTATTTTGTAAATTGGTAGTGAAAACAAAAGAGTTCTGGAAAATTTATGTCAGTCCATTTTAAATATATCTTATTGAGGGAATTTATTGAAGAGAATGTAACATGGTGTTTCTGGTACTTTAAACTCCATGCATCAAGTTTCTTTAGTGAATTTTTTGTATATATTTATCATTGGGGGTTATTGGCTTGTATATATGCTTTGTTCTTTAATGACCTTCTGATTATATATTTTCTTTTTGCACATGAGTACTCTTGCAAATAATGATAGGAATATAGGATGTGTCCAAGTTTCATAAATGTTTCAGGCTAAGAAAGTGAGGAGCTATTAATGTCTTTGGTTCTATTTTTTCGTTTATTTGTTGAAATACCTTCTTGTTGCAGCATGGTTCTTATGTTTCAATGGGTGGATATTGATTATTTTCAATTTTTTTTTGTTGGGGTTTCTCTTTCCTGATAATAAGCCCTGATATTGTTACAGTATGCTAGATACGACTTTTGGTTTTATAAAGAACTTGCTAGGGTGTTCTGGTGGATTAATGAGAAAGGCTATCAATTGTTTGCCTGTAGCATGGAATGTATCTTCAAGTCTCTTCCGTCTTAGTTTCTTTGCGGAGTTTGTAGTTCCCTGTCACCGAATTTGACTTTTAATCATGCAGTGAGTTATAGCCTACAACAATAAGGTGAGATATATTGGTCGGTATTGGAATCCTAGTTGGTTAAGTTCAATTTTCATGCTTTTGCAACTCTTATGACTTCCCCTTCTTCAGAATGGTTCAAAAATGATTTCAATGCTACTTGATATAAATGGAGGATGATTGTGTCCTATACCTGCTAAAGTCATTTGGATAGAACTTACAAGTAGGTCTTTGTGTAGAGGCTCAAGTTTTTGATGTGAAAATTGCCCTGTTTACAACTTTGACATCCCAGTACAGTGTGAGTAGGATGTCATTAATGTTCTAATGAAGGTTTTTCATAATGTAAGGAAACTTCTTATAAATAAACATGTTTAACTGCTATTTTTCCTTTTTTTTTTTACAAATTTTTGCCTTGTTGGATGACCAGTTTTGGTTAATTTATCTATTCATCTTGTTCTAGCACAAGAGAAAACCAATTGATGCAATTAACATTGTTAACATATACTATACTTTTTTTGGCCAGACAAAATGTTGATTGTTGAGCTCTAATTCATAGATTTAAGTCTCCAAACTCTCTTTCCAATGGGATTTTGTAATCACCATATGTTCAATTATGATTCTCAACTATTGCAAGGGCATTTTAGTCCAATATTTGTGCTGGGGGGTTTATGGGTTGGTGTATTGTTCAATCTTGCTTGTTTCAACAACACATTGGTTTCACATGTTCTGGATGTCTAGAAATTGTGATTTCAACTTCCTTTTGAAATGGAAATGGCTGCAGCTAGTTTTTCCTAAAATTCAACATAGGACCATGGTGTTTACTTTGGTAAAGGAGGGTCTATTCATAGAGGCTGAAATTGCTAGTGTTAAAGTCACTCCCACTTGAATTTGTTTTCATGAATGTGCCTAGTCTAGAATTATCCATTGACTGTCACAAATGTTATGTAATTTTTGTGGATGATTTAGTCAATATTGTTGGATTTTTCCTCTCACCTTCGTTTCTTAAGTTCATAAAGTGTTCCTTAGTTTTAAAAGACTTGTTTGATCGTAACATTAAATCATTATAAGGTATGATGATAAGAGTTTTCTCTCCACTTGCCAAGCCACCATACTGTATTGCAAGCAAAGTTTTTTTGAATACTGTAGTGGAGGCCCATTTGGATTTGGTTTGAGAAACAAAATATTTTGGTATTGGACATTGGTGTAACGTTTTGAAGTTATATATATAGATATATCCACACACACACATAAACATAATTACATATGAGTATGGTAAGTTAGTAACTCTCAAATTATTTACACTTGTCACCTCATTATAGAAATAATAGACACCTTGAATCAATTTAAAAGAATCATTTTCCTGTACGGAAAAAACAGTTGGTACAAAACAATTCAATATGTTTGAAGGGGCTAAATGTACTAGATTATTGAATAATATGACTAGAAGTGTGAGTGTTTAATTTCTATGCAAACAATGCTTAAAACTGAATAATATTACTTTCTTGCAAAAATACAATTTTGGTTACATTGCCACCCAGACGCAATACAAGTTGTAGCTGCCCCCATTGTCAAATTTTTAAGTTAGTGACATAGTAAGTGGGAGAAAGAGTAAATCTCTACAAGTCTCTTTCTCTTCTTGAGGGTTAAATGAATCAACTGGATCTTTATAGCTAGCGTTACTATCCTTATTAATGTTTGAGGATACCACTTTCTCTTCTTGAGATTCAACTGGTTCTTTTTGGCCTGCATTTTTATTGTCACTTCTATTACTTTGAACAACATTCTCACTTTTATTCTTGGGTCCATTAGCATTGGTATATGATTTGTGGATGTGTGTTTCTATTCGAGGATGGAAGAGCCAGAAGAATTATTTGGTTCTTTTTGGAATGCGTCTGTGTTGTCATTTGTGTTGCTCTGTTCGGTATTGTAGCCCACGTCAGCATTCTTTTCTGTGTTTGTGAATGCATTTTTTTCTTGGTGGAATGAAGAATTAGAAAAATCAACTTGTTCATTCCTTGTGATTATCGTCAGCATTGTCATTTATGCTCGAGTATAAAACATTTTCGCATCTATATTTGATACTATGCACAAATTTGTTTTCTATTCTAACAGATACCTTGGACTTAATTGTCTACCTATTTTGTTAATTGGAATCAGCTTTAGTATTAGTATCTATGGTGCATTCTTAATTTATCATTAAGGTGTTAGTAATTCAATAATTACAATGAGGAAGAGAAATTCAAACTATGAACACTTTTGTTAAAAACACCAAAAAGTATCAATTAAACTACAAGGCTTTTTACTTGTCCAATATTCATATATATATATATGTGTGTGTGTACATAAAAGTAGTTCTTAAGCACTTGCAACAGTGGAGGTATATTGCTATATTGTTAAATTTTAGCTCCACAAACACAAAAAATGCCCCACAGCAGTGGAGCAATAGCTAAAATTTTTAGCTTAATTGCTACAATGCACATCTATCTATAGATGTGCACTATAGCTTTGAGCAAAAAATAAAAACCAATTTTTTATTCACCGGTACAACTTTCTTCCTTTTTTTTATTCATTTTATCATAGCCAGTACAATTTTTTATTTAGCACTCTCATTCACTCTCATCTCAAGCCTCTCAAGCTCACTGTCATCTTGTCAACGTTGCTGCTGACCAGACCATCGTCATTTGCCTCTGAAGCTCGTCTCTCTCGGACCAACGCCGTCCCAGCCGCCCATCTCTCTCAACTCCGGCAATGGCGTGGGTCAGTGGGTCGACGATGGTGTGATCGGCAATAGCTGGTCTGGTTTGATGGTAGTTTAGGTTAGATTCGGCGATGGCATGGGTCGGTGGGTGTTGTGCCTCTTGGTCTTGTTTCTTCTCTCTCGATCAAGCTCAGATAGTGGGTTTGATGGTGGTCTGGGGTGCTAGCTTCATCGCTGATTTGTTCCACTGTGCTGGTTTTTTTTTTTTTTTTTTTTTTTTTTTTTTGTGGGTGTTTTTATTATTATTTTAATGAGTTTTTCTGTGGTTTTTTCTTTCTTGCTGTGGACTGCTAGTGTTACTGGTGGTGGTGGTGGTGGCGGTGATGGTGGTGGTGCTGTGAGGGGTTGTGGGTTGAAGAGAGGGAAGTGAGGGAGAAGACAGAGAGAAGATGAATAGTGAAAAAAATAATAAATAGCTAATTGTGGATATATATTATTTTATTGTGGTGTTTATATTATTTTATTGTATTGAAAGCTAAAATAGATCCATTGATGCAGCACATATGTAGTTAAAATAGATAAAGTGGTTTTTTGTTGTGCCAAATAGCTATAATTATTGCTCCACTGCTGTGGATGCTCTTACACTACACTATATAGAAGATTTATTACTCGACTATGGCGAAGATATCCTGTATTTGTTGCATTTGATGATATATGATATACATGACTTTCACGTTGTAAAAGTATTAACATTAATTCATATAAAAAATCATGTTTATTTTGACATAAGAATTAATTTTTTCTATTTTATATACTCACTTTTCAAAACATCTCATATCATATTATCTATTTTACATTATATTTTATTAATATATTTTTTCTTTGTTTTTAAAATTGTTTCTCTTTCTTACACATAACAATTATCATTCACTTTCTTTCTACGTTTTTAAAATACGTAAACAAAGAATAAAAAACTAAATACAAAATGAATAATATCAGTGTAAATTTACACAACTATACACTGACTAGCATGAGTTATATTTAGAAAAACTTGTATAAATTTTATGCATTTTTTATTAATCACCCACCATGTGAGTAATCTAATTCTTCAGAAGTGATGCACAACATCAATCACATAGAATACAAAACTAGCATAGGAGAAAAAAGAAAGAATATTCTATTTGTAAGCCCCTTTGTTGGTGTAAAAAATAAAAAATGAAAAATAAAAAAACCCGCATAACCCGATGGAACCACTCAACCCAGCGTCATTCAAATTGAAATTAATGTAATCCAAGCTGCTAGCAGTCAATAACAGGTCTTCGGTATCAGAAATTGAAGGGTGTGGATTGAGTGATAGTTTTGGGCTTTGAAACTCGACAAAAAACTAATCGAAAACTCTCATCCCCTAACCCTCATCCTCTCTCTTTCTCTCTTAGCCTTAGATCCGTCGAGATCTGAACCAGATCCTTTGAGATTTGGTGAGATATTTTCAAGATTCGTCTAAATCTCATCAATATTAAGCAATAAGCTCACCATCATTGCTTCATTGATTTCACTTAAAAATGACCATCATCCACTCGAGTCGAAACCAACTCGACCAGTGGTTAGTGGCGGTCAGCCACGGGTTTATTTATGCTCAACCTAATCAAGTTGGGCCGGTTTTGGGTTGAGCCCAAACCTGACTCGGCTTGATCCATGCATAACCATAATTGCAGTCATCAGTTATGGGCTTGGTGCTTGCAAACCCAAATATAAATATAGTCCACTTTGTCAGCTCATCACCAAGAACAGTCTCCGACAAAAAGCAAATGGGCTTTTAATATTTGCTGACATAGAGTACTATTTCCTAAACTAAAAAGGCGTTTAGGCCTCAGTGCTGGTAAAACCCATAAAACTGAAAATAGAAGAAAGGAAAACACTTCACAGTGTCTGATCGCAGACACTCACACGGTCACACTGTACCTGTTTGGAAGGAAAGAAATTTGAAATCTGGAAATAGCAATCCCTAACCTCAGAGCTCACCATCACCATGATGTCGCATCTTCCGGTAGAGATAATCACCGAGATACTATCCCGATTACCAGTGAAGTCTCTCTTACGCTTCCTCTGCGTTTCAAAGTCATGGTACGCCCTAATCAAGCATCCAGATTTCATCAAATTGCATCTCCACCGCTCCATCGAGACTAACAGAGATCGCACCCTCATCATCGGGAAACTCATTACTGGTGTGCCTCGTTATTTCTTCTCCGTTCATTTCCCGACCGAGAATCACTTCGACAACGCCTTCAAACTTCATCAGCCACTGTACCGTCGAGGTAAGCTAGTTGAAATTTTAGATTATTGCCATGGCTTGGTTTGCATTCATCACTGGATCGATGAAATTGCGATTTGGAATCCACTGATCCGAAAGTACAGGATGTTGTCAAAGGAACCGATATTGAAACCTTCTGGTTTCACGTATTCTAAATCTAGCAAAATAGGATTTGGGTACGACTTGTGTAATGATGACTATAAGGTGTTGAGGGTTACAGCTTTTTATAACATAGGTCAGCCTCTAAAGGAGTTTGAAGTGAAGGTATATAGTCTTAGGTCGCATTCTTGGAGAAAGATTGAAGATCAATGGCCAAAAAAGGAATGCTCAATATCTTCTAATTCGGTGTCGTTGAATGGAGCGTTGCATTGGTTAATAGCTGAGAATACTTATACGCCATATGATACGGATCTTACGGATTTTCCGCGGGGTGCAGAGTGCCTTCTTGCTTTTGATCTTGGCACCGAGAAATTCCGGGTCTTTAAAACACCGGTTCAAAAAGAAGTTGGGTTGGTGACGCGTTTGGAAGTGTTGAAAGGACAACTCTGTTTTATTGTAAGTGCTGATCTGGGGGCTGAAAGTGTTTGGTTGATGAAAGAATATGGGGAAGCGAGTTCTTGGACTCAGGTTTATAAAATTGAGCGAGGTTCGGTGCCTTGGACTTTCACATATTGCAAACCTTTAATGTTTTCAGAGAATGAGAAGAAAGTTTTATTGGATATGCACCAGTTATTCCAAACAAAACTTGTTTGGTATGAAATAGAGAAGAAAAGGTGCGAGAGGGTTAAGATTCAGAATTTGCCCAATTGGTTTTGTACAGCAATTTGTGTTGGGAGTCTTCTTCTGCTTGATGGCGATAATGTGATTGATCCGGCAGAGCAGAAGAAGAAGAGAAAGAGGTAAAATGATAAGATTTCAATGAACTTGTTTTTGTTAACTTAATTGTTGGTGTTAGTATTGGCGTCATCATTTTAGGTTGCATAACTATCTTGATGAATGGTTGTGGGTAGTGTTAAAGTGTAAGTTTAGTTGTGTTGTGAATAATGCGGATGCATTAGGTAATCTTTCGGAGAATTTTGTTTTACACATTCTGTGTACATGAGGTATTCATTTTAATCAATTATATTTACAGGAACTCATTTTCTAACACATGCTGGTCTTTGTTTTTGCCAGGAATGAAAGCCCATCAGAGGTTCCTAATCCTAACCTGTTAGGAAAGCAGTAGATGAAAATGAAAAGCAAGAAGGATAAAAGGTGATTGTAAAATCTACTTGAATCTTTCAAAAGTAATAAATACTGTTCAATTTGTCAATTTGTTGTGTTAACCAGACAAACTTGATCATTTTTACCCACATATAACATAAGTTGGATTGTTTGTGTCTTCTAGAATATTTAGCTGTTTTCTCATTTTGTCAACGTGTTATGAAACTTGTACACTTATTAGTGTGTTGCATATCCCATATGGAAAATTTTTTTGTAGAGGAATATTGTTTATTGGTTGTGTCTCAAGTCCTGAGTAGCTCTTATTACGCCTAGATGCTTAGTGGAAATACTATGGTGTATATTAATTGTTGTGTTAGTTATTAAGGATCTTTAGGGGCTCATGGCTGCATTGATACTAGGAGTTTTCAAATTTCAGTGCTAATATTTAGCTTGATAAATTGAGTAAGTACTAACTGTATTTAGGAAACAACTTTTTGGCCATCTTTTTATAAATGAGTCTATAACTTATGCCTTGAGATTTCTGAATGGTTTGCTTTCTTCAAATCCTTGTGTATTTTTTTTTTGATAAGTAAATCCTTGTGTATTTGGTTCCTATATTAGGGGATGTGAATGAATTTTACTAGATTCAGGGTTCTCTTAACTTAATGAATGTCTATGTATGGTAGTTTTCAAATTATAAAATGTCTAGCCATATCAGAAGGGTCCTCTCAAGTGTACACCTGATAATATGTATAATGTTGCACAGTGAAAGGTAGAAGCTAATCTATACAAGTAAATATGATTATATCTATAATGCTGCACAATGAAGGGTGGAAGCTAATCTCTATGAGTATATATGGCCTAATGTATTTCTAGTTGAGGTCTCAATGTTTAAGGGGAATTATGGCTTATCGATATTGACTAATTGTTCAATGTTCTCATTTTCTAGTACTTACAAAAATGATCATATTTTGAAAATTTTAATCGGAATTAGAATAACTCAAAGTTGCATTATTGTCTTAACTAATCTTACTTTACAGAACTATGCAATTTTAGTGTAGACTAATTAACAGCTTTTCATCATCAAAAGACGGATGGTTAATTCTTTGTGCATTATGTAGGAAGTTATTTGTTCATATAATTGAGGGGGTGGTTCTAGGGATAAGAATGACCTTCATGTAGATGTTCCTCAACTTAGAAAAAGTATTTCATCGGATCTGTGTTGTGATAATGTGGTGGTTTATATATATTTATTATTTCAGTTATTGACATTTCTAGTGGAGATGTGGCCTTATGAGCTGCTTAAGAAGTACTAGAAGATAGGAAAAACTTTTAAATACAACATTCTTGCTTAGATTAGCCGTTTTTTTTAGATCGTGTCATTGATCAGGAGGGGCTATATTTTAGGTTGTTGTGGGAGAAATTGCAAGATCAATGAGGTTTAGAGTTTCTTTCTAGAAAGTTGACATATTTGAGTAACATATAGATCAATAATTCAAAGGAAAAGTTATGAGATGGATACAAGAAGTTTCTTTCCTGGCTATTTCTATATATTTTTTTCCTTGTGAGGTTGGATTAATTATTTTACAATGAAGTCTGCCAAAAAAAAAAAAAAAAAAATCCCCCCCTTAAATCATATTCATAGATACTTCTGTTGCATCTGGTTGATTGTGTTAGATTGGCCCCTTAAGGTTAAGTATGTAATGGAATCCATCATTTCATTATGGGTTGCTATGAGATGGTAGATCATGTTGGATTCCTTGTTCTTTGCCTCTGACATTTAAGGTTCTAGTTGTGCCTGAATGGGGTGACTTTGAAGGTTCAGTTCATTCTACGTTGGTGGAAGAATTTTCAAAGAATGACTTATTACCTTTTTATTTTATTTTTTTCATTTTGATCATTTGGGAAGCTTTAGCACATCTTAAGAATTGCAAATATCTGTTCAAGGTGGTGCCTTGGGCCAACGCCAATCGCCTTGGGCAAGTGACATCTCTTATAAGGACGGAAGTGGTGGGTGATTTCATTGATATTTTGGTCTCTAAATAATCAAATCTAGCAATACTTATTCATTTTAAGAGTAATATAATGACAATAATATATAGTGACATGTGGTCATGCAAAATAGCTAGAAGTTTATTTAGTAAATTGGTAGTGAAAACAAAAAATTTCTGAAAAATTTATGTCAATCCATTTTAAATTTATCTTATTGAGGGAATTTATTGAAGAGAATGTAACATGGTGTTTCTGGTACTTAAACTCAATGCATCAAGTTTCTTTAGCGAATTCTTGTATATTTTTATCATTGGGGGTTTTTGGCTTGTATATATGCTTTGTTCTTTTATGACCTTTTGATTGTATATTTTATTTTTGCACATGTGTACTCTTACAAATAATGATAGGAATATAGGATATGTTTCCAAGTTTCATAAATGTTTCAGGAGGAGCTATTAATGTCTTTGGTTCATTTTTCCTTTTATTTGTTGAAAATTGAAATACCTTCTTGTTGCAGCATGGTTCTTATGTTTCAATGGGTGGATATTGATTATTTTCATTTTCTTTTTTATTGGTGTTTCTTTTTCCTGCTAATAACCCCTCATATTTTTACAGCATGCTGGATACGACCTTTGGTTTTATAAAGAACTTGCTAGAGTTTTTTGGTGGAGGAATGAGAAAGCCTATCAAGTGTTTGCCCGTAGCATGGCATGTATCTTCTATTCTCTTCAGTCTTAGTTTCTTTGTGGAGTTTGTAGTTCCCTGTCTCCGAATTTGACTTTTAATCATGTAGTGTAGTTATAGCCTACAATAGTAAGGTGAGGTATATTGGTTGGTATTGGAATCCTAGTTGGTTAAGTTCAATTTTCATGCTTTTGCAACTCTTATAACTTCCCCTTCTTCAGAATGATTCAAAACTGATTTCAATGCTGCTTGATATAAATGGAGGATGGCTGTGCCCTGTACCTGCTAAAGTCATTTGGATAGAACTTAGAAGTAGGCCTTTGTGTAGAAGCTCAAGTTTTGATGTGAAAATTGCCCTGTTTACAACTTTGACATCCCAGAACAGTGTGAGTAGGCTGTCACTAATGTTCTAATGAAGGTTTTTCATAATGTAAGGAAACTTCTTATACATAAAACTGTTTAACTGCTATTTTTCCTTTTTATTTTATTTTTGAAAATTTTTGTCTTGTTGGATGACCAATTTTGGTTAATTTATCTATTCATCTTGTTCTAGCACAAGAGAAAACCAATTGATGCAATTAACATTTTTAACATATACTATACCTTTTTTTGGTCAGACAAAATGTTGATTGTTGAACTCTAATTCATACATATAAGTCTCCAAACTCTCTTTCCAATGGGATTTTGTAATCACCATATGTTCAATTATGATTCTCAACTATTGCCAGGGCATTTTAGTCCAATGATTGTGCTGGGGGGTTTATAGGTTGGTGTATTGTTCAATCTCGCTTGTTTCAACACCACTTTGGTTTCACATGTTTTGGATGTCTGGAAATTGTGATTTCAACTTCCTTTTGAAATGGAAATGGCTGCAGCTAGTTTTTCTGAAACTCAACAAAGGGCTATGGTGTTTACTTTGGTAAAGGAGGGTCTATTCATAGAGGCTGAAGTTGCTAGTGTTAAAGTCACTCCCACTTGAATTTGTTTTCATGAATGTGCCCAGTCTAGAATTATTCATTGACAGTCACAAATGTTATGTAATTTTCATGGATGATTTTAGTCGTTATTGTTGGATTTTTCCTCTCACCTTTGTTTCTTTAGTTCATGAAGTGTTCCTTAGTTTTAAAAGATTTGTTTGATCGTAACATTAAATCATTACAAGGTATGCTGATAAGAGTTTTCTCTCCACTTGCCAAGCCACCATACTGTATTGAAAGCAAAGTTATTTTGAATACTGTATTGGAGGCCTATTTGGATTTGGTTTGAGAAACAAAATATTTTGGTATTAGTTAACATTGGTGTAACGTTTTGAAGTTATATATATGTATATCCACACACACATAAACATAATTACATATTAGTAAGTTTGTAACTCTCAAATTAATTACATTTATCACCTCAGTATAGAAATAATAGACACCTTGAATCAATTTAAAAGAATCGCTTTCCTATAGTGTACGGGAAAAACGGAAAAAAACAATTAGTACGAAAGAAATCAATATGTTTCAAGGGGCTAAATGTACTAGATTATTGAATAATATGACTGGAAGTGTGCATATTTAATTTCAATGCAAACAGTGCTTAAAATTGAATAATGTTACTTTCTAGCAAAGATACAATTTTGGTTACATTGCCACCCAGAGACACAATACAAGTTGTAGCTGCTCCATTGTCAAATTTTCCAGTTAGTGATACAGTGAGTGGGAGAGAGTAAAATCTCTACAAGTCTCTTTCTCTTCTTGAGGGTTAAATGAATCAACTGGATCTTTGTATCTAGCATTGCAATCCCTATTAATGTTTGAGGAAACAACTTTCTCTTCTTGGGATTCAACTAGTTCTTTTTGGCCTGCATTTTCATTATCACTTCTATTACTTTGAACAACATTCTCACTTTCATTCCTGGCTTCAGCATTGGTATCTGATTTATGGGTGTGTGTCTCTATTTGAGGATGGAAGATTTAGAAGAATTATTTGGTTCTTTTTGGCATGCATCTGTGTTGTCATTTGTGTTGCTCTTATCAGTATTGTAGCCCACGTCAGCATTCTTATCTGTGTTTGTGGATGCATTTTTTTTCCTTGGCGGAATGAAGAATTAGAAAAATCAACTTGTTCCTTCCTTGTGATTACTATCAGCATTGTCATTTGTGCTCGAGTATAAAACATTTTTGCATCTATAATGATAGTATGCACAAATTTGTTTTCGATTATAGCAGATACCTTAGACTTAACAGTCTACCTATTTTGCACATTGGAATCAGCTTTAGTATTAGTATCTATGGTGCATTCTTAATTTATCATTAAGGTATTAGTAATTCAATAATTACAATGAGGAAGAGGAATTCACACTATGAACATTTTTGTTAAAAACACCAAAAAGTATCAATTAAACTACAAGACTCTTTACTTGTCCAATATTCATATCATATGTGTGTGTGTACATAAAAGTAGCTCTTACACTACACTATATAGAAGGTATATTACTCAACAATTGCGAAGATCTCCCGTATTTGTTGCAGTTGATGATATATCATATACATGAATTTCATGCTGCAAAAGTATTTGCATTAATTCATATAAAAAATCATGTTTATTTTAATATAAGAACTTTTATTTTTATTTTTTATTTTTATATACTCACTTTTCAAAATACCTCGTATCAAATTATCTCTTTTACATTATATTTGATTAAAATATCATTTTTTTTAAAATGTTTCTCTTTCGTACACATAACGATCATCATTCACTCTCTTTTTATGATTTTTAAAATTCGTAAAAAAAGAATAAAAAACTAAATACAAAATGAATAGTATCAATGTAAATTTACACAACTATATACTAACTACCATAAGTTATATTTAGACAAAATTGTATAATTTTACGCATTTTTTATTAATCACCCGCTATGTGAGTAATCTAATTCTTCATAAGTGATGCACAACATCAGTCACATAGAATACAAAACTAGCATAGGAGAAAAAAGAAAGAATATTCTATTTGTAAGACCCTTTTTTGGTGTAAAAAAAAAAGAAACCCATAACCCGATGGAACCACTCAACCCAGCATCGTTCAAACTAAAATTAATGCAATCCCAGTTGCTAGCAATCAACAGCAGGTCTCCAATATCAAAAACTGAAGGGTGTGGATTGAGTGGCAATTTTGGGTTTTGAAACCCAACAAAAAACTCATCGAAAACTCTCATCCCCTAACCCTCGTCCTCTCTCTCTCTCTTAGCCTTAGATTCGTCGAGATCTGAACCAGATCCTTTGAGATTTGGTGAGATCTTTTCAAGATTCGCCTAAATCTCGTCAATATTAGGCAACAAGCTCACCATCGTTGCTTCATCGATTTCACTTGAAACTGACTGTCGTCCACTCAAGTCGAAACCAACTCGACCAATGGTTAGCGGCGGTCAACCATGGGTTTATTTATGCTCCACCTAATCAAGTTGGGTCAGTTTTGGGTTAAGCCCAAACCTGACTCGACCCGACCAATGCATAACCCTAATTGCAGTCATTCGTTTTGGGCTTAGTGCTTGCAAACCCAAATATAAATGTAGTCCACTTTGTCAGCTCATCACCAAGAATGGTCTCCGACACAAAGCAAATGGGCTTTTAAAATATGCTGACATAGAGTACTATTTCCTAAACTAAAAAGGCCTTTAGGCCTTAGTGCTGGTAAAACCCATAAAACCGAAAAGAGAAAAAGGAAAAACACTTCACAGTGTCTGATTGCAGACACTCGCACAGTCACACTGTACCTGTTTGGAAGGAAAGAAATTTGAAATCTGGAAATAGCAATCCCTAACCTCAGAGCTCACCATCACCATGATGTCGCATCTTCCGGTAGAGATAATCACCGAGATACTATCCCGATTACCAGTGAAGTCTCTCTTACGCTTCCTCTGCGTTTCAAAGTCATGGTACGCCCTAATCAAGCATCCAGATTTCATCAAGTTGCATCTCCACCGCTCCATCGAGACTAACAGAGATCGCACCCTCATCCTCGAGAAAGTCATTAGTGGTGTGCCTCGTTATTTCTTCTCCGTTCATTTCCCGACCGAGAATCACTTCGACAACGCCTTCAAACTTTATCAGCCACTGTACCGTCGAGGTAAGCTAGTTCACATTTTAGGCTATTGCCACGGCTTGGTTTGCATTCATCACTGGAACGTTGAAATTGCGATTTGGAATCCATTGATCCGAAAGTACAGGGTATTACCAAAGGAACCAATGTCGAAACTTTCTGGTTTCAATGGTTTCAACTTTCAAGTATTCTAAATATGGTGAAATAGCATTTGGGTACGACTTGTGTAATGATGACTATAAGGTGTTGAGGGTTACAGCTTTTTGTAATAGAGGTCAGCCTCTAAAGGAGTTTGAAGTGAAGGTATATAGTCTTAGGTCGCATTCCTGGAGAAAGATTGAAGATGAATGGCCAAAAAAGGAATGCACAGTATCTTCTAATTCGGTGTCGTTGAATGGAGCGTTGCATTGGTTAATAGCTGAGGATACTCCATATGATACGGATTCTCCGCTGGGTTCAGAGTGCCTTCTTGCTTTTGATCTTGCCACCGAGAAATTCCGGGTCTTTAAAACACCGGTTCAACAAGAAGTTGAGTTGGGGACACGTTTGGAAGTGTTGAAAGGACAACTCTGTTTTATTGTAAGTCCTGATTTTGAGACTGAAACAGGGCATGACTATAATGATGTTTGGTTGATGAAAGAATATGGGGAAGTGAGTTCTTGGACTTGGATTTATAAAATTGAGCGAGGTTCGGTGCCTTGGACTTTCAAATATTGCAAACCTTTAATGTTTTCAGAGAATGAGAAGAAAGTTTTATTGGAGATGCGCCAGTATAACCAAACAAAAATTGTTTGGTATGAAATAGAGAAGAAAAGGTGCGAGAGGGTTAAGATTCAGAATTTGCCCAATTGGTTTAGGACAGCAACTTGTGTTGGGAGTCTTCTTCTGCTCGATGGTGATAATGTGATTGATCCGGCAGAGCAGAAGAACAAAAGAAAGAGGTAAAATAATAAGAGTTCAATGAATTTGTTTTTGTTAACTTAATTGTTGGTGTTAGTATTGGCGTCATCATTTTAGGTTGCATAACTATCTTGATGACCAGTCGTGGGTATTGTTAAAGTGTAAGTTAAGTTGTGTTGTGAATATGCGGATGCATTATGTAATCTATCGGAGAATTTTGTTTTACACATTCTGTGTACATTAGGTATTCGTTTTAATCAATTATATTTACAGGAACGCATTTTCTAACACATGCTGGTCTTTGTTTTTGCCAGGAATGAAAGCCCATCAGAGGTTCCTAATCCTAACCTGTTAGGAAAGCAGTAGATGAAAATGAAAAGCAAGAAGGATAAAAGGTGATTGTAAAATCTACTTGAATCTTTCAAAAGTAATAAATACTGTTCAATTTGTCAATTTGTTGTGTTAATCAGACAAACTTGATCATTTTTACCCATATATAACAAAAGTTGGATTGTTTGTGTCTTCTAGAATATTTAGTTGTTTTCTCATTTTGTCAATGTGTTATAAAACTTATACACTTATTACTGTGTTGCCTATCCCATATGGAAATTTTTTTGTAGAGGAATATTGTTTATTGGTTGTGTCTCAAGTCCTGAGTAGCTCTTATTATGCCTAGATGCTTAGTGGAAATACTGTGGTGTATATTAATTGTTGTGGTAGTTATTAAGGATCTTTAGGGGCTCATGGCTGCATTGATACTAGGAGTTTTCAAATTTCAGTGCTAATATTTAGCTTGATAAATTAAGTACTAATTGTATTTAGGAAACAACTTTTTGGCCATCTTTTTATAAATGAGTCTGTAACTTATGCCTTGAGATTTCTGAATGGTTTGCTTTCTTCAAATCCTTGTGTATTTGTTTCCTATATTAGGGGATGTGATTTTACTAGATTCAAGGTTCTCTTAACTTAATGAATGTCTATGTATGGTAGTTTTCAAATTATAAAATCTATAGCCATATCAGAAGGGTTCTCTCAAGTGTACACCTGATAATATGTATAATGCTGCACAGTGAAAGGTAGAAGCTAATCTATACAAGTAAATATGATTATATCTATAATGCTGCACAATGAAGGGTGGAAGCTAATCTATATGAGTATATATGGCCTAATGTATTTCTAGTTGAGGTCTCAATGTTTAAGGGGAATTATGGCTTATCGATATTGACTAATTGTTCAATGTTATCATTTTCTAGTACTTACAAAAATGATCATATTTTGAAATTTTTAATTGGAATTAAAATAACTCAAAGTTGCGTTATTGTCTTAGCTAATCTTACTTTACAGAACTATGCAATTTTAGTGTAGACTAATTAACAGCTTTTCATCATCAAAAAGACGTCTGGTTAATTCTTTGTGCATTATGTAGGACGTTATTTGTTCTTATAATTGAGGGGTGGTTCTAGGGATAGGAATGACCTTCATGTAGATGTTCCTCAACTTAGAAAAAGTATTTCATCGGATCTGTGTTGTGATAATGTGGTGGTTTATATATATTTATTATTTCAGTTATTGACATTTCAAGTGGAGACGTGGCCTTATGAGTTGCTTAAGAAGTACTAGAAGATAGGAAAAACTTTTAAATACAACATTCTTGCATAGATTAGCCGTTTTTTTTTAGATCATGTCATTGATCAGGAGGGGCTATATTTTAGGTCGTTGTGGGAGAAGTTGCTGGATCAATGAGGTATAGAGTTTCTTTCCAGAAAGTTGTGACATATTTGTGTAACATATAGATCAATAATTCAAAGGAAGAGTCATGAGATAGATACAAGAAATTTCTTTCCTGGCTATTTGTAACTTTTTTTTTTCCTTGTGAGGTTGGATTAATTATTTTACAAGGAAGTCTGCATAAAAATTTCCCCCCCTTAAATCATATTCATAGATACTTCGTTTGTGTCTGGTTGATTGTGTTAGATTGGCCCCTTAAGGTTAAGTATGTAATGGAATCGATCATTGCATTATGGGTTTCTATGAGATGGTGGATCATGTTGGATTCCTTGTTTTTTGCCGACATTTAAGGTTCTAGTTGTGCCTGAATGGGATGACTTGGGAGCTTCAGTTCATTCTACGTTGGTGGAAGATTTTTTGAAGAATGACTCATGAACTTTTTATTTTTCATTTTAAATGTTTGGGAAGCTTGAGCACTTATTAAGAATTGCAATTATCTGTTCAAGGTGGTGCCTTAGGCCAACCCCAATCTCCTTTGGGCAAGTGGCATCTCTTACAAGGACGGAAGTGGTGGATGATTTCATTGATTTTTCTGGTCTCTAAATAATCAAATCTAGCAATATTTATAAATTTTAAGAGTAATATAATGACAATAATATATAGTGACATGTGGTCATGCAAAATAACCAGAAATATATTTAGTAAATTAGTAGTGAAAACAAAAAAGGTTTGGAAAATTTATGTCAATCCTTTTTAAATATATCTTATTGAGGGAATTTATTGAAGAGAATGTAAAATGGTGTTTCTGGTACTTTAGACTCAATGCATCAAGTTCTTTAGTGAATTCTTGTATATATTTATCATTGGGTTTATTGGCTTGTATATATGCTTTGTTCTTTTATGACGTTCTGATTATATATTTTCTTTATGCACATGAGTACCCTTGCAAATAACGATAGGAATATAGGATGTGTCCAAGTTTCATAAAATTTTCGGGCTAAGAAAGTAAGAGGAGCTATTAATGTCTTTGCTTCTATTTTTCCTTTTATTTGTTGAAATACCTTCTTGTTGCAGCATGGTTCTTATGTTTCAATGGGTGGATATTGATTATTTTCAATTTTTTTTGTTGGTGTTTCTTTTTCCTGCTAATATCCTCTCATATCTTTACAGTATGCTGGATTCGACTTTTGGTTTTATAAAGAACTTGCTAGAGTGTTCTGGTGGAGGAATGAGAAAGGCTATCAATTGTTTGCCAGTAGCATGGCATGATCTTCAAGTCTCTTCAGTCTTAGTTTCTTTGTGGGGTTTGTAGTTCCCTGTCACTGAATTTGACTTTTAATCATGTAGTGTAGTTATAGCTTACTAGCTTTTGCTACTCTTATAACTTCCCCTTCTTTAGAATGGTTCAAAACTGATTTCAATGCTGCTTGATATAAATGGAGGATGATTGTGCCTTGTACTGCTAGAAGTCATTTGGATAGAACTTAGAAGTAGGTCTTTGGGCAGAGGCTCAAGTTTTTGATGTGAAAACTGCCCTGTTTACAACTTTGACATCCCAGTACAGTGTGAGTAGGCTATCACTAATGTTGTAATGAAGATTTTTCATATTGTAAGGAAACTTCTTGTAAATAAACATGTTTAACTGCTATTTTTCCTTTCCATTTTATTTGAAACTTTTTTTGCCTTGTTGGATGACCAGTTTTGGTTAATTTATTTATTCATCTTGTTCTAGCACAACAGAAAACCAATTGATGCAATTAACATTTTTAAAATATACTATACTTTTTTTTGGTTAGACAAAATGTTGATTGTTGAACTCTAATTCGTATATTTGAATCTCCAAACTCGCTTTCCAATGGGAGTTTGTAATCACCATATGTTCAATTATGATTCTCAACCATTGCAGGGCATTGTAGTCCAGTAATTGTGCTGGGGGGTTTATGGGTTGGTGTATTGTTCAATCTTGCTTGTTTCAACAAGTCATTGGTTTCACATATTTTGGATGTTTGGAAATTGTGATTCCAACTACCTTTTGAAATGGAGATGGTTGCAGCTAGTTTTTCTGAAACTCAACTTAGGACTATCAAGCCACCGTACTGTACTGAAAGCAAAGTTATGAATACTGTATTGGAGGCCATTTGGATTTGGCTTGAGAAACAAAATATTTTAGTATTGGTCAACATTGGTGTAATCTTTTGAAGTTATATATATATATATATATATATGCACACACACAAAAATAATTACATATAAGTACATATAAGTATAGTACCTCTCAAATTAATTACATTTATCACCTCATTATAGAAAGAATAGAATCAATTTAAAAGAAATCGTTTTCCTACAGTTTTAAAAAATTAAAATCAATAAGATAACCAAAGGAAGCCAGAGAACCATCCTTAGAGGCTTTTACAGATGTTTGTTTTTACATCCCTGCAGACTAGGCAATTTTGCAACTCACAACCTCGCTAAATATGCTAAACTTATTAGAGGTTTATGGGAATGGATGAAGGATGTTCTTCCACACCTTCATGATGTTCTTCTAGCCGATAATGGCTAAGTTTTTCTCAATAAAGTTTCTAGTATTTCTTCTCAAAAAAAAAAAAAAAATTGTGTACCTGCAAAACCAGTTGGTACGAAATAATTTAGTATGTTTCAAGGGGCTAAATGTATTGGATTATTGATGGATATGATATATATAACTTACTTAGAAGTGTGAATGTTTAATTTCTGTGCAAACAGCTCTAAAATTGAATAATATTACTTTTTAGCAAAGATACAATTCCACCCAGACAAACTTCAAGTTGTAGCCACCCCATTGTCAATTAATCATCTCTACGCATTCATCATCGTGAAAGACACGACCATATAATCAAATATCAGAGCAAAAGTGACAGTAGCGAGAGCTTATCGAACAAAAGATTTGGCGAAGTTTACATTATGGGTGGGCTGTGAGGTCTTGACAGAGAACATCCTAAACCTATTTGTTGCGAAATTGAAATTGGGATTAAGTGGTTTGAATCTGAATGTGTAAAGAGGATTAATTGTGGTTGGGAGGGCATTTGAGAAAGTGGGTTTTTGGTTTTGAATGGTATACTTGGGAGATCAAGGCGGTTTTGGTTTTGGAGGAAGGAAAAAGAGAAGAAGATGAGAAGGAATTTCGAATAGCAAAGGAAGGGACATTTTGGCTTGAAAAATCTTGTATGAGACGAGCGCATGCGCCTAATGTCTCATTGACATGTGAGTCCTACAAATATTAATTAATTGATCAAAAGTTACAAAATTTTACCCGTATATTACCCTAACATCTTGAGCAACAAGATCTAAATTTTGACTGTCTTAATTTATTACTTAGTTCTTAATCTAGTTTTTTTTGTGTGTGTGCGTGTGTGAAAGTTTTTGTTTAAATTATTGATCTATGGAGTAAATGTTAAACAGAAGTTTTGGCCTTGAACTTAAGTCTTAGAAAGTTTTTGCTTTAACTTGGGTTCCAGGCCCAGTTTTGGGTTGATTGGGGTTTGCTTTTAGTGTTCTTGAGTCAAAGTATAAAAACGTTTACAATTTTTATAATATCACTTTTAGATCTTGATTTTTTGTTTGTTTATATTTTTTTTGTTTTTGTTTTTAACAGTGGAAGTGGAAAGGTGAACTACAGTTGTCTAACGAAGGACACCTTAAGTAGGTTAAGTAACAACTTTTAAACCATTGGTAAGCTTAATTAAAATAGACCAAACCATAGGTTGATTTATTGCAATTACCTCATATATATATATATATATATATTAGCACCACATAATATCTTATAAAAACCAAATATTAGCAAATTGTAATATAAATGTAGTTAGGGCTATCTAGACTAATTGCAACCTAATAAAACTGCTTGACCTAGCGTCACCTGAACTGAAACTGACTCGATCCAAGCAGTTATCAGTTGACGACAGGTTGCTGTCATCAGAAACCGAGGATTGTTGATTGAGTGGCAGTTTTGGGTTTTGAAAGTTGAAACCTGATGGAAACTGAACCAATCAAATCCAATCTCCTTGGAAGTTGCCATACCCCTAACCCTGCCTCCTTCTCTCTCTATCAACCTCATATCCATTCGAGATCCGTCGAAATCTAGTTGATATCTAGAAACAAGCCCATCATTGCTACTTCATCTGTTGTGCTTGAAACCAATTGTCATCCACCCAATTGAAATCAACTCAACCCGAGATAGGGAAAGAGAGACCTGATTTTCAAGTGCTTATCCATGGAGAGTTGGGTAGAGATATCTAATTTTCAGATTTGAGCTATGGAAGTTAGTTGGAGAGATTTGAGAATTTTTAGATTTGAGAGAGAGAGAGAGAGAGAGAGAGAGAGAGAGAGAGAGAGAGAGAGTTTTGACATGTGTGGGTAGGGAAAGAATAAAAGTAGAATAAAAAATTAGTATTTAAAGGAAATAGAATGTATAATAGATGATCTAATGTAGGTGTTTTTGCAAAGTAAACATGTATTTTTTTTTTTTTATAAAAAAAAATAGATTTTTATACTAACATAGATGGAAAATCTTAGATAGACCGATGTGAATGTTAGACATAGCAAACAGGCGGGTTGGGTTAAAATCGAGTCAGGTCAATCAGATTACGAGTAAAAAATTGATCATTTTAAGCGAGTTAAAAAACAGGTTAGTGCAATCAGGTTGCGGGTTGGGTTGACCTGTATTTTTCACATGAATTTTTTTTTTTTTAAAGAAAACATGTATTTGCCATTTGGAAAGCTACATAGTAAATTACTTGATATAGAATGCATTATTTTGAATTCACTATTCATCTCTGCTAAACAAATTAATACTTGTTCAATAATTATAAAATTATACAAATCCCAACATTACTAACCAAAACAAAATAGTATAAAAGATAAGTAAAACAAATATACAAGTTTCATTTCTACATAATATCAACATCCCAAAACATAAAACAAAATTACAAATGCCTTATTGGATGACTAATTTGACAAAAAAATAAAAACATATAAGAAATTTACAATATTAAAAACTAATTTTATAATCTATTATCATTTGTGGTTGGCATTCTATTTCAATTTGAGAATATACATTAAAGTACTTATTTATTTTTATACATGATCTCTTTTATGAATATTATGTCATTTTTAAGCAAAACACACTCCAAGAAATATCATAATTTATTTTGAAAAGTTGTTTATTTTTTACATGAATTGTTAAAAAATAGGCCTAAGCATTCATAATTTATACTAATTTCATTGATACTTTAGCTTCACTCTTTTCACACTTATAAATGTTTCTCATACATGTCTATAATTTTAAATATATGTTTTTGACTTTACTATAACCATATTATTTTAATATGTATTTTGTTATTTAATATTTAAAATTTTTTACTCATTACAGAATACCTCAACCATTTATCTTTAAATTCATTTGCATGTAGTTATGTAAAGGATTCAATTTTTTCCTTAAAACTCACAACAAACAATTAAACCAATATTGTCTTCATTTTTTTTTTTATACCAAAAAAAAGTTTAAAAAAATGGTTCGAGTCGCGGGTCGGGTCGGGTCAGGTTGACTTGCAAAAAAAGGGTCTGGTCACAGGTCAACCTGTTTTTGCCTTGGGTAAAAAAAAAAAAAAAAAAAAGTTGGGTTTGGGTCGGGTATTTTTTGGGTTGGGTCAGGTCAACAAATTCTGACCAGTTTTACCATGTCAAGTCTCAGTGCATGTGCATGTAAAAGAAAAACCCATTTCAGTATTTCATTGTGTCTAATCACACACTCATATGGTACCTTTAGTGTCTATTTGGGAATAATTTATCTAGCTTTTTACTAAAAGTATGCTAAAGTATACTTGTACCTTGAAAAATTTTGAAAAAGTGAAAAAAGACAAAAAAGTGAAGTTTTAAAAAGTTATACATAAAAGCTAAAATCTAAGAGGGCATTCACATCAAAACTCTCAAAAAATTTAGTTTTTAGTAACTCAAAAAGCCACTTTATTTATTTTAAGAACTCATTTTACAATACATCGAACATCAAAGGTTCTATATTTTTTACCAATTCATTTAAATATTCTAGGGGTGTGCAGCCAACTCGCCAAAACCGAACTGACCCGACCCAACCCAACCCGCCGGGTTGGGTCGGTTTATAGGCTTTGATGGGTTGGGTTGGGTTACAAAAAATTTTTTGATAGCGGGTTGGGTTGTGTTTAGATCATAAAATTTCAAACCCACCAAACCCAACCCGACCTACTCATATATTTAAAATATAATATATAATTAATAAATTTTTTAAAATTACCAACTCTTCCTATCCTTTAAAATAAGTAGCCATTTTAGCATCTTTAATACGACTGCTCTAAGTATTTATAGCAAAGATATTAAATTTTTTAACATTTAGTAACTCAAAAATATACTTTATCTATTTTAACAATTTACTTTACAATACACTTGGCACCAAAGATTTTATTTTTCACATTGGCTAAAAACTATTCATTTTTTAATTCATTTCTCTCTCTTCCCTTTCATTATTTTATTCATTTCTCTCTCTCCCTTTATTGTTACTCTATCTTCTTCTCTTCGTATGAATCTCACCACCTCTTTTCGTCCGAAGCAATTAAGCAAACCCACAAATCCATATACCATGTTTTGGTAATACCAATTCAGCATCTGTTTTGATTTTTTATCTAATAAATGACTGACACTTGTTTCAAAAAACCACATCAGATTACTCTAATAAATTAATCACAAAAACAACCACCACAAGCCTACATAAATCCCAAACAACCACCACAAACATCCACCAAAACCATCACTATTGGGGAAAAAAACCCATAAAACTTCAAACACCACCACAACACCACCATTACCACTGTGACCCAAATCAACCACAGCCTCCAGCTATTGCACAACCACAACCAGTAACCATTGCACAACCCAGAATTCGATCCCTCACTCCCTCACTCGTCTCTCATCTCCAATCCCTCACTCCTTCACTCGTCTCTCATCTCCAATCCCTCACTCCTTCACTCGTCTCGCCACAACCATAATCTTGATTGCCTTCTATTGTACCATATATTTAGCACCACGTTGTTGATGGAATGGACTAGGCTATGGTCCTACAATGGACTATTAGAATCTGGATTGAAGAAATCTCAAAACCCTTCGTCTTCTCTACTATCTCCTTTGGGTCCTACTGATTCGTCAATTTTCTATACCCAATTGGAACGAACCCATTTCGCTATGGAGCCCTGCCACTTCGCCATGGAGAGAGGGAGAAGATGAGAAAGAGAGAGAAGAAACAGAGGCACGCGTAAGGGTTATTAAAATGGTATTATTTTATTATAACAATCAGCTACACTAAGCTGCTAGAGATGACAGTTCATTGTAGTTGAGTGTCAAAATTTTGAAGTATGAGAGCTTTGATGTAGTGGATGTTTTTTGTGTGTTGGTTGCTAAATTAGCTTTCTAGCATTTTTAATGTGAATGCTCTTACTATAACTACCATCTTATACTAAAACTAATATTTTATTTCTTCTCTCTCTTCTTTTCCTTAAAAAAATATTTTTCTTCTCTCTCTTTCTTTCTTATCTGTTTAGTCCATTTCTCTCTCCCTCTCTTCTCCATCTTTCTTCTCTGTTTAGTTCAATCTCTCTCTCTCTCTCTCTCTCTCTCTCTCTCTCTCTCTCTCTCTCTCTCTCTCCAATGCTTTGAACCCAATTTTCCCCTTTCACAATTGAATATGACTCCTAATCGCCAAATCCCACCAAATCAAATCTTAGGTATTCAAGAGAAATTTTTTATTTGGGTGATAGGTTGAGTTTTTGGTGATGGCGAGGATGATGGGTTTTTAGTACTTTAATGGTGGCTATGAAAGTAAGCTGGTTAGGTAGGTGTGGATTAGTAGTGTGTGGTTGTGAAGTATGGAAGTTGAAGACATTGATGGTTGATGGAACTCGATGGAGCTGTAGTTGTAGTAGGCAGTAGCTGCTTTATGCTTCAATATTGGTGCATTTTGGATCTCACCATCACTCTTGGTCATGATCTGTGACTCCTAGGGTGGGTATGGGTTTGCTAGGTTGAGAAGGTAGATTGTGAGTTTGTTAGAGAGAGAGAGAGACATATAGGAAGAAAGAAAAAGAAACATATATTAAAGAATAAAGAAAAAATTAAAAAAATAATATTTTAGGAGTGTGCATAGGTCGGGTTAAGGAGATTTTTTACCCAACCCACATGGGTCGGGTTGAACCTATGGGTTAGACAATTTTTTTTTTTTTAATTATCATTAAATTGAGTAGAAAAAAATATAAATATAAATATATTAAAAAAAAACTCAAAAATTAGTATCAATGTAACTCCTTAAAGGCAAACAACACTAATGACTAAACAACAATAGTAATTTACTAGGATTTATGTGAACTAATTGGCTTTTATATATTAATGAGGCCAGGGTAGAGGCTCATTCCTGGTTTGAGGTTGAGAGAGCCTTGGTTAATCTTAAAGAAAGCCAAGCTAATCTGCCCGATCAGCTAAAGGAGGTGATCAGGACCAGAGATAGTGCTGATGCAGGCCTCAAAACTGTTGAAAAGCAGGCTGAAGATCAATGTCGGCAGCTGCACTTAACAAAAATAAATCTGGAAACAGAGAGGCAGATGGTGAAGGATCTTTGAGCCAAGCTTTAAAGGTCAGGAGGGCTGCCCAACGGCCAAGGAAGCAGCCGAGGCCGAGAAGCAGGCAGCATATCAACTTGGGGTGGAGGAGACTCAAGTTAGACTCACAGAAGAACTCTCTGTGGTATGCAAGGAATACTGTAATGTATCTTTAGGTAAAGCCCTTGATGCTACAGGGATCCCTGCAGACTCTAACCTGAGGCGACCTGAAAGCATCTATTATGATCCTAAGATTCGCGAGCTCCTAAGTGTTGACTCGTCTGACCCTAAGCAAGCCCTTGGGGAGTCTGAACAACCATTGGTTAACCAGGTCCTTCTTGCTCCCCTTGAAGCCCCTAAGGAGTCTGATTAGGCTGGAGGCCAAGGTGGGAAAGCTGAGGATCTTCAGGGCAATGGTAAAGACCAAGGAAAAAGAAAACTCCTTCTGATTCTAAGGACAAAGCCCCAGATGTTGCTGCCTTCTAGCCCAGCCAGACTGTTAACCCCTTGGCCTCCAAAACGAAAGTTTAGAATATTAGGACATTTTTTGCTATTTCTATTTGTTTGTTTTCATTGTCTTTTTTTTTTTTTTTTGAAGGGAATGTACAATACTTTTTTTATGATCAATGAAAGCACTCTTCTTTTTATTTTCTATATCTTCATTGTCTACATTATGGGATTTATTGTTATAGCAAATAATGTTGATCTGTTGCCACTTTAACTTGACCAAAATCAATTATAACATCTCACTAATGAGGCAGATAACTTAACTAAATATTGATAAAAACTGATACTTAGGCAAATAATTGAGTACTTTACCTGACCCTTATCAAGAATGCCAATAAATGTTAATTCAAATCTAATACGTGATCCGAGATATTTAATCATGACTTAAGATCCTATTTAAATATTTATAAGAATGGTAATGGAGTGTTAACCAACAAATATCATCTGGTCCAAGGACTTCAGGCATGATCAAATTTAAATTTAAACACTTGTAAGAACGATAATGGAGTGTTAACCAACAAATATCATCTGGTCCGAGAACTTCAGGCATGATCAAATTTAAATTTAAACACTTGTAAGAACGGTAATGGAGTGTTAACTAATCCATATCATCTGGTCCGAGGACTTCAGGCATGATTGAATTTAAGTTTAAACACTTATAAGAATGATAATAGAGTGTTAACTAATCCATATCATCTGGTCCAAGAACTTCAGGCATGATTGAATTTAAGTTTAAACACTTATAAGAACGGTAATGGAGTGTTAACTAATCCATATCATTTGGTCCGAGGACTTCAGGCATGATTGAATTTAAGTTTAAACACTTATAAGAATGGTAATGGAGTGTTAACTAATCCATATCATCTGGTTCGAGGACTTCAGATATGATTGAATTTAAGTTTAAACACTTAACAGAACGGTAATGGAGTGTTAACTAATCTATATCATCTGGTCCGAGGACTTCAGGCATGATTGAATTTAAGTTTAAACACTAATCAGAACAGTAATGGAGTGTTAACTTATCCATATCATCTGGTCTGAAGACTTTAGGCATGATTGAATTTAAGTTTAAACACTTATCAGAACGGTAATGGAGTATTAACTAATCCATATCATCTGGTCCAAGGACTTCAGGTATGATTGAATTTAAGTTTAAACACTTATAAGAACTGTATTGAAGTAAAATATAAAATTTTTATGTAATAGACAAGCATGTTGATCAAGGAAGAAACTTGTTAGTAGTAATACCTTTTAAGGTTGTTTACATTGCATAGGCGTGGTACTACATGATCATCTAAATTTTCTAGAAAGTATGCCCCAATGCTAGCCCTTGAGATAATACGGTATGGTCCTTTCCAATTGGGTCCTAACTTTCCCCAGCTGGGTTCTTTGTAGTTCTCACAACTTTCCTCAACACCAAATCACTAAGAGCCAGGGTCTTAGCTTCACGTTGGCATCATAACCCTGTTTGAGCTTATGTTGATAGTATGCCAATTGGATCATTGCATTTTCCCTCTTCTCTTCAATCAAGTCCAAATTCTTCTCTAGCTGTTCATTGTTGCTACTCGGATTGAATGAACTAGTTCTTATCGTTGGGAAGCCAGTTTCCAGAGGGATAACAACCTCAGCCTCATAAGTCATTGAGAAGGTGGTCTCCCCAGTAGACCTACGAGGAGTAGTCCTATATGTCCAAAGGACATGTGACAATTCTTCCGCCCATTTGCCTTTCACATCATCCAGCCTTTTCTTTAATCCATTGACTATAAATTTGTTAACTGCTTCCATTTGTCCATTCCCTTGGGGATAAGCAGGGGTAGAATATCTATTCGTAATCCCCAAATCACTGCAATAACTTCTGAATGCTTTACTGTCAAACTAAAGGCCATTGTTCGAGATAAGGATATGAGGAACCCCAAACCAAGTGACAATGTTTTTCCAGATAAATCTCTTTGCATCAACGTCTCTGATGTTAGCTAGGGGTTCAGCTTCAACCCACTTGGTAAAATAGTCGGTGCCAACCAGCGGATACCTCTTGTTTCCTATTGCTTTGGGGAATGGACCCACAATATCTGAACCTCATTGGGCGAATGGCCATGGGCTGGATAGTGGATTAAGGATTCCCTCAGGTTGGTGTATGTTTGGTGCAAACCTTGGCACTAATCACACTTTTTCATATACTCGTGGCCTCCCTTTGCATACTTGGCCACAAATAGCCTTGAGTGATGGTTTTGTGGGCCAAGGATCTACCTCCAGTATGGCTTCTACAAATTCCTTCGTGCAACTCTTCGAGGAGGGCTTCAGTCGTTTCAGGATGTACACACAACAAATAGGGTCTTGAAAAAGAACATTTGTATAATTTCTGGTTCTCGGACAGCCAGAATTTAGTATTCTTCCTTCGTATTTTGTCAGCTTCTAAATTTTCTTTAGGCAAAGCATCTTCCTTCAAGAATTGAACTATAGGTCCATCCAACTAGGCCCTACTCTGATCTGATGAATTCAGACTGTCTCTCTTGTTATCTTCGTATGTTTGTACAAGTCTTCAACGAGGATAACCCAAGGCAGATTCTGCATCGAGGAGGTTGCAAGCATGGCCAGAGAATCAGCATGTGCATTACCACTTCTGGGGATGTGCAGCAAGTTGAAAGATTTGAACTCTAACTACAGACACCTAACTTGACTCAAGTACCCCTGCATCCTTTCATCTTTTGCCTCGAATTCTCCTTTTACTTGGCCGACAACTAGCCTTGAGTCCGAGAACACTTCCACTGACTTTCCGCCCATTTTTTGAACTATGGTCATTCCAATCAGTAGAGTTTCATATTCGGCCTCATTATTCGTGGCTGAGAATCCCAGCCTCAATGACTTTTCAATAACGATTTTCTCAGGGGATATCATCACTAGCCCCATTTCGGAACCTTTCTGATTTGCTGCACCGTCAACATACACCTCCCAGAATGAGGGGCCTCGTTAAGAGATCATGCCAACCAATTTTTCATCTATGTTCTCTGCTAACTTCAATTTTTCCAATGGGGGTTCAATGAATTCAGCCACTAGATCCACGAGGACTTGTCCCTTTATGGAGGTACGAGGCATGTACTTGATGTCAAAAACTCCTAAAATTGTACCCCATTTAGCTACCCTCCCTGTGTAGTCAGCACTTCGGGCTATGGCTTTAAGTCGAAGCTGAGTAAGGACAACGATTGTATGTGCCTGGAAGTAATGAGGTAGCTTTTGTGTGCCAAAAACTATTGCTAAGATGGCTTTCTCCAGTGATAGATAACGTACCTCGGCTTTATGCAGCGACTTACTCACGTAATGAATTGGTCATTGTACACCGCAGTCAACTCGAATTAGCACTAAACTTACAGCATAAGGGGCCATATCAATGTAAGTAAACCGGACTTCATCTAGCTCAAGACTGGACATGATTAGTGGCCGAGCTAGATAGTCTTTAAGTTGCTAGAAAACTAAGGCATTCTTCAGTCCACTCAAACCCCTTCCACTTGTTGATTAGTAAGAAAAAGGGTCTGCATCTATCGGCTGACCGAGAGATAAATCTGTTCAAAGCAGCAACCATTCCGGTCAATTTCTGTACTTCTTTGGGATTCCGAGGTGATTGCAAACTGTTAATAGCCTTTATCTGGTCGGGGTTGACCTCAATCCCCTAGTGAGTTACCATATAGCCCAAGAATTTGCCTAATCCCACACTAAATGAGCACTTGGAAGCATTTAAACACAACCTGTATTTTCTGAGAACTTCAAAAATGTTTCCAACGTCTCCCATATGCTCAAAAACTACCTTGTTTTTCACCACCATGTCATCTATGTAAATTTCAATATTCTCACCCAACTGTGGCTCAAACATCCTTGTCATCATTCTTTGGTAGGTGGATCCTGCATCCTTCAAACCAAATGGCATCACCTTGTAATGGTAGTTTCCAACTGGTGTGACAAAAGCAGTCTTCTCTTGGTTACCTAGGGTTAAAGGTATTTGGTGATAACCTTGAAAAGCGTTCAGGAAACTCATCCGAGGATGGCCTACGGTCGCATCCACTAGCTAGTCTATTTTAAGCATAGGGAATGGATCTTTAAGGCAAGTCTTATTTAAGTCTGTGAAATCCACGCACACTCGCCACTTCCCACTCTTCTTCTTCACCACCACGGTATTCACTAACCATGTAGGATAAAATACCTCCTTAATAGCTCCAGCTTGCTTGAGCTTCGTTACTTCCTCTTGTACTGCATCAGCATGCCCCTTGGATGGGCGCCGAGGAGGCTGCTTTTTAGAGGCAACCAATGGGTTGACATTTAGGTGGTGACAGATGAATTCTGGATCAACTCTTGGGGCCTCATAAGCATTCCAAGCAAAGACATCAATGTTTCTTCTGAGGAATTCTATCAGCTCTTCATTCTCTTGATGAGGCAGCTGGGATCCAATCTGAAAGAACTTTTCTGGATTGTCTCTTACAGTAACTTTTACCAAATCCTCACACTTCGCTACCTCGACTGAATTATCGATGGATAATGTCGGGAGTTTTAACTGCTATAACTCCTTTCCCATAGGAGCCGAGGACTCAGCCTCAGGTTTATGTTGGATAGTAGCCACCAAGCATTGCCTGGCCATAGACTAATCCCCAATATCTCTTTAACCTGACCCTCAGACAGATATTTAACATTTTGGTGCAGAATAGAAGAAACTGCTTCTAAGGTATGAAGCTAGAGTCTGGCAACAATTGCCGTGTAGGGTGAATAGGTATCCACAACAATAAAATCTACCTCTACTACCTCTGGACCAGTCTATACAAGTAGTCTGATTTGTCCTTTTGGGATGACAACCTTCCCTTCAAAACTACCAAGGGAGAACTATAAGGCATTAAGTCCTCAGATTTTAAGTTCAGCCCCTTATAAAGGTTGGGATACATTATCTTAACAGCGTTGCCTTAATTCACTATCACCCTCTTCACATCATATTTTTCAATTCTGTAGGGTCACAATTTGTAGCCCAAGTCCAAAAGATTTAGGATGTGAGCCCAATGAGTCTAATACAATAAATTTGTAGAAAGTGGGTGAAAGAGCTGGGCTCTTAGCAAATGGGACAACGACTAGCAAGGATTTAAAAGATGAACAAACATAGAAACACACGTAAAACTTGATGAAATAAATGTCCCAGGAGATGAACTATTATTTGAACAGCTGTTCCTAAAAGCTAATACCACCCTTAGTGATACAGTACTTCTTTTTCTCTCCCCTTTTACTATCTTTTCGATCCCCATCTTATAGGGGGTCTTTTACATTATATAGCTTCCTTTCAGGCCATCTTGATCGTACACTTGTTAATCATCTAAACCTTCACTTGAGTATATATCTCATCAAGCATCTTCTCTGGCTCTCTGTGAACGGTGGTGGTTAAGACTGCACTATTCAGAAGTCTTCTCCACATAAATGCAGCTAGAAAAGTTGCTGCAGTGCATTTAATGCGGTGGTAGCAGCTTTTATCTTAGATATTTCTGTATTCTTATCCTCTTCGTACGTGCCTGAAGTTCATCCTTATCGTTGGAAATTTTTGGAAGATCATCTAAGTCGCCCAAGTAGTACTTGCTTGACAGATATTCATCCTATCCGAGAAGGATAACCTCCTCGGACTGTATTCCTCCACCCTTTCGTTACGTGACCCTTCATTTTGGGGTCTCTCAAATCATTTACTTCTCTTCGGACGTATCCACATCATCAAATAGGGCCCAAGGTCCAATATACAAATTTGGGCCCTTATCCCCACAGCTTCAATTGATGTGATCTTTGTTGTCCTAAAAATTTGAATGGTTTGCCTTGCAATTATTTTAGTGGTTTTTTTTTTTTTTTTTTGAGAGAGAAAACTTTATTAACTCTTAAACCATTTTTTATATATTTAAATTCCTATATGCTTATAAGATCTACTTTGATTGTCAGTCGATAATGGTTTGTGTTGAGAATTTCAAACCCCGCTGTTATACAAATTAACCAATTTTATGCCAATCCAATTACTTAGCAAATTATGCTTTCACATTCAGTATATTGTTAATCACAACACACAAATACTATTATCAAAATAAATAAAATGTCAAAAGTAAAAGAGACAACAGTATATTTACGAAGTGAAAATCCTAGCTAACAAGACAAACGCTTTGAGAGTTTACCACCAACCTTTAGGAAACATATTCACTAATAAAATTGAAGTTTTTACAGAATAATTAACCCTAATTCTAAACCTACCTCCAGCAAATACTTATTAATATGACTACATGCAGCTCCAATCCTATTGGACTCTACTACAGCGAAAACAATCAATCAATCACAACTTTCATTATGAAGCAGAAACTGATGCTATGAAATTAGGAACCCTAGAAAAAGAGAAAATAGAATTAGGGAATGGAGAAGATACCTGCGAGAGAGCTCTAAACAAAGAGTAACAATGAGAGAGAGAAAGAGAAAGAGCTTACCAATTTGTGAAAGGCAGAGAGAGAGAAGGTGAGAGAGAGAGAGGATATTTAGATTTTTTTACACAAAAAAATAATAAAAAAATTGGGAACTAAAAAAAATTTCAGTATGCGCCCAAAAATTGGCACCGTGAGCTAGTATTTGTACCAAATAGGTGACAAAAAATTATTTCGTCACCAACGATACTTAAATCTTAATATTGGGCGACGATATTAAAATTTTGTCATTTTTAATAATTATTTGGTCACACGAATATTTTGTCTCCTTAGATTTTTTTTTTTTTTTTTTTTTTGACGACTCTATTATGTAAATCTCTTTAACTTAGGGGATTATATTGTCAATTAAATCTCCACGGATCTCCCATTGAGATTCGTCACCATAAAGCAATGGTGGGAGATTTCATCCTCAAACCAATTTAAAAGCTATTGCTTTTTGCGTAGCGGCTCTCATTGGCCTTTTACATGTATTGCTCTCTTTGGTAAAATATAACTAGGAAATATATTTTTGTACTCACGCTCTCTTAGATCTTATCTTGAATTAAAGGCCTGTAATTTATTTTATTTGAGCATTCCATGTACTTTGGATCATTCATCACTCAATTTAATTTTGTTAGGTTTTCTTAATTTTCTTTGTAATAATTTATTAATTTTAGTGACTTCTCTATTATTGTAAGTACTTTTAAATTAAGTGAAAACCTTGAAATTCGTAATTGGGGAACTCATTCTCTTATCTATTAATGAAGAGATTTTTTTTTTTTTTTTGTTTTGTTTTTTTTTTTTTTTTTTTTTTTTTTTTTTTATAAACATATCAATCATGAACCTAACTATCAAACGCTCAAAGTATCCTATCAAAGACGCAAACGACATGTCTTTTTTGTTGCTGTTGGCTGCCAAATTTGAAACTGCTAGAAGTAACTCTGTCCAGTACTAAACAGCCTAAATAAAGCCTTTCAAATATATATATATATATATATAAAGAAATACGAACTTCTACAAATATATAAAGAAGATCAAGTTGCCACGCCATTATCAAGTCATCAAGACCTAGTACTTTATTAATAATTATCCAATTAAATTATAAGTACTACAGTCCAAACGGATATGGTTGAAGATTTAAACCTAATAAAATAGGCAGATTTTTATGGCATGTGCTCGATATGATTATGATACCATAATCTAAGACCTAACTATAGATAAGGTCTTTTCCTATTCTTAATGCTCTAGAGGAAGCATATTTAACCTAATTAATATTCTTCAACAAATGGCACCAAAGCAGCTTTGCAATTTGTATAGTAATTTTTTTTTTTTGAGAAGACATAGTAACTTTATTTATTTATTTATTTATTTTGATTAACAGCTTTGGATAGTGACAAACCAAACAAAAGTATGAACCTTTATGGTTTATCGAGTTTCACGTGGCATGGGAAACTGGAATCTTCGCTGAAGACTTGATGCATGAGATAGCAACTTGAAACAGTGAAGGTGGTCCTAACTTTAAATTCTAATTAATTAAACCACGCTCCTCACGCTGAGCAAAAATTAATAATACAGTTCCATAATACAACAAAGATATAATTAAACTAATTAAAAAAAAAGTCGCATGTTTACAGTTTTCACATGCGTGGGCCATAAATTGATGCTGTCAACTCTTCCATAAATTCTTGTCATAAATATCAAAATTTGAAGTACGTTGGTTTATGCTTAATTATACACAACATATAGTAATTTGCTAGCCTAGTGAACCCTACAATATCAAGAAGCTCATTTGATTCAAAATGTGTCCTGCTTTTGCAAAGGCAAAGATGGTGACTGTGTTGGCCCTTGACGGAGGTGGCATTAGAGGGATAATTCCCAGTGTCATCCTTGGATTTCTTGAATCTAAGCTTCAGGTACGTATTTTACCATCCACAGCCACCTCCTTTTTGTTTTGTTTCGTAAATATAAGGATAATTATTAACTATTGTTTCATATTCTCATATGAAATGTTTCACAAAATATCTATATTTTTCTACTAAGGATATATTTGAATATTGCTTATTTTACTAAAACTGAAAAATTATTGCTGAAAATACTGAAAATAAAAGTAAAAGTTAGTTAAAATAATACAGTGAGACTTATGAATAATGCTAAAAAGTGCAGTGAAACTCATAAATAGTAATAAAAATAAACTGAATAGTGAAATAATTTTTATTTTTCATCTTAACTTAAACTCACACTAAATATTCACATTTTATAATATTATTTTTAGAGAGTTTTAAAGCTCTTGTCCTGATAATAGTTCTTTATCATCAAATCAAAATAAAGATTGATTTTTTATGTAAGTGGAGATTGAACCTAGATATCTTATTCAACTATCAGAAACTTTTCTAATTGAGCTAACTAAAATCCTCAAAAGCTCTAAATATAATTAAGTCAATGCGTCTATGGTTTGTGTAGGAATTGGATGGACCCAATGCGAGAATTGCAGATTATTTCGACATAATTGCAGGAACAAGTACAGGTGGGCTAGTCACAACCATGCTTACAGCCCCCAATCAAGGCAACAGACCCCTGTATGCTGCAAAGGACATCACCAACTTCTACTTAGAGGAATCTCCCAAGATTTTTCCCCAGAGCAGGTAAATTTAAATGAAACCATATCAAGTTGAAATGCCTTTATTTAACTTCAGAAAATTATCAGAAAATCATCCTCCATTTCAAATGGATGAAATAATTTATATTAAATATTATCAATTTAAAAGTGTATCTAATACTACGTGCATTATTAAATAATGTAACACTCAAAATGAAGAAAATAAAATTCAAACCTTGAAATGAAGTGTTTGAGTTTTACCTATTTTTAGAGAACTTAACAAATGATAAATAAGTGCCATTTTTTTCTACTAAAGATGATTCAATGGAAGCAGGCACACCAAATTTGTGAGTGCAATGACAAGCTTGTTCGGTTCCGTGATGGGGCCCAAGTACGACGGGAATTATTTGCACTCAAGGATAAACAATCTGCTTGGTGACCTAACACTGAAACAGACCCTAACTCATGTGATCATACCAACCTTTGATATCAAGCTCCTTCAACCAGTGATCTTTATGACCAACGATGTATGAGTAATGACAATAACAAGTAGACTGAAAATTTCAGCGATTTGTTGGAATATCTGTGGCAATTACATGGTCTCAACTGGTCTAATTTTTTTGTGCAGGGAAAAAAGAATGAATTGAAAAACGCTAGGCTTGCAGATATTTGCCTCGGCACCTCTGCAGCACCCACTTATCTTCCAGCACACTACTTCGAGACAGCAGATTCAAAAGGAAACACTAGAAGTTATGATCTCATTGATGGTGGAGTTGCTGCTAATAATCCTGTGAGTACCAAATTTGATAATTTGAGGCACATTTGGCGTTGAAACTTTGGAAAATTGGTCATTCTTTGTATAATTTTCTTGATATATATTTTGGACCATATATATGTTAGCAAATTCTCTTATTTATTTTTGACTGCATCCACAGACAATGTTAGCCATAAGCCAGATTAGGAAAGAACTATTGATGGCAGAAATAAAGTTTGGTAATTCTAGTGAAAACAAGAAAATGCTAGTTCTGTCATTGGGCACAGGTGGCGCAAAGTATGCACAGAGGTATACAGCACCTGCAGCCTCAAAGTGGGGTGTGCTTAATTGGCTATATACCAATGGTGGAACTCCATTGCTCGACTCATATGACCACGCCAGTGCTGATGTGGTTGACTTTCATGTGTCCACCCTCTTCCAAGCCCTTCGTTGCAAGGACAATTACCTTCGTATTCAGGTATCAAATGACCTATATATATCAATCTATTTGTGACATAATTTAAGACCATATGCTATTGACATTTTCTTGGTAACATATGAACCACAGGATGACTCATTAACCGGAGATGCCTCGTCAGTTGATGTTGCCACCACGGAGAACTTGCAAAGCCTTGTGGAGATTGGGAAGAAGCTATTGAAGAAGCCAGTGTCAAGAGTCAATTTGGATACTGGCAAGTTTGAGGAAATTGAGGGCGAGGGTACTAATGAAGAAGTTCTTGCCAACTTCGCCAAACTGCTTGTGGAGGAAAGGAAGTTCCGGCTAAACCAATGAAAATTGTTAAGGAATGCTCCTTCTATCTCAATAATTGTTTTTTTTTTTTTTTGAGAGGGTATCTCAATAATTGTTGGTATTGTTTAAAATATTTAACCTTTTAAGGAATCATCATTTGATGTATTATATTTTAAATAAAAAGATATATGTTTCCAAAAATACCATTCTTTTATTGGAAGATGAATATTCATTTTTCAATAAAGTTAAAGGGTAAGTTATTAAATTTTTTTTCATTAACTTCTCAAAGAGAACTATGTTTTGGGATATCCTAAAACAAAGTAGAGAACTAATAATATGAGACAAACGAAGCATTCTCTTAGCATGAGAACTTTGTGAAGAGTCATGCATTCGTAGGTGTGGACTTTGATATGAATTTATGTACAAATTATGTGTCTCCACTTAATCTTAAATTTTTGGATTGGATACTTTGATATATTATTAAAATCTGATTGTTTGTATATTAATCTATCTACTTGACAAGTCCGTTTAAATACTCGAGGGTTGAACGTGCAAGAGAGAAAGAATTGAAAAGAAATGGATAAATTTCATAATTCAGATGAAATATTACAAATTTAAAAGTGTATCTGAAGTCATTTTATTTAAAATTATAAATTTCGTGGATTGTTATTAAAATTTGGATTGTTTGTCTATTAATCTATCTACTTGCCAAGTCTATTTAAATACACAAGGGTTGAACATGCATGAGAGAAAGATTTGAAAAGAAATGGATAAATTTCATAATTTCGATGAAATATTACAAATTTAAAACTATATCTTAAGTCATGTTATTTAAAATTTTAAATTTCGTGGCATCATGTACATTGTTAAATGAAAACAATATAATCTTAAATGGAGAAGATCTTATTCTCATATGTTATGCCATGGATTTTGATATGGGATAATGTTCTAGTTGAATCTCTGCCCCTAATAATTTAGGGTTTGGAGCATGATATTTTAACAAAATTATCTCTCAGATAGACTTGCATTTGGGACTTTGATAATAAGAGGGGGAAAATGAGAGATAAATGGACCGGTCATTTTTTTTTTTTTTTTAAGCTTATTAAATGCTTTTGTGCTTCTTAAATCATGGAGGGACTTCCATTGTCATTTAATAACATAAAAAAAAATATTATATGATTATAAGAAAATTTATGTTCCTATCTCAAGCATTTAAATGTATTCATGTTGTATCCAATACCATGTTATTTAAAATTTAAATAACATGATACTTTGTACTCAATTAAAAATTTAAATAACGTGGTACTTTGTACCCAATTAAATCCATAAAGTATAATTTAACCTTAAAATAAACTCTTTCCATTTCAAGCAAAATGAAGAGATCCCATTGTTCAACAGAATAGTGAGAGTATGATAAAACTACTACAAGAAGATTTCATCACTAACAACCAAGTTGCAAAACTCTAGCAAGAAATTGTAGAAGCCATCTAAAAACCTACAGCACAGTAGCAAACACAATACCATTGTTAAAAAAACAAATTACTTAAAGCTCTTTTTGTGTTGAATTAAAACATTTTGAGAGCCTTGAAAATAATTTACCATATTTTTGTGGCATTGAGAATAGCTACTTAATTTAAAACTCACAAAGAGTTGTTCAGTAGTCAATATAATTGTGGTTGTGGAACCACAACCACAATTATATTGCCTTTTCCAATGAAAATGGCTACCTCTTATGCAAAGGCAAAGATGGTGACAGAGCTGGCTCTATAATATAGACAAATGAGGTGGTTGCTTAAGGTCCCAAATAGAAAAAGACTCCAAATTTTAACCATTTATTTCATTGTAATAGTATTAAGTAAGCCCAAATATTAGCCAATAAATAAAATAATAATTTTATCAAATGAAAAACAATAAAATAAAAAAAAAGGTTATGCCCACAATATTTTTTACAACAAGTCTTAAATGATAAGTTGTTACTAACTGTTATTGGTGAGTAAAAAATTAATTTCAGTAGTGAGTTTAAATTAGAACTAGCAATAACTTAACGCTTAGAATTTGTTGTGAAAATATTGTGAATGTAACACTTCTAAAAAAAAGAAGAGCAATACACAAAAAATTTCATAACATTTTTCACAATAGTGGAATTGACAAACTTTTACTAGTTTTCATCTAAATCAACTATTAACATCACTTTTTTATTTATCACTATCAAATTGCTACATTAACAGGTGCTAAAATTTTTGTCAAATTTTTTATGTATATAGACTGCCTAATTTTTTTTTTTTTTTTTTACATAATTCATTTTAATTAGTAATTTTACATTTAAAACAAAAGAATAGAGTTTAATAGTATTTAAATTAGTTTTTTTTTTAATTGAAAAGAAATCATATTTAAACATATAAAAGGTTTCAATTCAGTTTTCGCCTAGGCCTCCAAATGCATCAGATCACCCTTAAATGGTGATTGTGTTAAGCATTGATGGAGGTGGCCTTAGGGGGATAATTTCTAGCACTCTCCTCCGTTTTCTTGAATAAAAGCTTTAGGTACTTTACCTATTCGAGCCTGATAAATTGTTAAATATGTCAAAAGTTAAAGTGGTTAGGAAATGATAAATTTAATTAATTAACCATGATTCTAACACAATCACTGTTATGTATATTAAAATATTTAGTTACTTTTTAAGAAAAAAATTATTATTGATTATCTATTATTATCTATTTGTAGGGAATTATCATATTTATAGGCATCCGTTGAGTTATTTGAGTTGTATACGGATTGCATTATTAACGGAGCAATGCTACAACTATAAATTTTTTATAATATTTTACAAAATGTTAGGTGATAAATTCCATTACAACAAACATGGTCTATGGTGACGAAATCTAGTGAGGAAAAAAAAAATTCATCACCAAATAGCAACATTCAGAGTCTGTGTAGAATCAGCTTATTTTGTTGAAACTAAATTTTTTTTGTTGAAAGTATTATAGATAAATATAAAAGTTAGCTGAAATAGTACAGTAAGACCCCATAAATTGTAGCAAAAATAAACTGAATAATAAAATAAATTGGCAAAAATTATTTTTTCCAAATAGACACATAGTGAGGAAATTAAAAATTTGTCACCAAATATTAAAAAATACATAAAAATGGTGGCAAAATCATATTTTCATCGCTGAAAATATTACAATTGGTGACGAAACTTCCTTTCGTCACTGTAGGCCGTGGAAAAAACTAGCACCATTAATTGAATAAACTAGCACCAATGAAAAAACTTCCTTTCGTTACAGGTTCTTATTAGGGCTTACTATTAATATCATTTTTTTACTTACTAATAAGACAATAACTACTCACCAAATCAATAATTTGTAGTTTTAGCATTTCTTTATTAACATTAGTGGTGTACTAGTTTCAAGGAATATAGTTACCGAGGCCATAAATGGACAAAATTTGCTACAAATTGGTCGTTGACTACAACTTTCACTAAAAAAATTAACATGATTATATATTTTCAAAATCTAATAATTAGATTGTATGTTTTTTTATATTCTTAATATGTATATCAAATTTCATATCAACAGGATGCCATTTAATATTCAATCAATAAACTTATATATATTTTATGCATAATTTTGGATTACGAAAACTTGAAATTTAAATGATGAATTTGTTAAAATTCATAATCAATAAAAATATATTGAATAGAGTTACAGTTATTGACTACAATTAAGTTTATAGTCAAATTTTTTCTGGCATAAATATAGGACAAGAAGTGGGACAATATTCAACATTGCATTATGTGTATATAAATTGTAGAGAAATAGTATCTGAAAAAAAAAAAAAATCTAGAGAATTATCAATAAAATATCATTAAATATTATTCACATGTAGAATGTCAGACTCTCTTGAAAATGTCTATTTTATTGAATTTTAAAACATTAGTTCCTGATTCTTGAAGCAACCAAAATTCTATTTCTCTATGTTCTAAGTGTTTATTTTTCTCTAAAAATATTTCATTCAGCCACCTCTTCTTCCTTCTTATTTTGTTTCATAAGTTTTGTGTTTCTATGATTTGTGTAGGAACTGGATAGACACAATGCAAGAAAGCCGCGTAAAAAAAATATTCATAAGGGATGTGTTACGCTACCTTTTAATTTTTGCATAAAATTCAGAAGTCCTGCAAATTAAGGAAGCCAAGAATAAAATATTCATGCATTGGACATTGAAGTCTCCTTCATGCATCACAATCAAACATGAAGCCAAATCTTAAAGTGGGAGCATTTGTAAACATCAAAAAATTTTATGATTTATTTACGTACAGCCATTTGATTGATTTTATTTTTAAGCATGTAAATTTTCAAGCGGTGATGTGTCGACATTAGCTAGTCAACAAGCTTTGACCCGATGGGATTGAGTCGTGTCAAGTGTTCAGATGAAGATGCTTACCTGGAAAATTTTAATTAAATTCATATTCAAAAAAATGTCATAATTAAAATTCATTAAATGTTGAGGGGAAATTCCAAACCAAGCACACTTTAATGGCCTACAAATAGCTTCTCATCAAGGAAGTGAATTCCGTACCCTATTGGTCGATACAGCCAGAATTTATCGTACCGGCCAGTAATCAGGTATAAAATACTCCTCTGTTTCGTACTGGAAAAAAATACCGGGCATACCGATCTCGTACTGACCAATTTCGGGCAATACCGGCCGGTATCGAGCGTACTGGCCGGTACAAAAAAAAGTTTTTTATTTATTTATTTATTTTTTTTTTAAGTTTTGTAATTTTTGAATTTTTGTTAGGACAGAATGGTAACTTATTTGCATTAACTTATTAGTATTATTTGTTTTCTTAGTATGCAATGATAACTTTTAATCTTTTTATTTTTTATGTTGTGTTTTTTATTTTTTCTTTTAATTGATACTAAAGTCTAAAATTATGAATAATTAGTTCTGAATTGAGGAAATGTTTTATGATAAACTTTTATATTTATTATAATATATACATACACACACACACACACACACACACACACACACACATATATATATATATATATTTATTTATTTATAAATATAAAAAATAGCGGTAAACTAGAAATGGTACACCGGTATTAGCTGGTATCCAAAATATATCGTACCGCTGGCCAAACCGGTACAACTTCCAGTACGGTATTAACTCCCTTGCTTCTCATAGGATTGAGAAGCAAACAAATACCAAGAGACTACTGACATTGGTAAAAAAAAGTCCAAAAGAACTGCTCATTTAAAATTGAGGCCTATTCCTACTTTTCCAACTCAAAGTAAGAATTATCCTCCAACTTCCTTTTGATTTAGTTAAAGATCAAGCCAACTACTATCCGCATTGAATCAAACACTCCCCATATTCACATCCAGTTTGAAGATATAATCTTCAAGAAACAATTTAAGATTAAGTTTCATAGCTTTTGGCTTGTAAAGTGTATTTGAGATCAAATCAAAGAAATTCCCTGTATTCTTTTTTTTTTTTTTTTTTTTAAAGAATTATGTTGAGAGTTATATTCACTTTCATACAAATCTGTTATTTGTTACACCTTTTCATCATTGTGTGATTTATTACAAATGATATTTGTGTGCACATATATGTGATTACGACAATAATCTTAGAAATATGTTCATGTATCATTTATAGTTCACATCTATGGTTTTTGTGGTTACATTTTCACATGCTCATGCAGGGGCGGAGCTATGTTGAAGGATGGGGGGCCATGGACCCCACAAAATTTTGAAATATATATATATATATTAATTATTTTAATGTTTTCAAAATTTTGTCTACAAAAATAAGAGCTGCCTCCCCCGCCCCCCAAAAAGTATTTGAATTAGTCTAATAATGTTCTTAAAAAAAGTAATTGATCTAATAGTTATAAAGACATAACTTTATTTTTTGCAATTCTATTTTTTATTGTAAAATATGCTCTTATATTTGTTAAATATTTGATAAAGTTTGACACCAAATATGTTTGAATTTATCTTTTTCAACCCATTATATGGCGATTAACAAGTTATTGACTCATTAAAAAAAAATCTTGTTACTAAAACTACATATGAAATGTCTCTTTAGTTGCCACGTAATGGGTTAAAGTAAAATAGTTTCAAATTTTGGAGCCTAACTTGTTCCTTCAAGTTTTGGATCATTCATATTTTTGAAAATTTCATTAATTCAATTGAATGATTTTTAACTTACATTAATATAAAATTTGATAATTTGTATAGAAAATGAAACTTTTTAAGAATTTCACTATTTATATCGTAAAAATGAATTTTTTTAATTTTATGAAAGATCACCATCAAATAAAATTTTGATTGAAATAATAAACTTTTTTTTGTTGGGTGTGTGCACATATATAAATTATCAAATAAAAAAAGCGTGTGCATATATGTGTGTGTGGGGAATTGTCTTGATAAATATATTAGTGGTGCAACTTAGCTCTAAATAAAAAATATTCTTGGCTCCGCCCCTATGCTTATGCATTTCCACATGATTTCATGAATGACTATGCATCTTAGATTGGAGGGAATTTATAACTCACATCTAGGGTTTTTGTGGTTACATTTTCACATGCTCATGCATATCCATATATGATTTCATAAATGACTATGCATCTTTGTGTTTGGGTTATTAAAAATTGTTTTCTAATTATATATGTGAATCTAATGCACATCTAATTATTTTTTATTATTAATTTTTAGATATTTTTTTGTTATTTTAAAACAATTGTATGAAGTAGGTGAACTAGTTGATAATCTATGTAATAGTCAAGAAAGTTTTGATATAATATAAATTTTTTCTCTCCTTTTTTGAAAAATAAAAATAAAAATTGATAATTATAATTGTTATCAATAGGCTCTATAATGATTATGATTGTACATGAAACAAAATATTCTACAATTAAACTATTTATTATAATTGTGTTTGTGTAGGGACCCAGTTTGGATTGACCCTGAGTGATGGGTTTTCAGCCCAATAAGCCCAAACAATACATTTTTAGAGTATGGGTCCAAGAACTAGTACTGTTTTTCAGGAAGGGTTCTACTCATCAATCAATAAGGGATACTTTCGGTTCGCTCTCTGAGGAAAATTATCCTCGACTCTCTTTCAATTGGTCTCTCTCTTCCTTTTTCTTTTTCTCCTTTTCTTTTTGCTTTTTTGTCTCTCCCCCTTCTGTTTTCTTCATTCCTATGTAATATACTCCGTTCTCCCCCTGTTTCCATCGTACACGTGTAGTTCTTATCCTGGGAGCTCCTTTCTGTCCCATCCAGTACCTACCGGAACCTTCAGCTTAGTGTCCATAAAGCTGTTTAGTTACTGTTCAGGTATCACCTCCATATTAATGCGGCCAGACTGTTAGCTGGATAGCATTTAATGTGGAGGTGATGGCCTCAAAAGATATTTGCTACCTTCCCCGACGCCTCCTAAGCTATATCCAATTTCCAGTTCAGATACAACTTGGTAGGGTCTTTCCGCTAACATGAAGGTTACCTTGACCTCGGACTTTGTTGTCCTCGGACGTGGGTTATGCCACTGTATATAATATCTACTCGTTTCTTTCATACCACCCATTTGATAAGAATAAAACTTTTTAGGCTGTCCTCGGATTACTACGTGTTCTCGGATTGGGCCTTTGGGCCCCGAGCCCATTTCTGAGGATTACTATACCTTTTTAACTAACAGGCCCCACAATAGCCCCTCAAAATCTCGCTTTTTGCCACCTCGGGAAAAAGGAGATTTTGATATCCAACCCCCATTTACTTCGTAGGTTTCCCCCGATTTCAGAATGTCTTTTTGTTTGCCCAAGGCACGCTCCTGACGCTTCGGCGTCATGGAGCCATTTCTGAGGATTACTATACCTTTTTAACTAACAGGCCCCACAGTTTGTATATAAAATAATGTTTTCTACCATTAAAAGAAAATATGATGTAGTTCTAATGGACTGTTTAAATTAGAATGAAATTTAAATTCAATTAAGAAATATATAATATAATAATGATGTGTAAAATTTTGAGGGCTCAATAACTTATGTGCCGAAATAAATATTTTGAGGTCATTCAAAATTCAAACAATCTCGATTATATTTATTTATTTATGTATGTCTTTCTTGGGTAAAATGTAACTAGGAAACATAGTTTTATAAAATATTTTTCTTAGGTTTTTTTTTTTTTTTTGAGAAGATTTTCTTAGATTGAATCTTGGATAAAAGTCATATAATTTATTTGAGAAATGTATACATAAAAAATCTTATAGTTTTATGGACAAAATTTAGCTAAAAAATTTATTGTAGCTTTAGGTTACAACCTTACTCAATATTTTTTATTGGTGGTAAATTTTGACAAATCTATCATTGGATTACATTTTCTTCTTATATCCTCCACACTTGCAAAATTTCTAAAAACTTAAAAATCAATAGTTATGTATAGTAAATAATGCATAAAATATGCATAAAATATAAACTTATAGATCATATAGTAAATAATATTCGATTAACACAAAATTTGCATATGTATTAAGAATATAAAAAACCTGCAATTCAATGGTTAGATTTTCAAAAAATTATAGTAATATTTATTTTATTGAGTAAGATTGTAACTTAAAGCTACAATTAATCTTGTAACTAAACTTTGTCCTAATTATATTTTTGGACACATTAACACCCCCCCCCCCCTCTCCTATATATATATATATATATGAAAGTGTAGAATTTAAAATGCTTGACTTAAAAGTGTGGAATTTAATGTGTCCCATGTATATTATTGTGGGATTTTTTTTTTTTTTTTTACACAGTTTCCCCAATTTATTTTATTCGAGCATTTAATGCATTTAGATTATTTATCAACAAAATTATTTTTGAGGTTTTCTTAATTTTCTTAATAACAAATTAAGCGACAACTCCACAATAAGCTTTTTATGTAAGGGAAGAAGCAATTATTGAGAATTGACTATAAAGTCTTCCCCCTCAAAAAAAAAAAAAAAAAAAAAGGAAAAGACGACAGGGGGAAGACTATAAAGTCTTCATATTGAAACTCACACCCGAGGTTCCGTCTCTTTATCTACAAAAGAGGAAAAATCTAAAAATATTACCTTGGATCGAGGTTTTCACAGTTATAAATCATGAATCTAACTATCAAAGTTCAAACATTCAAACCACATGTCTTGTTGCTGGTGGCAGCCAAATTTTAAGTCGCTGGAAGTAAAGTCTGTCCAGTCTTAAACAATCTAAGTAAAACCTTCAAGAAAGAAAGAAAAATATACTTCAAAATAATAAAGAAGATCAACTTGCCATACCATATATTATCAAGTCAAGACGCATCGTTATCCAATTAAATTATTACTGGAGTGCTTACAAGGATATAGAATTGAGGATTTGAAGCAAATAAAATAGACGGTCTTTATGGGCATATGCTCGATTATGATACCATAATCTAAGGACTAAGGTATTTATCCTATAGGAAGTATTTAGCCTATTCTCCAAGGAATGGCACCAATTAAAGCAGCGTTGCATAGTGACAACTTACAAAAGTATGAATCCTTCTTATATTTTCGAGTCTCACATGGCATGGGAGACTGGAATGTCTTCGCTAACAATTTGATTATGAGCCATGAAGTAGCAACTTGCATAGAAATGTCCCCATGCAGAGACAAAAATATAGTTCCATATATAAGACAAAGGTATACTGTAATTAAAAAAAGTCGCATTCACAGTTCACACACAAGCGTGGGCCATGGATTAATGCTGCCAAGTCTTCCTTAAATTCTATTTCTATTTCTATTTCTATTAACTATATAACTATATAAAAAGCGGATATGCTGCTACAGTACTTTGGTACTGTACACTCAGTGTAAAAACACTGTTCATCCACAGTGCAATTTTCCTGAGTCCCTCTATTTTGTCTGTTTGTGGAGTGCCAAACGACGCGTTTTGGCTGCACTTTGGTATGGAAGAACTCTCTGTATCTCTTCTCTATCATTTCAGGATGAGAGAACCAGATCGGCTCAGGAATTTCTGGTTTCGTCAATCACCACCCAAAATCAAACACAATGTAGTTAACAATTCAAACCCCATCATAATCATTCAAAAAGCCAAATATTCCATAAAAAGAAAAAAGAAACAAAAGAAAACACACAAACACAAACAAATTCACGATCTTTCTCTCAAAAATATCTTATTTCAAATCACAAAAAACCCACTTTAAAAAAAAAAAAAAAACTAAACTGAATCCATATCTATTAACTATATAAAAATCTAGTTTCGTTAATCACTGGCGAAAATCAATCACAATGTAGTTAACAACTCAAACCCCATCATAATCATTCAAAAAGCCAAATATACCATAAAAAGAAAAAAGAAACAAAAGAATACACAAACACAAACAAATTCACGATCTTTCTCTCAAAAATATCTTATTTCGAATCACAAAAAAACCATTTAAAAATAAATAAATAAATAAACTGAATCCACAAAAAACCCATTTAAAAAAAATAATAAACTGAATCCATATCTATTAACTATATAAAAATCTGGTTTCGGCAATCATTGCCCAAAATCAAACACAACGTAGTTAACAACTCAAACCCCATCATAATCATTCAAAAAGCCAAATATACCATAAAAAGAAAAAAGAACAAAAGAAAACACACAAACACAAACAAATTCACGATCTTTCACTCAAAAATATCTTATTTCAAATCACAAAAAACCCATTTAAAAAAAAAAAAAAACTAAACTGAATCCATAAAAGATCATTCAAAACCACTGAAAATAAAATACATAAACAAACCTCAAAGAAAGCATTGTAAGGAGGAGCATCAAAATTCGAAATCTTCTATAAAACTTTCTGAGAATAGCGAAAACGGCATAGGAAAGAGTGACACTCCAAGAATTATGATATTAAGGGGCAGAATACGGTGGTAGCTAGTAGCAAGTAGCAAGCAGTGGAGGTGGAGGCAGAGAAGTGAGGAGAGAGAAAGAGAGAGGAGGTAGACATTTATGGAAGAGGAAGAATTTGGGGCTTGGGCGGCTGATGAGAGAGTGAGGAGATAGGTATCTAAGTAATTCTAGGGTTTAAAATTGTGTTGCCATCGTTTTGTTTGTTTTTGTTTTTTTTTTTTTTTTTTAAGCTAATACCAAAACGACGTAGTTTTGGAACTAATATTAAACTTAATGTTAGATCCAAAACACGTCGTTTTGGTATCAGAGTGTATATATATATATATATATATATAGTATCAGAGTATATAAATATATATATATATATAAAATAAAATAAAATAATATATATATATAGTATCAGAGTATATAAATATATATATATATATAAAATAAAATAAAATCTATAAAAAACCCTAAAATAAAATCTATATATGTCTTTCTTCCTTGCCTCTCTCAAAGACTCAAACCCACTCTCTTGCCGGTCGGACCCTGAACAGTCTTACACTCTATTACTTTGTCTTTATCTTGTCATTATTTTATTTGGGCTTATCATTGTGTTAATTGGGCTTATATGGGCTTAATTAAAAAAAAAGCACATAACCCACTGCCACATGGCCCATATCTCTTCTATATCTCTTATAGTTGATCAAACGATTTTGCCTGGGAAAGAAAAGCAAGTCTGGCGGGCAAAAGTGGAAAAAAATATGTTCTTCTTCTGCAAACTCTGACATAGAGATAAGCTTAGCTGAGTACGTGTGTGGTTCTATTGCAATCCGTACAAATTTGGGGAGACAAGCCTCAAAGACAGAGGAGGGCTGTAGGTTTGTAGGGGTAGAGAATTGTGTGATTTAAAGGATGGCCGTGGGTTATGTGCTTTTTCTGAAAGTTGAAATTGTTGGCGGAGATTGTCAATGTGTATGGGTTTCTTGGAAGTTGAGAGAGAGGAGTGGAAGATCAGATAAAATTTTTTACTGTTCTATGGTTCAGCGTTCTCAACTAATCACAATACAGGTATCTCTCTCTAAAGTTCTCTTCTTAAAATTTTAACAACTAAATTTTCGGATGAAGAAGATGTAGTGGTTGTTGTTTTTTGTTTTTAGTGTATTGTGTTGGGGGCATGATTTCTGAATAAAGGTCTCTCTCCCTATGGTTGTATATATATAGAAAGAGGAATAGAGACGATATTGAAAGAGGAATAGAGAAACAGATAATAAAGATAGGGGGATATCTCCTCTTCTTCTTCTTCTTCTTTTATTTCTCCATTTCATCAAAATTTATGTATTTTTCTTAAGATCTGTGTTTGTATTTGTGTCCTTGTGGGTTTCAATATTTGATTGTTCGCAAATTTGGGTCTTTTAGGTTTATGTATTGATCTTAGGTTGGTATTTTTGGTGTCTTTGGCTCTTTTTTCTTCTTAACTTTTACTTGGGTTTCTAATTTTTTAGGTTAGAAGAGATTGGAAGGGGAATAGAGAAATAGATAATAAAGAAAGGGGGATTTGGTTCCATTTTTGGCTAACACAAGACAGGTAACATCCGTCTCTCTCTCTAAAATTTCCAGTTTAATTTGGTTCATTTTTTGTTCGTTTTTGCCTAATTTCATGCCATTCTCTCTATTTTTACGAATATATAATATCTTTCTCTTTCTCTCTCTTCTTTTTTTTGGTTTAAATAAAATTTTTGGGTGCTAATTAGTTATATTCGATTTGTAGCCACCAAGCTGAGCTTTGCGATTAAAAAGTAAGGACTGATCTTTTGGATATCAGTAAGGTATGCTTTTGAATTTTGGCAAAAGTTGATTTTCTTTTGTGTGTGTGTGTGTGTAAATATATAATACATTGATTCAAGGTATAACATGGGTGATTTGTAATTAAATTAAATAGTGGGTGAAGAAAGATTTTTTTTTTTTAAGTAATGGATCAAGATGAGGTTAACGTAGTGGGTCAGTTTGGTCCGGGATAAGTTAGAATCTTATAAGTTTGGGTTATAGAGTGGTGTTTTACCTTTCAATTTTTTTATTTTTATTTTTTTGATGAAATCAGAAGAATGGGATATTATGTGTGGCTGAGATGAAAATACACATGATATATTATAATACATTACGACTAAAAATTTAAAAGAGCAATGAAATCCAAGAAAAAACTTACAATGCATGAGGACTAATATTCAGGTTCATAATCTTAGTTTCAATTTTTCTTCATTAAAATTTGGAGTTCAAGTAAGGTTCATATACAGCCACCTCAAGCATGATTAGACTTAACATCACAATACTTGCATTCCCTTCATTGTTATCTTCATTAGAATAAATATTCAAACTTGGAATTATATACAACAATTTGTAAGCAAGAAGTTGATATTATAACAGAGCATTGGAGACATAAACTCAAGCTTGGATCTTTGAGTTTCTTGGCCTTTTGTTCATTGAAGATTAAGTTCCTGTCTCTACTAGAGTTTATTTATGCTCTTAAGATTTTTGCAATTTTCCTTTTCCCATAAAAACACACGTACACACTTATAAATTTGCAAAATTTAGTAACTTTTAGTATCCATGTTGTAAAATATTTTTGTATACATGTTCTAATTATATGTTTCAGAAAATTGATCAATTAGATTAATTTATTTTTGAATCATGTTATTGCATCATAAATTCTTAACTATTGATGAGAATATATATTTTTATATGTGCAAAATGTTTTGTATGGTACAATAAATTCATATAAAACTCAATTTGGTTGCTGAAGAAGCCATTAGGTCTTTCTAATATAGTTGTGTGATTTAACATTTTGACTTGTAGATAGGACAAGAGGGTATTGGATAGCTATTTGATATATAATAGCATTTTGGTGCTATGATTTGGGAGTGAGCACAGCAGTAATATAGAAGCATAAACAATGATAAAATAGATGATAAAGAAGAAAATAGCAAAACAGATATATTCAAAAATAAGTTAAAACAGAGTATGGAATATGAAAACTGAAACTGATAAAATCTTACTTGGAAATACTTCTGTCTTTGATTAAACTTGAAAACAAGCAGTCTTTGATACAAGCTTGAAAATAAAACACTGTCTGAAGAGTTACAAGATTACAAAGTAAACTGTCTGAGAAGAAAGGTTACAAGATTACAAAAAGAAAGGAGTACAAAAGTCTTTCTGAGAGGGAAGGCTATTACAAAGGCTTTCTAAAACTTGGACCTGAAATTTGAACTTGGAATTTGGACCTGGAAATTGGACCTATCTTCTGTCTTCGGAGTCTGTCCTTTTATAGATGAAGTAAACCATGGTAAGTCTCCAAAAGTAACCTGAGTTAAGTAAAGTAAATTCAAGTTAATCTGTCGGTAGAATCTTGAACAGTAACTTAAAATATCTGCCTTGTCTTTTCTAAACTACTTTTGCGCATAATAAAATTTGTCTATCTGTCAGGAGGCATGCTAGTCTTATAATAAATATCCAAAGTTGAAGTACGTTGGGGATATGCATGCTTGATATACACAATATATAGCAGTAATTTGCTAGTGACCACTTTAATATCAAGAAGCTCTATTGATTCAAAATGGCTCCTGATCTTGCAAAGGCAAAGATGTTGACTGTGTTGACCATTGACGGAGGAGGCATTAGAGGGATAATTCCCAGTGTCCTCCTCGGCTTTCTTGAATCTAAGCTTCAGGTACGTATCTCACCAATCACCACCATAGTCACCTTTTATTCCTTTTTATTCTGTTTCATAACTAAAGTCTGTGTGTCAATGATGTTCTGTTTAGGAATTGGATGGGCCCAAAGCAAGAATTGCAAATTATTTCGACATAATTGGAGGAACAAGTACAGGTGGGCTAGTCACCACCATGCTTACAGCCCCCAATCAGGACAACCGACCCCTCTTTGCTGCAAAGGACATCACCAAATTCTATTTAGATGAATCTCCCAAGATTTTTCCCCAAAGCAGGTATATTTTAATGAAAAAACCAAACCCAATAGCATTTCCCCCAAGTGTAGAAAAATGATCAATCTCCATTTGAAATAAATAAAATAATTCGGAATAAATATTATAAATTGGAAGGTGTATTATTTAGTACTACATTATTACTAAGGGAACATAAAATCTTAAGTTTTAAGTTTTACCCATTTTTAGAAAAACTTAAAAGAAAAAACTAAATAAGTGCCGTTATTTAGTTTCTTCTAAAGATGATTCTATGTAAGCAGGCAACCCAATTTTGTGAGTGTAATAATGGCACACATGCTCAGTTACCTCGGTATGAAGACGGGGCGCCCCAAGTACGACGGGAAGTACTTGCGGTCGAGGACAAACGAGCTACTTGGTGGCCTAACACTGAAACAGACTCTAACACGTGTCATCATACCAACCTTCGATGTCAAGCTCCTTCAACCAGTGATCTTTTCTACCAACGATGTATGTGTATGATAATAATAAGTAGGGTGGAAATTTCAGGAATTCGTTGGAAAATTTGTGGCCATTGCATGGTCTCAACTGGCCTTAATTTCGTGTGCAGGCAATACTGAACGATTTGAAGAACGCTAGGCTAGCAGATATTTGCATCGGCACCACTGCAGCCCCTACTTATCTTCCAGCACACTACTTTGAGACAGGAAATGCAGAAGGAAACACTAAAATTTACCATCTCATTGATGGCGGGATTGCTGCTATCAATCCTGTGAGTACTTAATTTGATAATTTGATAATTTAGGGCACGTGTAGCGTTGAAGCTTTGGAAAATTGGTTATTGATTTATTTATTACCATGTTTGGAAGTTTTGTTATTTAATTTATTTATAAGTAAATTCAAGTTAGCTCAACTAGTAAAGTATTTTGTCGTCATATAAGAGATAGAGATTCAATTCCCGCCTAGACCATAAATTAATTAGTATTTTAATATAATGACAAAATGATGCAGTGGATTAAAAACTCTCAAATAATTAAAAAAAAATATCTATTTTAAACTAAATCCGCAGACGTTGCTGGCCATAAGTGAGATTAAGAAAGAATTATTGATGCAAAACTCCGAGTTTGGTCATCATTCTATTGAAAACAAGAGAATGCTGGTTGTGTCATTGGGCACGGGTGGGGCAAAGTATGCAGTGAAGTATACAGCACCAGCAGTCTCAAAGTGGAGTAGGTTAGATTGGGTACTCTCAAGGCCAATCACCAAAGGTGGAAGTCCATTGTACGACATATATAGCGACGCAGGTGCTGATATGATCGACATTCATGTGTCCAACCTCTTCCAAGCCCGTCGTTGCGAGGACAAATACCTTCGTATTCAGGTATGTACAAAATTTTTTTATCTATTCGTGACATAATTTTTGACCATATGCTATTAACATTTTTCTTGGTAACATATTAACATATAGGATGACACATTAACTGGAGATGCCTCATTAGTTGATAAAGCTACCGAGAAGAATCTGCTTGGACTTGAGAATATTGGGAAGGAGCTATTAAAGAAGCCAGTGTCAAGAGTGAATTTGGAAACTGGCAGGTTTGAGAAAATTGAGGGCGAGGGTACTAATGAAGAAGCACTTGCCAACTTTGCCAAACTGCTTGTGGAGGAAAGGAAGTTCCGGCAAAACCAGGGATAATCGTTATGAAGGAATATTATTTTAGCATGAAAACCTTATGCGGAGTCCCACATTCGTAGATGTGTACTTTAGCATGACTTTATGTACTAGTTATGTGTCTCCTCTTAACCTTAAATTTTTAGACTTGATACTTCGATAAATTATTAGAATCTTGTTTGTTTCATTGTTTGTTTATTAATCCACTTGCCAAGTCCATTTGCATAGTCGAGGGTCAGTCATGAGAGAAGCATTTGAAAGGAAATGGATTAATTTTTATGGTTCAAATTAAATATTTGATAAATCTAAAAGTGTATCTAGAACCATGTTATTTATAATTTTTAATAACATGGAATCATGAACACTATTAGATACCAAAAAAAGAATCTTAAATTGAGAGGATCTTATTCCCATTCATTGCGCCATGGACTTCGATAAGGTATTTTAGTTGAATTTCTGCCCCTTATAGTTTATCGAGTATTATTTTTTAACAAAATTATCATCTCTAATGGATTTGAGACTTTGATAAAAAAAAAAAAGAAAAAAAAGAAAAAAAAAAAGGAGAAATGGAAGTGGTTTGCTCCATTTTGTACTTCTTGTACCTATATGCAGGCTTTTCTCCATTTTGTATAAAGCACATGCTTGTTTGAAAGTTATGGTTGTTAATAGTTACAAACAAAGAAATTGCATGCAAATTCTATTTTATAATAGTTAAAGAAAAAATAAAATCAATTTCTTCTTCTTCTTCTTTTCTAGTTTTGGGCATATTTTAAAAACTAGAACAGTCAAAAAACTGGTTTTGCACTTGATTTCTAGTTTGACATGATTTTTGACTGATTTGGTTCGGTTTTTAAAACAATACTTTTGGGTAAAAAAAATTTAGGAATTTACAAGAATTTACCAAATAATCATTTTTTTAAATTACTCAATCTATATATAATATTAATTTTTTTTGCTTGATAAAAATGATATTTATTTGTAGGGTATATTTTTTGTGGCCCAAGCCCAAAAGGTTTGGATTATGAGCCCAATGAACCCAGAATAATGAATTTGTAGAGAATGAGCGAAAGAACTAGGCTGATTGTGGACTAAGCAATAGGTAACTATGGTGTTAAAAAGGAACTGATAAAAAATACACTTTACAGTCTTTCACTTTGATGTTCGAAGAGGAATATCATTCAATGAAAAATTCATACGACTCTCCCAAAAAGTTCCCCCCCCACCCCAATTTTTCTCTAGAAGCTCTTTCTTTATATAGCATCATCCCTCATCATCTTTATCGTCCACATGTTCTTCATCTAAGTGTCCACTTGAGTATGTGTCACGTCAGATTTCTTCCTTAGCTTTCCGTGAGTGGTGGTAGCTGGATTGACAATGTTCAAGAGTCTTCTCCACATTAATGCGACCAGAAAAATAGATGCAATGCATTTAATGTGGTGGTGGCAGCTTTTTCTTTTAGATATTTCTCTATCCTTCTTATCTCCAGGTATGTCCAAAACTTATCCAAATTGCTGAAATCATTAGTAAGCTCATTCGAACCCCCCAGATATTTATTTGACCAAGAATCTTTACATCTGAGGAGAATGCTCTCTTCGGAACGCTGGTGCTCTCTTCAGACAGATCTTCTTCACTCCCAAGTATCTTTCTTTCATGCGGAATACTCCTCAACAATTTTAGCATCTTCAAACATACAGTAACCTTCACATAGGGCTTTGGGCTCAATATATAAGCTTAAGTTTCTGCCCCCAACATTATTTATATGGGGTAAATGGGTTTTGTTCGAAATAGTTCAATACATTTTTTTTATATAAATTATCAATTGTCTTAAAATTTTATGTTGTTAATTAGAAAATGATGAATTTAATTATTTAATCTAAAATACAAAAAAAAAAAAAAAAAGAATTAGATCGTCTCAACTTGATTGTAGGTTAACAAAAAACTAACCAATATATTAATTGTGTTGAACCAAATCCTCTAGTTTTGACATAAATTCATTTACACTAGAAATTAACTTGTAAAAATCTTATTATGATAAATTGTCACCCTTACTTGCATATGTGTACTCAGTGCATCAGGAAGAAAAAAAATATGCTGGAGTAATTTTTTTTTATTAAAAAAAAAATCATTTTGATTTTATATATGTTTTTAAATATTGTAATAGTTTTTTACGTAAATTATTTTTAAAAAATTGCCTAAAAATAAATAAATAAATATACCTAAAATATATACTGATTAATTAAATAATTATTGTATTTCCGACTTCTTGTATCTTAATTTGCAAGAATTATAGTATACCTGCCCATGTCAATGTGTGTGTTCTAGGTTAAAACTATATGGTTACTTTTTCAATGGCAATAGTAGCTTGAATAAATTTGTTTTCTTAGTAATTTAGTAGCTTAAGGTAAGGATTTGACCTCTAAATGTTTTGTTGAAAACATTTAAATATGCAAGTTAAGCTATAAAATCTTTACAAAACCTCCGGACTAACTGATATATATAGTAATTGCCATACATGATGGATCTGCAAAATGGTTTAATAAGAAAACGATGAGGGTGGTGTAAAAATCTGTTAGCCCATGCCATTCACGGAGAGAATAAAAGGATGCGCCAACAGTTCAATAAAACTCCAAATATATGGAAAAAGTTTCGTATCTACGCATGCGTGGGCCATGCAAATCAGTGATGTCAGTTTTCGTAGTAATGTGATGTGTGTTGGGGTTGTCGGCAGTTTGGAATGTAAGATAGTGGATTTTCTTGGGTTGGGTTTCGACAAGGTCACCATTGAATTGATCGAGCTTGGCTAGGTTGCTAAATAATGGAGGTTGGGTGTTGGTATGGTCAAGTTTGTGCTCAATAGTTGGAGTATGGTGGATATCGTTTATTTTGCTGAAACTGAAAATTTATTACTAAAAGTACAGTTAATAAAGGTAAACATTAGTGAAATAATACAGTGGTGGCCATAAATAATACTAAAAAGTACAATGAGCCCATAAATAGTAGTAAAAATAAGCTGAATAGTAAAATAAATTTCATTTTTCATTTTTATCCAAATGGAGGCTTATTCTTCAGAAAAGTTAACCGATGCTCTGAGAATATTGATTTAACAAGTATTTTTAAAAAGTTTTTAAAAGGGAAAAAAAAGTAATGATATTTTAACAATTTTTATATTTCTTATAAAAATTTTCTTAAAATGATATGTGGGTACTTGACTCTACACAAAGGATTTTGTTCGCTTTGGGGAGCCAGGCCCTCACGAATTTGTCCTCTTCGACCGAGTGTAGGACCAATAGCTTGCTTGTAATCCCACATCGGAAGGAGAACCCTCCCACTACATGTGTAGTAGTGGTACACTAGTACAAGCTCCAGAAGCATATAAAGCACTAGTGGGAGGGTTCTCCTTCCGATGTGGGATTACAAGCAAGCTATTGGTCCTACACTCGGTCGAAGAGGACAAATTCGTGAGGGCCTAGCTCCCTAAAGCGAACAAAATCTTTTGTGTGGAGTCAAGTACCCACATGATCAATTAAGTGATTAACACATGTCCTAACATTTAACCTCCCATGGTATTGTTTATGTAGAAATTGTTAATTGCGTTATACTTACGCTTGAGGTTTCTGAGTGTTACACAAAATCGCACATGATATTGTTTTACGTGAAAATGTAGGTCTACACGTAAAACAATATCAAATGAGTTAAGTGTTATACTAAAACCTCCTAGGATTCCATTTTTAAACAAAAACCACAAGGGGAGTAGTTTATTTTTTCCTTTAGTAGAACTTGTTCTTTTTTTCTTCTTCTTCTTCTTCTTCTACTTCTTGATTAAATCATAATTTTGTTCATTATAATTACTATGTCTTCCATTTTTTTTCAAAAGAATTTTTGTTATTAAATCTAGCAATTTTCCTTTTAATTTATTTTTTTCTTCAGGAATTTATATTTTCTTGTTTAGTTTTTTGACAAATTTGATTTATTGGGTAAAATCGAAAGCATGAAATAACTTATGTGTAATGTTTGTGGCTTTGAGTATGGGATTTAGTAGTAGTAGGAGGTAATTCACTAATTTTTTTATTAACCATCAATTAGAGTGGATAATACTAAATTTTATATTTTTGTTGTGAGAAGCTTATCCATAATTTAGGAGAATGTACATATCCCCTTCTAATAAAGAAAAAGATAACATATGAAATTCAAGAATTAAAAAATGCTTATAGTTTCTTGTTTTTTAATTGGTAATACGAATGGGACTTCCAAGTTTCAACCATGAAATTTAAGAATTAAGAATTTTGGTTTTTTTTTATTTTTATTTTTATTTTTTATTTTTTATTTTTATCTCAAATAGATAAAATAACATTAATCAGCAATGTTATGAACACAATTAAAGTTACATAATTTGTCACGAGGACAAAATGTGGCCAAAAAAAAAAAAAAATTGTGGAACTCAAGACTCAACATTTTTGTTAATATTAAGGAATAAACAAAATACAAATTGAACTAGCGGACTTGTTAGTTTAAGTGGGTATCTTCCACGTTGGGTGTGTGTGTTCCTGTTGACTGGCTTATAACTCACTCTGCGCAAGGCCTGTTTGGATTGCTCATGACTCATATCTCAAAACTCATAACTCAAAATTCATTCTCATATCTAATTTCTTATCTTTTTCTTAACTCACTCCACAGCTATGTTTGGCTTAATACTCTCCTTAGAGCATTCACATCAGCTCATGTAAAATTTGTGTCTATTTTACACATAAAAACCTACTTTTTCTATTTTACACATTCACTTTTACAATACACCTACATCAGTTCATCTATTCTATCACCTCTTTTATTTAAATAATCAATTTTTTCAATTATTTTATTATTTCTCAACTAACCTTTTTATACGCGCTCTATCTCTATCTCTCTTTCTCTCTTTCCATTTTTTCTGATTCTATTTCTCCCTCTCGGTCTATCTCTCTATACCCATCTCTCTCCCTCTCGATCTAATCCACACTAGCTCCGATCACAAGCTTCGATCCACAGCTCCGATCTCCCTAACTCCGATCCACAAGCACCGATCTCCCTAGCTCCGATTAGGCTTTGATCCACAAGCACCGATCTCCCTAGCTCCGATCAGGCAAGACCCATACCCACGAGCTCCGATCAAGCAAGACCCACGAGCTCCGACAATCCAGATCCTTTCTTCACCGGCTGATCCACGCTCCATGCTTCACCGGCCAACCCACGAGCTCCGGCGACCCAGATCGTTCTGATAAGCAACGATATCTCTGTTCGTTTGGGTTTGTTTGTGTGTGGGTTTGTTTGGGTTAATTTTCAGTTGATTCTGGCCATTTGGGTTTGTTTGTGTGTGAGTGTGTTTGTCTGTGGGTTTTTTTGGGTTCATTTTCAGTTGATTCTGGTGCGCTGGATGTTGGGGAAGAGAGGTAGGAGATGAGAGTTAGTTAGAGAGGAGGGAGAAAAAATTATTAAAAAATTAAATACACGAGCTACAGTGCCCGTGTAAATTTACACGGGTATTGTAGCTCGTTGATAAATTTTCACAAGTTTACATGATTTTAAAAGGACTGATGTGGAGTGTTTTTTGGTTCAAAATGTGTAAAAGTGACCAAAATGTGTATTTTACACATTTATACAAGAGCTGATGCAAATGCTCTTAGTTATCAAATTGACAAAAGCAATTTAACTCAAATTTGTGGAGCCCACTGTACTGCTATTTCTCTCTCAACCAAACTTGAATCAGCAATTCACCTCCCTTGACAAACCCACCATACCACCAACAAGTTTCCATAGCAAATCCATCGCCAGCAACACTACAAACAGAGTGACCACAAGCCCATCTTCCTTTTCTTTGATTTAACTCATTCTTTAGATTTTTTTTCTTCTCAACAACACACAGAATACCACAAACCCACAATCATAACCCTCAAAAACCCAACCCACCACAACCACTAGACAAAACACCAATTACAACCTACAAAGATCTCAACAACACATATTGGAACCCACAAATACACAACACACAGATAGTGGTGGCAGAAATTTTGTTTTCAATTCTTCCTCTCCACTGCCAAAATGCTTCTTCCTGGATCGGTCTCACAGAAAATCGGTCATGCAAAGAGGCAAATTGGTCTTGCAACAAATGAAGATTTAAATAAGGCGAAAATACACTTTTGGTCCCTACATTTTGAGTCAATTCTCATTTTGATCCATAAATTGATTTTGCTACTAATGTAGTTCCTAAAAAAAGAAAATCGATTTTATTTTGGTCCCTATCATCAACCCACTAACAGAAAACTCTTATGTGGCAGACAGAGCGCCCTGCTTGTTAACGTGGCCATTAAAATATTATTAAAAAAAATATTTGGTATTTTTAAATTAAATTCCATGTTAGATTTAAATTAATAAAAATAATAATTTTAAAAAAGCTAGGTCAAAAAATTAAAAAAATTTTAAATACACATTAATCTATTTTTTTTTCTTACTTTTCATTTTTTTTTTCTCATAAGATCATACATCCACAAGCCCAGAAAAATTCAAAACCAGAAAAATTCACATCTGGGTGGACTTTGGAATCCTTTGATCTTAATCAATTATTTCTTAATCTAAATGAAGAACACACAAGTAAGAAAAGAAAACAAAATCAAAAGCACCAGTACTAAAACATTCATAGATTCAAACACACAAATAGCTACAGTCTTAAACTCAAACACACACACACACACCGGTATTAAAATCTGAGCCTGAGAAGATAGCAAAAACCTAGATTGAGCAGAAAAAAAAAATCGACAACAAAATTTGCAACCGAAATCACAATGTTATTAAACTCCCCATCTCTCTATTAACATAAACCCAAAAGGTGAACACATAGCAAAAACCCAGATAATGAACACAAAGCTGGGTCCTTTAACAAGTTATACATCACCAAACCCACATACAACAACCCACAGTTCTTCCAATCACCAAACTCACTTTGAAACCCAGAACCCGGCCACCACCAGCCATGCCATGACAACAGCCAAATCAATACAAGCCGCCATTCACCAACACCTCCCTCTATAATTCTCTCGCTTCCATGACTCACCCAGTTATCAACCACCTATTTGTGTTTCACAACACCCACCAACAACTTATCTCTCTTTCACAACACCCTCCGACAACCGATCATAACCCACGAATCCAACGGACCCACCATCCAAACCGATCCTGCCGCCTTCACTCACCCATAAAAGCTCCATAGTTGAGCTTCAGAACTTGATTTAGACCAACCCCATTCCAAAGCACTCAATCGGCTAGGAGAGAGAAAGATCAAAGAGAGGGAGAGTGAGAATCAACAAATACCTAGAGCTTAAAGTGGTTGTTCATGGAGGGCTCTGGGTGGAAGGAAGAGAGAGAGTCTATGTGAAGAGAGAGGAAGAAGAAGAACACGTTTGGGGAAGAACTTGATATTCCAAAAATTCTCTAAAGAAAAAATTGTTTTAAACATTTAATAAATTAAAACTAATTTAATTAGAATGAAAAGTAAAAAAATAAATAATTTAATTAGATTAATGTTTATTTTTAATTTTTTTTAAAAAATTTTCTGACTCGACTTTTTTAAAAATTAATTTTTTATTAATTTAAATCTGATGTGACATTTAAAAAATACTAAATAATTTGTTTAATAATATTTTAATAGTCACGTCAACAAACAGGGTGCTTTGTCTGTCACGTAAGAATTTTTTGTCAGCGGATTGACATAAAGACTAAAATAAAATCGATTTTCTTGATTTTAGGACTACATTAGTAGAAAAATTAATTTTAAAATCAAAATAAAAATTAATCTAAAATATAGGAATCAAAAGTACATTTTAACTTCTAAAGAAAGAAGGAAACAGAAAAGAAATAAAGAAGAAGAAGGTAAGGAAAGAACTACGCCTAAAGAAGAAAGAAAAAAAAAAAAAAAAAAAAAAGAAAGAAGGAGAAAAGAAGAAAGAGAAGTATGTGTGAAGAGGAAAGAAAGAAAAAGAGAAAAGAAAAAGAAAAAAGAGCCGTTTGCTTTAATGGTCTGACTGGTTTATTAGACCATTCATGAGAGTGGGTCCTACTTATTTGCTTGTTTCTACAATAATGCTTCATTTCTCAAAATCTGAAAACACATAAAAGTTGTTTTCAGTTTTCATCACTTTTTAAGTTTTCATTTGGCATGATTAATTTTGCCAATTTATTTTTCTATGCAGTTTATTTTTACTAGTTTTTATGAATTTTACTGTATTTTTTGATATTATTTATGGATTCCACTTAGGTATGGCAATAGGGTGAGGCGAGTTCGAAGGATGGGGTCTTGGCCTCGCCCTGCAAGATTTTGTTTTGCCCCATCCCTACCCCACCCCGCATGACGAAAAAAAATTTCTTGCCCCATCCCCACCCCTTGGGGCCTCGCGAAACCCTACCCCACCCTATAAAACTCTATTTTTTTTGTTAATTTACCCTACAACTAGTACAAATTTTTTAATGAAACCTATTTCATTAATAAAAATATACTTGAAATTACAACTAAATTTATTCTATCAAATCAAATTAATTTTTAAAAAAAATTAAATAACATATCCAAGCGTTTAATAAGACAATCATAAAAAAAAAATTAAAAAAAAAAACTCATAGTATAACACATGAAAGAATAAAGGCAGAGAATCACATTGGGTAAAACAAAATAAGCTAATATTAATATGTTTGTTTAAATAGTAGGATTTTAGGGTATGAAAATTTTATAATTATAACCCTTAGTAACATGGAGTGAGGCAGGGACGGAAAGGGGCAAGGCGAGATGGGTCTAAAATGTTTAAACCTATCCTCGCTCCACCCCGTGGTGCGGGGCTAAAATCTTACCCCATCCCCACCCCATCACTTTTACAGAGCAGGAAAAACCCGTGCAGGGTGAAGCGAGAAGGGGCGGGTTAAGCAAGGTGGAGAAAAAGTTTTCAGTTAATTTTTACCTTTATATATAATATTTTAAACAAAAATTTCAGTAAAAAATTTTCAGTTTCAACAAAATAAGTAGTTTTCAAATAGAGTCTATCTCAAATTTTTAAGTAATGAGTGATGAAAATTGAGAATAAAAACTAAACAAACAAGCTACCTTGAAGTGAGGTCCACAAAATTTGAGAATTGAGTAATGAAAACAAGCTAACCAAAGTGGCCTGTGACTAGTTAAGGTGTTGGGCACTGGTGTTTAAATAATAATTTTCAAAATTTAAACAATACCATGTATATTTTTATACAATTTTTCACTCAAGACATATTTTTATAAAACAACGATATAGTTCCTAGAAATCTTTTTCTCGACGGGCTAAGCACAGTGCTTAATCTCTCAAAAAAAAAAAAAAAAAAGGGGGTATTTTACACATCCATTTTTACACTAAAAACCTACTTTTTCTATTTTACACATTTACTTTTACAAAATACCCACATCAGTTCATTTATTTTACAAGATATTTCAATAAAATATTCATTATACTCCATTTTTTTATTATTTCTCTAATGATCATACTTTTTTTAATTTAAACTTATATTTTAAGTAAACTACCAACACCGGTGGCTCGGCCAATGGAGCCGCTCGTGTTGGAGGTCCGATGGCCGAACCACCAAAATAGTGGCTAAAAAAAAAAAAAAAAAAGGTGGGTATCTTCCTTGTCACGGAGCAGACAACGCAAATAAAGTTAAAATCTTGGGGAAAGAAATGGCGAGGAAGTGCAAAATTTAAATGTAATTTGCTGTGTAGACTACTTTCCCCAGTCTACTACACCCAAGCAATAATGATGAAACAATCTCGACTCTGCTTACTTTCCCCAGTGTAGTAGACACAAGCTCTCCTCCACCACAACAAAATTCAAGCCCAAAATTGCCCAAATTCTTGTCTCAACAATTTATATTTTTGCCCAACTTTCTCCATCTGTAACAGATGCCTCAAAGTTGACCCCAAAATCCGTAACTTCTTTCATTATTTTCATTTTTATCAAAATTTTATCGGGAAACATTTTTCTGGGGATACAAACTAGGTGGTGAATGAGAATGATGCGGAGAGCGTTGGACATGTGGAGGCCGGTGAAGAGGCAAGTTTCAATTGTGTTGTGTTGGGCACTTTGTGTAATATCAGTTTTGCTTTTCCTTCTCTCGTTGAGCAAACAAAGTCAGATTGAGTTGAGGCCCGCGATACCCAAGGTAAACAAAAGTTCTTCATTTCGTTTGTATTTTATTCTTTTTGGAAATTTTATTCATTATTTTGGATCTTGGAGTCTTACCCCATCTGGTTTCTAAGAAAACGCCTCTATTGGGACTTATTTTCCCTTATATAATTGTATTTTCGTGTAATTTATTTATTTATTTTATGTAAAATAAGTCAATAAAAATAATTTATACCAAACCAGCATGTAGACGTGGCAAACAGCCGGTCGGGTTAATCGGAGTCAAAAACCCATTTCTAGCCGGTTAGAAACAAGCCGGTCAATCGGGTTTGGGTTGCGGGTCGAGTTGGGTTCACTTGTGTTTTTCACATGATTTTTTTTTTTTAAATAAAACATGTATTTGCCATTTGGATTTGGAAAGACACTTGTAATTTTGAATTCACCGTTCAGATTAAGAATAAACCCATCTAAACAAATTAATACTTGTTAAATAATTTTAAAATTATACAAATATTAACATTACTAACCAAAACAAAATAGCACAAGGAATAAGTAAAACAAATATACAAGTTTTATATGTACACAATATCAACATCCTAGAGCATAAAATATAAGTGCCTTATTGGATAACTAATTTAACAAAGAATAAAAATATATAAGAAATTTACAATTTTTAAAACTAATTTTATAATCTATTATCAATTACGGTAATTGTGGTTGACATTTTATTTCAATTTGAGAATATACATTAAAGTTTGATTGTTTACTTATTTATACATTGTCTTTTTTATGAATATCATATCATTGTTAAGCAACATATAGTTCAGGAAATATCATAATTTATTTTGAAAAACTGTTTATTTTGGACATGAATTGTTAAAAAATAAGCCTAGCATTCTTAACTTATGCTAATTTCTTTGATACTTTGGCTTCACTCTTCTCAAACTTATGAATATTTCTCATGTATGTCTATAATTTTAAATATATGTTTTTAATTCTACTCTAACCAGATTATTTTGTCATGTACTTTGTTATTTGATATCTAAAAATCTTTACTCATTATAAAATGCTTCAACCATTCATCTTTCAATTTATTTGCATGCAATTATGTAAAGGTCTCAGTTGTTTCCTTAAAGCTCACAACAAACAATTAAACTAATATTGTTTTAATTTTTTTTTTTTATACCCAAAAAAAAAAAGTTTAAAAAATTGTTCGGGTCACGGGTTGGGTTAACCTTCACAAAACGGGTCGGGTCATGAGTCAACTTGTTTTTGCTTTGGGTCAAAAAAATTCTGAGTCAAGTCGGGTCAAGTCAACAAATTACGACCCATTTTGCCATATATGCTAGCATGGGTACAATCAAACATATGAGTAAAGGGGAGGTTTGTTTGTTTGTTTGGTTTTTTTTTTTTTTTTTTTTTTTTTTTTTTATGTTTGTTTGGTTTTTTTTTTTTTTTTTTTTTTTTTTTCAGTGATATAAATTTTCCCTAATAATTGATCTGTTGTTGTTATTACTACGGAATAAAAATGTTAATAGTGGTGGACTGGCCGATATGAAAGGGTGTTGTATATGTTGATAAATATGTTATGAAAATTTTTAGGCTAAAATATTATTTCCGTTCCTAACTTTACTAGAAGTTCGTTTTTAATCTCTCAACTTTGCAAGACGTTCTATTTTATGTCCTTTCGTCTTTGTCAGTTAGTTTATCACTTAGAATATTCTGCCCATTAGAGAGGTGATCAGCACGAAGTTTGCAAGTGATAACATTAGATGCCATCTCTGTCATGAGTGAATAGACTGCTGTGCATCTATTCACTGAGTGCCCTGTTGCTCAAATAGTGTGTTTAAAGTTGCGTTGGCCTTTAGTTGTAAGATCTAATAAGGACAAGCTGGTGGGTTGGACTCCACCTGGGATAGTGAAGATTAATTTTTAATATTGCTATAAGAGAGTCCTCAGTCACCCTCATGGCAGTGTATAGAGATTAGAGAGTCTAGAGACCACAAAAAGAGGTGCTGCAGATTTGGGTTGATATTATTGATCCTGGAGATGTTTTACTGAAGCTTGTGTAGCTTTATTTGCAATCCAGAAAATGTGAGAGAAAGGCTACTCAATGTTTCTTTTAGAAAATGATGCACTTAATTCGATTGATCCTATTTGCTGCTCCGCCTTTGTGCCACACTGGTCTATTGCTTCAATCATAGCAGATATTAAGCTTTTGTCAAATTCTCTCTATTTCTGGCTGGCTTCCAATATTGTTAGGACAAGTAATTCCCTTGCTCACTCTGTTGCCCGCTGGGCCTGTTTTTGTAAAGCTTAGGGGAAGGACCCCCATCTCCTCAATTTCGGATCCAGAATTTAGGGAGATGGAGTCCCTTCCCCTGTTTCTTTTTCATGAATATGGTGTCATTATTCCTCCAAAAAAGAAAACTTGAAATGACATGGAACATTTGGAATGTCATAATTAATGACATGAAATAGTGACCGTGAGATATTGCTCGTTAGTCTATACACCTATTTTTCCCATTCCACTCAATACTGAGACTAGAGGGCTTGATGAGATCAATGAATATCCCTACAGTTCCATAGGACTACAATCTAGAAAGATATATACTTTATATTGTATTGACATGTGTGCGCCATGGAGTGCATTCAAGTGTTCTTTGAGTTCTCATAATATCTAAAGTTTGAAGTTGATGTGGGTATGCTTGATACACAACATTAAGAATGATCAACTGTTATTAATTTGCTAAATGACATATCAATATCAAAAGCTCTTTTGAATAAAAAGGGCAACTGGTTTTGCGAAGGGAAAGATGGTGACTGTGTTGAGCATTGATGGAGGTGGCATTAGAGGGATTATTCCAGGAATTCTACTGGGCTTTCTTGAATCCAAGCTTCAGGTACTTCACCAACCATAGCCACCTCTTCTTATTTTATTTTTTATTTTTTTAAATTTTGTGTATCTATGGTCTGTTTAGGAATTGGATGGGCCCAATGCAAGAATTGCAAATTATTTCGACATAGTTGCAGGGACAAGTACAGGTGGGCTAGTCACTGCCATGCTTACAGCTCCAGACAAGGAGAACCGGCCCATGTATGCTGCAAAGGACATCACCAACTTCTATTTAGAGCACTCTCCCAAGATTTTTCCCCAGAACAAGTAAATCTTAATGGAATCGCAAAAAATCAAGAACCTTTTCTTTCAGTTTTCACCATTTTTAAAAGGAATTCAACAAATAGTATATGCCATTATTTTTTATTAAAGTTGATTCTATGCTATGAAACCAGGCACAAAAATTTTGTGGGTTCAATGACAAATTTGTTCGGTGCCGTGATGGGGCCCAAGTACGATGGGAAGTACCTACGGTCACTGACAGATGGGTTACTTGGCAACCTCACCTTGAAACAGACCCTAACAGATGTGATCATTCCTACCTTTGATATCAAGCGTCTTCAGCCAGTGATTTTTTCAACCTATGATGTATGAGTTTGACAATAATAAACAGGCTGGAAAATTCATCAAATCGTTGAAATTGTGGTCACAAATGTGAAGTAACATGGTCACAACTCTCAATCAGTATATTTTTTGTACAGGCAAAACTGAATGACTTGAAGAACGCCAGGCTGGCAGATGTTTGCATCAGCACCTATGCTGCACCCACTTTTCTTCCAGCACACTACTTTGAGACAAAGGATGCTAGCGGAAACACTCTCAGTTTCAATCTCATTGATGGAGGGGTTGCTGCAAATAATCCTGTAAGTGGCTAATTTGATAATTTTGAGGCATATTTGGTTTTCAAAATTAGCAAATTGGGTCATCCTATATAGCATTTCTTAATTTACTTTAAAGAAGTTGCCTTTCCTTATATATTGTAAACTAAATCCACAGACAATGATGGCCATAAGCCAAATTTTTAAAGAGAGATTTAAAAATGAGTTTATGAGCATAAGAACAATGGACTACAGCAAGAGAATGCTAGTTTTGTCGTTGGGCACAGGTGCGGCAAAGCATGAAGAGAAGTACAGTACAACAGTAGCCTCAAAATGGGGTTTGGTTAATTGGTTGTATGACAATGGTGCAACACCATTGCTCGATGTATATGGTGATGCAAGCTCTGATATGGTTGACTTTCATGTATCCACCCTCTTCCAAGCCCTTGGTTGCAAGAATAACTACCTTCGTATTCAGGTACCAAAGGACCACAACTACTTCATCTATTCACGACATAGTTGATAACCATATGCTATTGACATTTTCTTCGTAAAAAATGAACCATAGGATGACACATTAACTGGAGATGCCTCGACAGTTGATATTGCTACAAAAGAAAATCTGCAGAGGCTTGTGGAGATTGGGAAGGAGTTGTTGAAGAAGCCCGTGTCAAGAGTGAATTTGGACACTGGTAGGTATGAGGAAACTGAGAGAGAGTGTACTAATGAAGAAGTTCTTTCCTACTTTGCCAAACTGCTCGTGGAGGAAAGGAAGCTCCGGCAAGACAATTGAAAGTCCCCAAGGAATATAATTTTGGTGTGATGAATTATTAAACAACCTAAACCAACACCCACCGCCCCTCCCCCCCATTTTTTTTTTAAATCTCGCTCTTTTAAATTACAAGTATACTTTAGCACATTTTTAGTGAAAAACAATTAATCAAAAGCTAAATAAGTTAATATCAAATCCAGAGTTTTGGACAAGCCAACTTATACATGACCAGTGACTTAAATAAGCTAACTTAAAAAGCTATAACCCAAGCATGAGTAATAATAGCAACTTAATTTTCAAACCATAAGCATTTAATATAATGGTTATGTTAGTAGATGCTTTTAAGATATTTGTTATTAAATTATATTATGAAAATTTTGATACTATTTTGATCAAAAATATTAAAAAATTTAATTACCTTCTTTCTTTTTCCATAAATTTTTTTTTTTTTTTAAAATGGTTCCTAAACTATTAACTTTTCCCTTAGGGTTCGTTTGGTTGGAGGAGTGGAAAAGTGAGAGGATGAAAAATTATGGAAGGATAGAAAAGTAGGGGGATGGAAAATATTTAATTTTTCCTCGTGTGTGTTTGGTTGGAGGGATGGAAAAGTGGGAGGATGGAAAACTCTTTTGTTTGGTTGAAAAGAAAAGTGAGAGGATAGAAAAAATAGTTTATATAAATTAACTATTATACCATTGTTACATAATAGGTAAGAAATAAATTTATTTGTACTCATTAAATAATATAAAATTTACCAACAATTATATTTTTCAATAAGAAATGTTACGTTTACAAGATTTTTCGCAATAATTTCACAACACTTTCACAACAAAATTTATCTGAAAAGTTGTTACTAGTTTTAATTTGAAGCCACCATTGAAATTATTTTTTTATTCACCAATATTAACTAATAACAATCTATTACTTAAAATTTATTGTGAAAATACAGTAATAACATTTCTCAATTAAGATTTTTTATTCTTTATATTATTTCTCTTTTCTCTCTTTTCATTTCATCCGTACGTTTTTGTTTTTGTTTTGTTTTTTTTCTACGCTATCTCCTCCACACACGTTGTTGTCTCTATCCCCACCCCCTTCATTTTCTTTTTCTTTTTCTTTTTCTCCATACACACGTTCCAGCAAATCATCCAGCACTCTCATTCTCTCCTTCTTTTCTCTAGCTTGCTCTCTCTGTGTTTTTTTTTTTCCCCTCCATACCTGTTTGTCCTTATCTCTTTATCTTCCCCTTCTTTTCTTTCTTTTTCTCCCTCATTCAAGAAGTTCTTTCTCTCTTTTTTTTCTGTAGCTCTCAGTCTCTTTTTTTTTTTTTTTACTTGATTCCATAACAGCTTGTGTTTGTGGGGAGGGTAGGTGGGAGAGGGCATTTGTGTAATTTCACATTAAGAGCAGTTTTCTTTCCACAGTTTTCCTCCCATCCCAAATTGGGAGGAAAAAAATTGGTAGGCTCGGGAGGAAAATTTTCTCCCAAGTTTTTCATCCTCTCTGTTTTCCTTTACTTCCCAAACAGTGAAAAACACTGTTTTCCACACCATTTTCCACCTATTATTTTTCATCCTTCCTATAATCCCTCCAACCAAACATAGTGTTAATATAAAAGAAAGACTTGACCAAATGTATTTTAACAAGACCCATTAGCAAGATTTAGGAATTGAAAAAAAAGGATGACGATATGTAAAAGTAGGAGGATGACGACATGTAAAATTCTGAACCCCTGCTACTCTCACAGAGAATAAAAAGATATAGTAATTGAAAAAGTTCTATACATGCGTGGGCCACGCAAAAGTGTCAATGTCTTCTTTAATTGTGCCATAAATTTGCAAAGTTGAAGTTGATCAGAGTATGCTTTAAGTTATACATACATATTTAAAGTATCAATTCTGCTGTTTTATGCAAAAATTAATTCCACTGTCAAGCTAATAGTAATTTTGCAAGAGCCTAGAGGAAACTTCAACATCAAGAAGCTAGCTAGCTTTTTCTCCCAAAAAAAAAAAAAAAGGCTAGCTAGCTCTTTCCAATCAAAATGGCTTCCTCTTCTGCAAAGGCAAAGATGGTTACTGTGTTGAGCATTGACGGAGGTGGCATTAGAGGGATAATTCCCAGCACGCTCCTCGGTTTTCTTGAATCAAAGCTTCAGGTACTTCACCTATATTAGAGCCTGATAGATTAATAAATATGTCAAAAGTTTAAGGTAGTAGAAAATGATAAATTTAATTAATTAATCATAATTTCAACACAGTAACTATTACATATATTAATTAATTTGAGTTTGTAGGGAATTATCATGTTTATAGACATCAGTTGAGTTATTTGGGTTGTATTTGGATTGCATTTTTTAGGAGTAACGTTAATTAGCATGGCCATAAGATTTTACGTTGCAATATTATGTGTATATAAATTCCAGAGGATTATCAATAAAATATCATTAGATAATCTTTTACACGTAGAAGTCTGGACTCTCTTGAATAGTGTATTTTATTGAATTTGTATCCATTAGTTCCCTGTCGAAGCAATAGCAACCGATTTTTTTTTTTTTTTTTAAATAAAATGTTCTAAAGGTTACTTTTTCTCTGAAAATATTTTGTACATATCAGCCACCCCTTCTTCCTTCTTATTTTGTTTCAAAAGCTTTGGGTGTCTATGGCCTGTGTAGGAATTGGACGGACCCAAAGCAAGAATTGCAGATTATTTTGACATAATTGCAGGAACAAGTACAGGTGGTCTAGTCACCACCATGCTTACAGCTCCCAATAGGGAACGCCGTCCCATGTATGCTGCAAAGGACCTCATCAATTTCTATTTAGAGCACTCTCCCAAGATTTTTCCCCAGAACAGGTAAATTTTCAATGAAACCACAACCAAAAAAAGCCTTTATGGTTTCTTTTTTTGTTCAACCAGAACAGATATATAAAGTTTTAGTAGGTACCATTTTTTTTTTCTTTCTTTCTACTAAAGATGATTCTGTGGAACCAGAAACACAAATCTTTTGAGTTCAATGACAAGCATGTTGTGTACTATGAGGGGACCAAAATATGACGGGAAGTACCTGCGGTCATTGACAAACGAGCTACTTGGCAACCTAACTCTGAAAGAGACCCTAACAGATGTGATTATACCAAGCTTTGATATCAAGCTCCTTCAGCCAGTGATCTTTTCAACCAATGATGTATGAGCTAGTATGAGTATTACATTAAAAAGTAGGAAAGTTTATCAAATTTTTGGTATTGTGGCCATTACGTATGGTTCCAACTGGTCTATGTTTTTGTACAGGCCAAGAAGAATGAATGGAAGAACGCTAGGCTAGCAGATATTTGCATTGGTACCTCTGCAGCACCCACTTTTCTTCCAGCACATTACTTTGAGGTAGAAGATGCAGAGGGATACACTCGCAGTTTCAATCTCATTGATGGTGGAGTTGCTGCAAATAATCCAGTGAGCTGATTTGAGAATTTAAGGCATCATTTTGTATTGAAACTTTGGAAATTTGGTTATTTTGTGTAACTTTAATTTCTTGATTTATTTTGGACCACCCTGGCAAGTTCTCTAATTTATTTTATACTAAATCTACAGACGATGATGGCCATAAGCCAGATTTGGAAAGAAATTTTGAGGCATAACATTGAGTCACATGACATAAAACCAATGGAGTACAGCAAGAGAATGCTAGTTCTGTCACTGGGAACAGGTGCAGCGAAGCATGAAGAAAAGTATGCAGCTGCCACAGCCTCACAATGGGGTTTGTTTAGTTGGATGTATGACAACGGTGCAACTCCATTGCTCGATGTATATAGCGATGCAAGTTCTGATATGGTCGACTTTCATGTGTCCACCTTCTTCCAAGCCCTTGGTTCCAAGAAGAACTACCTTCGTATTCAGGTATAAAATGATCACAATTATTCATTTTTGATAGATAGCAAAGGATTTGAAACCTTAGTAACTGTTGTTTATTATAAGGCCAAAACAGTTTATTTTTAGTATAGGCGAGATTTGAACATGAGTTTTTTATTCCATAGTGTCAGACTTGTACAATTGACTTAATTGAAACTCACTAGTGACCACATTTATTAAATCCATTTGTGAACATGATCGGTATGTAAATTATTAACAATTTCTTGGTTAAATATGAACCATAGGATGACACATTAACAGGAGATGCCTCATCAGTTGATATTGCCACCCCAGAGAATCTGCAAAAGCTTGTGGAGATTGGGGAGGCGCTATTGAAGAAATCAGTGTCAAGAGTGAATTTGGATACTGGCAGGTTTGAGGAAATTGGGGGCGAGGGTACTAATGAAGAAGGTCTTACCTATTTCGCCAAATTGCTTGTTGAAGAACACAAGACCCGACAAAAAAAATGAAAGCACTCGAAGTCTCTCCTTTTGATCTAAAATATTTGGATTGGATGCTTTGATAAGAGTATTAGAACTTTATTTGTGTTAGAACTTGAACAAGCTAGAGAGGGGATGTTCAAGAGTCTCACATTGATTAGGCGTTGGCATTGGTTTGATTATATGGTACTAGTCTACCTCCTAAGTATTTCAGTTATGGCTTGGATGCTTTGGTAAGATTATTATTACAAATATTATTGATATGGGGCTTTCATAATGTCTTGTCCTATTCATTTTCTGAAATAAGAGAGGGAAATTTTGCAATCTTGGTTTTTATTTATCCTTAAAAAAAAAAAATCAATTATCATTTTATAATTTTTGAGACATTTTTTGGTACAATTTTGGAGGCCTTTTATTCATGTAAATTTAAATTTTTGGGGTAGGGGGCCTTAGTCCAGGCTTAAGTGGCCTAGACCTAGAGCTAACTCTATTTAAGCTTTGCTCTTTTAATAGCCAGTTTAAAAAGCTCACAAGTCATGAAGTCTAAAAACAAAAAGCTCGTAAGAGGAAATAACACTAAAAAGCTCATAAGCCCTAAAAACAAAGTCTTGAATTTGTTTTTTTTTAAAAAGAAGTCATGAAGCTTATAGAAACTTTGAAGTTTAAAAGACCGGTACATTACCCTATAAATTGATAAACCTTAGAACATCAATTCAAAAAAAAATAAAATAAAAGATCAGAAATATCAATTCCAAAAGTTAGATAAATAGTCCCGAGTCTTATCATTTGACTAGTTGACACTTCTTGGTGTTTCCAACATATTCATAGTTCATATCCTCCCTCTCTAATTATAACTACTGAATATATAAAAAGTTAGATGAATAACTTTTTGTGCAAATACAACTCAAATTTGATACTTCTTCTTTTTCTTTTTCTTTTTTTTTTTTTCTTTTTTTGTGTGTAAAGGACAGAATAAAGTTCCAAGCTATATCAATGGCCAAACTTATCACTTTTAACAGTTGCCGTCCCTTTTTCAGGAGCCAACAGTAGTAAAAATAATGGACAAAGAAAAAAGAATAAAATTTTTTAAGGATATAAAAAGAGAACAGGTTGATATATGAATCTTATGATTTCCAAGCCATTTAAGTCCGTGGGAGTTGCTTTAGTCGAATAACTCGAATCTAAAGGTAAAATCTATATCTAGCGTTCAGGTTGCTTTTGTACCACTACCGATTAAGCAATTAGAGCATGTTTCACGTTCTACTACTCTGCGTGGGTTCGACCATGACAGGGAAGATTCGAAGCTCTATGTTGTCAACTTCACACGTGAAGTAGCAACCATGGAAGTCTATTAAGCTGTTAACATCTTTCTTCCCATTGGTACTGATCAACCGTCATAAGCCATAGAATTCTGTTGGATATATAAGTATATACATGGATAGGTTGTAATAATAATAATATTTAAGTTTAAAGAATATTGATTTATAAAGTTGTTAAAGTAAAATTTCAAGTTTTGGAATTTTTTAAGTGAAAATTCAAAATTCAGCAATTTCGATCAGTCAAAATTTTAGCTCAATCGATCAAAATAGTAAGAAAATAATCTTGGAGTTTCTAGATGGTTCAATCGCTATTGGATTCCTATTCGATCGATCGAAAAGAGCATTCGATCGGTTGAGAGGGAAAGGACCTCTCGGCAGATCGAAACTCAGAAAAACTGAGTTTTCTGCAAAATTTTCTGATGACTCTTCAGAAAGGTTGTAGAGGTTTTAAGTTTTGTGAACGGTTTTATGAAATATTCTAACTCTCCATACATGTCTTTTGATGAAATATAACCCTATGGGTATAAATAGAGTCTTATGTTCACTTGAAAATATGACTATCTCTTCAAAATAATAAGTTACAAAGAACCACAAAAAAATCTAATAAGTATTCTCCAAAATTGCTATTTGTAGAACCCAATAAACTTGGTTATATTCTGAGGATAAGTTTGTAGAAACTCTTTAGCAACTTGCGGATGGGGACAAATATTGTCTAAGGATAACATTCAATTGTGCCTCTAAGTCAATCTCTAATATCTATTTACTTGATGTGTTCTTTTGTCCTCTCATTGTCATTCCTTGATTTGGTAAAATCCCCAACAAATTCTACAGCTGTCATCAAGTCTTCGTGAAGTATGTCTCTTGTGATAAATATTCGAAGTCAAGTTAAAGTAGTTCCATGCATGAATGATTGGTGATATTCTTAACTAGTAGGCAACATTATTAAAAGTGATATTCTTGATCAATTTGTTAAAAGACACTTTAATAGCAAACTCCCTTTTGAATGAAAATAGTTTCCCACAATGATGGACCCATGATTTGATTTGAGAGACACATAAGTATGCATGTTCATGTGAATATATATATCATTTGAGACCAATTTGAAAAATTAAAAACTATTTATTTGAAAACTAAGTCATGTGTGTTTGTTCCTATTAAAAAAAAAACATATTTTAATGTAAGAAAATCCACAGAAAGATAATATATTCATTATATTGTGATTATCTACTAAGGTTTCTATCACATAAATAATTTATTTTTTATTCTTTTAAAGTCAAAATTCAAGTTACGAATGGAATTTTTTTACTAATTAAGAAATATACTACAATCTATGTAAATTTATACTCTTATATATATATATATAAATTTGTTATGTAACTATTTCCGTACTCAGTTGTTTATACACATTTTTATGGAGGATAAATGATTACAAAAATAAAAATTTTAAAATTGAGACTCTAATATCTTTTTTTTAAAGGTAACAATAGTATTATAATTAAGTTCTAAACCATAATTTACATTGATAAAATATGTTTCTTTTTATTTCTTTTTAATAAAATTTAACACAGCAGAAAGAATAGCTTATTAACTATATCGACAAGAAAATTTCACAAAAGAAAAAACAAAAGTCCAATTATATTATAAGTCAAGTAAGGAGGGGGTTGTAAACTTGAAACAACTACTAAGTTACAACTAATAAGCTACGGCTCCCAAAAAATAAAAATGAAAGTATACGTTAAGGGAGTTTTAGGTTAGGCCAAGGGGTTCCACCCCCCCAACCCCCCCTCCCCAAAACAACACGCGCGCACACACAAAAGTGGCTCATTAATGTAAGAACATCTCCATGAACATGTACATTACCATATTTTTCTTAGTATGATTAGGGAATTCACAAATACAACAAATTTATTGTATTATCCATTCTCCCTTGGTTATCAAATGATGTGACACGTCAACTTTCCAACCAATAAATATGCTAGATATGCTTATCAAAATATATATATATATATATATATATGCTAGATATGTTCTATTATACAAAAATTCAACGCTGTAGTTGTCAGAATTATTTAAAAAATCATTTTGATTTCTTTTTGCTCTTAAGTGTCAAAAATTTGCAAAGGCTTGTAAAAATTGGGAAGAGCATTGAAGAAGCCAATGTCAAAAGTGCATTTAGGTACTGGTAGATTTGAGGAAAGTGAGGGCGAAGGTATTAATGAAGAAGCTCTTGCCTGCTTCGCCAAACAAATTGTGGAATAAAAGGAAGCTCCGTAAAGAACAATGAAACTAACTCCAAGAATATAAATTAATCTGATTAATTATAAACTTTTAGAGCTTTCTGATCATATTTCGTCGTATTCTAAAGACCAAGGAGTCACAATATGGTTAGCTCTTAGCATCAAATTAAGTTTCCTGAATCCAACCATTTGCCAACCAAACAAAGTAAGGAATTTTCTAGTTGAACTTACAAACCAAATTACGCAGGTGTTCCGTCACAGCCCCCAAGGAAGCGACCGTATGATAGGGATGCAAGAAATAACAGCCGGCAAACTTTACTAGCTGCCAAGTGCCAACACAAGCTGCACAGCTTGCAATTGCATGCAAAACCAACAGACATGTATGTGGACATCTCATGTAGAGACTCGGTAAAAACAAAGCCATTCTAGGAAACTCAATGAACTCATCCAAGCACGCAAAAAAAATTTTAGAACGAAAGCTGGATTGGAAATCTCATCTAAACAAAATGTTATTAAAATACAAGAAAGTTAAACATATAAATATATGGTAAAGAAAAGCCTCCCAAAAGTTTCCCATTTATGCAGTAGAGCAAATGGAGTCATATGGTGAAGAAAGAATAGAGAATCAATCACACAAACCAAGAGACCCACGAGAAAGCTCTGGCAGCACATTAGAGGCTAAGATGGCTGAACTGACTAAGACGAAGGAAGAACTGAAAAGAGCCAAGGACAACGCCATGCAGTCATGGCTAGACTCCAAGCCTCTCATTGATGAGCTTGAAAGACTGAAATCCAACCTTGAAAGTGCCAAAAATCAATCTACAACGTCAAATATTGTTATCTCAGAGCTAGTCACAACTAGGGAGCACCAACACATCCATTAGAACCAAAAAGGAAGAAGAGCAGAAGGCAATAAAGATGATCAATGAAATAAGCCAGGCTTTGGATCGAACACGTGAAAAGATTAAAAGGCTCAAGTTGGATATGGAAGAAGAGCCACAAGCAAGGTTAAAGCTGAAACAAGTCCTGAACGTAAAGAAGCAAACTCTTCAGACATTGCAACTCCTGCTTCAAGCTACACAACTAGAGTCAGAAGCATTGGGAGCATCTGCAGCTGAAGCACTTCACTATATTGAATGTTCAGAAAAGGATGATACCATTGTCCATCTCAGTCATGAAGAATACTACGCCTTAAAAAGAAGAGCTGAAGAGAAACAACACTTGCAGATTGGCATGTTTCCGTGTCCATGGAACAGAAGCTTGCTGCTGAGGCAAGCCAGAACTTAGCTTTAACAAGAATGAAAGATTTCAACTCCCACAGCAAATTGCAGAGAAGGGGACTCAACAAGGAAAAGAAAATAAGGGATGGATTCACAAAGAGGAAGGCAGAAGAACAAGTTCCAAGTATCAAAGTGGGAGCTTCAGTCAACAACAGACGGAATACTGCCCCTAAAGCTCGAGCCAAACTAACCAAATCTGATCAGGGGAAACCACCACAACAGTTCGGAAGATCAAGAAGTAAAAATAGATTTAACAATAGAAAGTCAATTAAGAAGAAGAAATTATCAATTTTGCATAAAATAAAAGGCTTTGCACGAAAAATAACAAGATTTTTTGGATGATTCAGATGAATATTGTATGTAGCATTATGGTTCAAGCAAGCAATAATGTGCTATAAGTCTAGTTTGACAAAATCACAAAAATTGGTTCAAGCTAGAGTTTTCTAAGTTGTCTCCTCAGAAGATCGGGCAACCCATTCTTGTCCTCCAACAAAGCCTGAAATAGACCAAAGCATCAAGGGTAAGCAAAAAGATTGAATGCAAACAATTTCTAGAAGGCAAATTTCCTATTCTGACAAATTGGCTGAATCTGATTATTCAAACCATCAAAAGATTCAAAACCAGTGCACTGTCACAGAAGTTTTCTAGTCCAACGAAAACGGAAAAGAAAGGAAATTCTTGACAGATACAAAGACCTGTCATTTCATGAATAATCAATAATTTGTTTTTGTATTTCACAATATGGCCATATAATCATATGATAATAATCACATAAGGAGCAGAAAATTTGTACCTGATGTTTCCTAAAGCCAATCAATATCTGCAAACAAAAAAGCCTGAACTAGCTGACTATATAACCTAACAAATGCCCATCAATTCAAAGCCAAACCTTCCAGACAAAAGGAAGACTGTACATCAGAAAAAACAAATGGGAAGTTACTCTCAAAATTAAAAAATGAAAAGCAATTTTCACCAAAATGTGTTTAGCATACCAGATAGTGGCCAGAACTCTATTGGAACATTCTAGAGTACGCTTTCTTTTCCTGATCACGTCTATCAGCAATCTGTAACCATTATGAGCTTTCAAAACTATGTCCAGTTGGAAATTTGTAAAGAAAGAAAACACAATGAACCATTACTAAAGTCACATCTAAACAATATAAAATGTGAAGTTCATTTACCTTCTTCCGTGCGGCAGCAAGCTCTTTCTTTATTCCTCCTGAAAAATGGAAAATAAGATGTACAGTCAAGAATCTACCCCTTTTAACAATATCCAATACTGGAAAACTTTTCTTGCTCCAAGTCAAACTTAAAACCTTAAAGCATAACAATTTGTTCATTTGCATGAGACAATTTGTTCAACAGGAAGAGAAGAAATTAGTCGTCATGTCACGTTCCAGCATCAAAATTCTACATTAGAAGACTGCTCATATTAAAGAAAGGAATGTCAACCATTAAAGTCACTAACCATCATTTGGCTCCAATTCTGATGCCTTCTTGAAGCTTTCAACTGCAGAGTCTATGTCATTTAACGCCATATATGCCTGAAATTGGGAAGACCATAATACAAATATTAGAAATTACCAGTAAACGCACAAAAAGGACCACAATGGTGCAGGCAATATGTTATGACAAGTATGAGCAAGCTTTTGCAGGTAATTGGTAACACAACCTATTTATGATTTGTCAACCACTTATTCTAAGTCATTTTAAGTGGAAGGAGTTGTCTTTGAAATTGGCTATGATATAACTGTATAAAAAAATCCAAAGTTCAAAAATTTCCATCAAGAAAAGGAAGAAAAAACAATCATGAAACCAGTATCATCCCATCATGTACAAAACCAGCAAGCAATATAAGGTCTATAGTCTATAGTTCAATTATACTTTTTTTTGTGATAATTTGATAATTACAATGGGAGAGGGATTTGAACCCTGAAACTCCATTGGAAACACTAGGAAATGCCAATTGAGCTATAAGGCTCTTGGCTATAGTTCAATTATGCATATCAGACTCTTGTATTTAAAACTCAAGCTTATATTCTTGGTGAAAATAAAATAGTTGACAATGAAATTGACATTTGACAAAAATCCAGTTCCTTAATATCTTGAAACCAACATAATGATACAAGGCCTTCATGGAATAAGCAATAAGATTTCAAGAGACTTGTAACTCAATTGGCACTTCCTGGTATTCTAATGAAGAGGTCTAGGGTTCAAATCCCCACCCTCAACTATTGTCATCTAGTGATTCTGTCCGGTTGGGATACCTGGCTTATATCCTAGCAACAAAAGTTAAATCCCAGCAATGGATTTAATACTTTCCTTTTTATCTATCTATCAAAAAAACAGAAAAAAAAAACCAGCGGTTAACATGAAACCGAGGTTGCTATATTCATAACCAAAGCATTTATGTATACCTTAAATGTTCTAAACATATATAAAAAAAATTCAAAGGTCATTTGAATAAATGCCCTTTTAACTTCACATTTTAGTTGCCATCATCATGCCTTGACCCAAATTGTATAAAGATGTACTATTACAATTAAATGTCAGCTAAATTTCTAAATTTAAGAATTCCCACTGTACTTAAACTTCTTCCAATTCGGATTGCGCATGCAATATGAGTCATTAAATTAATAAATATTATTCTCACTAAAAGTTACTATACTCTTACATCAAAAGGGGGACAGGGGATAATTATCAATATCAGATGAAATATAAGAAGAGAGAGAGAGAGACAGAGGATAAACTAGAAGCAGACACTGACCTGGCCTTGGCGAAACAAAGCTTTCACATTATCTTCCCCATCACGCATTGCAAAGTCTGTGTCCAACAATGCTCCTTTTAGATCTCCTAATTTCAGTTTACAGGCCTAAAAGAAAAATGGCAAACATCAATCAATAATGTAAAGGAAAGAGGAACCTTAGTAATGTAACGAAATTGTAATCCCATAACAAAAATATGAAATCTATGAGGAAAACCAATATAATGAGATATCACCCCATATGTGTGTGTATGTGCGGTGTATGTGAATATGCAAGGCAATTGATCTGAAGACTACAGCATCTAGTAGAACTGTATATGGTTAAGATATTAGCCCCTTCACAAAATAGAAAGAGCAAGCAACTAACCATCACTCCAAAGGTGAGAAGATAGCAAAATTTGGTTGGAACAATTGTGACAACATGTTACATGCATTTGGACAATAATCAATTGTCTTGTTGTCAATAAAAACAAAAAAGCTTTGGCCAAAGCACCATGTAAAAGTAAAATAACAATCTTGATCTTTAATAACAACCGTGTCTATTAAGCAGTAGCACTAACACGAAAAATAAGATCAACACTTGAGAGTTGATCAAAGAAATTGCAAAAGATGATAATCAACGGATATTTGAGCTTTCATTAGAGCCTCAAACTCAATAAAAGGATGCAAAATCAAAAACTTTCATTGACAGATGTTCTTCTAAACAGAAAATTCAATCATCAAGCAGGTTATTTATGAAATGTCACTATTATATCTTCCATACTAGTGCTCAAGTTCACCAAAAAAATTATCAAGTAAATAAGTCCATCTTGTCTTAATACAATTTCTGAATTTTTTTAACAAATAATAAATGATGCTTGATCTTGCCAAGAGCCTTGTAGCTCAATGGCATTGCTTGGTCTCCTTCATGAGAAGAACCAGGCTTTGAATCCCCCCTCCCCTACTTGTTGTAACGATTGAATTTTCAAAAAAATAAATGCCTATATTTCTAGATTATGACTAAAGGATGCACTATAATCAAGTGGAAAATAAGTAAACTTACAGAACTATTTGTAAATATCTGAGACTTTGTCTTCCGCAAGGAGGAACTCTTTTCTGTGAAGTCACAAAGGTAAACTCATCAGCTGGACAAAGCAAGCAATGCAGCAACTTCAGTAACACATTGTTAAAAGATGCGATCACAAGGAAAAATAGAAGTTCACCTTCATCAATGTCATCCTTTTCCCAACATACATCCAAGTAGCGCAAAGCTTTACGGTACTTTCTAAGAGCCGTTTTATGGTCTTGCTTCTGCATGTGAAGCACTCAGGGAACATCATGTTAACAGAAGAAAAATAACCACTTTTCGAGCAAAAGGAAGCCAGAGATGTATTTTCTGTGATATTTAAATGTATGCACAGATCATTTAAATGGCAAGCATATGTACCACACATTTTACAATTTTCCTTTTCGACCAAACAAAGTGAATATAAATGTCAAGCAGAAACACAATTCGACATCATCTACCTTGTAATACTCATTTCCAAAACTCTTGATGTCCTCTACAGCCTTCATCCACCAAGAAATTTCATCTGGTTTGGTGTCAAGGTCAGCTGGCCAATCAGCATAAGAATCACCGTCTTTAAAGAAGTTAGATATTCCATCATCTGCCCCCTCAGGAATCTCTCCACAATCAACAATTACAACATCTTGAGAAGGAATATCACCCTCTTCAGTAGTAACATGCTCAGCCGAACGAACCACTCCCATTCCTTTGATTACCCTCCCAAATACAACATGTTTTCCATCTAGATGAGATGTGCGAGTTGTAGTAATAAAGAACTGGGATCCATTGGTGTTAGGTCCCGAGTTAGCCATAGATAGCATGCCTTTTCTCTCATGTTTCAACTCAAAGTTTTCATCTTCAAATTTCAAGCCATAAATCGATTCTCCTCCAGTACCATCCCCAGCAGATATGTCTCCACCTTGGATCATAAACCCTTTGATGATGCGATGAAAACTACCCCCCTGCATTGAAGATTTTGCTATATAATTAACAAAAATGACTAAGAATTGCAAAAGACTCAATAGATAACCATTTAAACTACAAAAGTAGAGTACTTTACAACATATCAAAATGAGTTGATCGGCTTCTTAACTGTTACAAGAAGAGTTTATGCCAGTTTTAAATAAACTTTTAAGTGTTACAACTGACATATGCATAAAGATTTACATAAAAAAACCCACACTCATACTCAAATCACCACCCCCTGTACTCCAAAAAATAAAATCATGCACAAATAGTTAATCCTTCAACTCCATCTAATGTCTATAATTAGTGTCATACACTTCGTTCACAGAGGTTGAAGGCTTAAAATTTAGTCACTCTATTATGAATGGTCAATCCATGGAGGATTCATATCCGACCCCCAAAAATATTGTCAATAGTTAATCCTTCAAAGAAATTTTTTCAAAATAATAACAATAAATATTGATTACAAATACCAAAGATAATGATGTTTAAAAAAAATAATAAATAGTAAATAAATTGGTATTGAAATTGAAAATTTTGGTAACACAAAATCGCATGGTATTCATCTACGACGCACCGACACGGACATGGGTATTCGGTGACGCGAGCAATTTTTGAAAAATTATAACATGATGAGGCAGATAGAACACCGTTACGACCCCATATGAAAGTGTCCATGCATCCATTCATATCACAAACAGAAACAACGCGCTGTTGTTTAAACTGCGGAGTAACAGAGTAAAGAAACAAAGCCAAAGGTTTAAAAAAGAAAGAAAAAGAGGGAGGTGAGGTTTGACCTTGTAGTGGAGAGGAACACCGGTGTGAGGACCAATGCCTTTTTCGCCGGTACAGAGAGCCCTGAAATTCTCGGCGGTTTTGGGAACCACATCCTTGTACAGCTCTATCACTATCCTTCCTTCTACCTCTCCTCCTATGCTTATGTCTAGGTAGCACCGAGGGTTCGCCATTTCTCTCTGTCTCTCTCTCTCTAAACCCTAAGTCCCGCTTTCTTTTTTAATTTTTGAACTCTTCGTGTCGACGATCGCGCGTGCCGCCACACAAAGTCACAATAACACTAGTCTCTAGTCTCTGCCACCACCGCTCACTCTATAATAAATAATACTAATAAATAAGGACCGTACCGTAGTAGAGTCTCGAGTCTCACCTACTTTCAGGGGCAATTATTGCTAAGATACGCGGCGGTGAGCATCGTGACCCTTTTCTGCTTTCTTTATATTTACTTCTTTCTATTTTGTTTGTACTGTTTGAAAAGTTAAATTTTTAAAAAAAATATTATTTATTATTTTATTTAATTTTTTAAAAGTGTATAAATTTTTAAAACTACTTTTAAATAAATTTATCAAAAAAAATTTATTATTTTATTTAATTTTTTAAAAGTGTATAAATTTTTAAAACTACTTTTAAATAAATTTATCAAAAAATTGAATTATTAATAAAATAAGAGTATAATAAGAACATTAGTAAATTAATGATTTTTAATTTTAGAAATATGACAATATTTTGGGATATCCTAGAATGGAATAGAGGAAAAACAAAGTGGGATGGAGATAGTAATTATTTAGCTACCCTAATCTGACATGCCTAAGTTGTTCGTGTTGTTTGTGTGATCAACCACTAGTAGCCGTGTGACTGTCATGTGTCATCCTAATTAGAAATCGGCTCCATTCGATAGTGTCTCACTATGATCATGTCTAGGTGGAATATGCCAACTCAAATCGCATTTTCTACTCATTTTTTTTTCATTAAAAAAAAGTACAACGAAATCTTACAAGTCAAAATAAAATAAAAATAGATTATAGGACCTCCTATAAATCAAAAAACCTATAAATCAAAAAAGTAGTGTTTTATGGTCTTAAAAATGATGCGTCACTAATTAGAAATGGGTAATTTTTCTCTAAAAAAAATAAAAATGGGTAATTCAAAATTTAGTTATTGGTTGAAACTCATTAATCATATTCATTACAATATCAGTTTATAAGTTTTATGTAATAAAATTTGTAGCACCTTTAGTATTTTTCAACTCGAAATAAGAGTGTTGTAAATGTATTGTGATATTTTGTTAGGTATCTATGATTTCTATATTCTCTAATTGAACCCTAATTTGGATTTAAAATATCTTCCAATTTTAAATTTACATCAATTTTGTACCAAGCACATTTCTAATTGAACCATAATTTTGTGTTTAACAAATTGTCTTTACATATAAATTCATAAATCTAAACTCAGAAAAATATAAAGGGGTTCAATTAGAATTTATTATATTTTTATGCAATATTGACAAAACTTATGTACAATTCGTGTTGTACCTTATGTTATCAAATTGAATTGAATCACTTGATTATATTATCCAATAAAGCAAAAATAGTATTATCTTTTTAGAGGATAATTAAATTCAACCATGTTATTCATTGATCAATATAAGTATATAACCATGTGGTTGAATTTAATTAGAAAACTTAAGTTGCAATATCTAAGGAGTTGTATTTGAGTTTTATAGTATTATAATAGTGTACAACTTGTTAGTTATAAACTTAAAATTAAAACAACAATTACTTCACATTATTTAGTGAGCGAATGTACATAATGACCACTCTAGATTACAGATTCTCCCAAATACTTAAGTTGTTAGAAAATTATGAATTTAATCATTAAATCATAATTTTAACACTCTCTCTCTCACATGTGGGTCTAAAGATGGATGGTGGAGTACAATAAATTTGGATGTGTAGGCTAGTATTCCATCACAAGGTTTCCCAGAGGTGTAGATTATAGACTTGAAGAACTCTTTCTAAATTTAGTTTTCTCTTCAAGGGACTTGTTCAATTATGGCCGGATATGAGTCTTTAAGTTTCTTCCTCTGTTTTTTAATTTCTAACAATTAATAATAATATAAATAAAATAAATATGTTGACAATAACTAATTGTTGAAATATTATCAATAAACCCAATTAATTAAACCAAATTGTAATTATAGGAGCTTTCGTCTCGGCCCCCAATCATGTATTGTTCGCTTTGAAAAACTCTAGTACTCCCTCACGAATTTTCTTAATCACACATTAGGGAGAGACGCCTCCCACTCATGCCTTATAAGCCTTTGATCTAAAGATAAATGTACCACTACTACACATGAGGCATGAGTGGGAGGTGTCTCTCCCCAATGTGGGATTGAGCAAATTCGTGAGGGAGTACTAGAGTTTTCCAAAGCGAACAATAACTAATTAGGAGCCGAGACAAAAGTCCTCCCACAGTAATGTTTCTAATATTTTATCACAAAATAAAATATTGTAATGACCACCTTAAAAAATAAAAACAGTGTGATGTTTTTATGATATTTTTCACATTATGATTAATATAATATCATTTTCATATATTTGCATCACTAGAAAAAAAAAATTTATATATATAGCAACTTATCATCTCAATAATATAAAAATTACATCAGTTTTAATTTGTCAACTAACTTGTCATCTCATTAATTATTAAAAAAAAAAAACTTGTCATCTCAATAGTCTCATTATCTTTAAGCACTTTGGAAAAAAATGCATGAAAGTTTGTTTTGATATAGACGTTGTCCTTGGAGGGAAGGGAGGCCAAAGACACAAGATATTTTTTTCAAAAGCGAACAATTGACTTGTTGGTGCTTTGAGCCAATGTGACTAGCTTATAACACCACTAGCTTGCAACCAATTATGGAGTTGTCAATCATGACCGACTTAGGGTCCGTTCGGTAATATTGTTCTAGTAATGTTATTTGTATTTTTTAAAAACATGTGTAAGTGAAAAAGTTTATAAAAATACGTGTAATGTTATTTAAAAACTGAAAATATGTGCTTAAACACATGTACCAAATGAGCTCTTAACTTTTCAACCTTACATGATTATTCCTTAAAATAATGCTTGTTTAGCACTTTTATTTTTGTCGCAGAAGAAGATCCACTCTTATTTAAATCCTTCAATTCTCTCTAATTTTTAATTAAATTTATGACAGGTTGCATTTACTTGATCATGTATTGTTTACATGAGGTTTTTTTTTTTTTTAAATGCCACTCATATGCGTCGCATCCAGTTACCCCCCCCCCCCCTCCCTCCCTTTTTTTTCTTTGAATTTGCTTGTCTTTCTCCTAATTAAAATCTAACATGAATTACCACCACATACCCTTGATGCGATGATCACTTAATAAGTATAATTGTGTGTGGGATGTGGCAGGCAAGGGTCGAGGTTCAAGTTTCTAGGAGGGAGCTTTACATACATATACACTTAGATTAGGTTAGAGTAGAATTCTATCTAAAAAAAAAAATCTAATATGAATTAAGTGTAACCATCTGATGCTATTAATACAACCAGAGTTATTCCTTTCAACATTTATCAAAGGTAGCTTACAGACCAGCATTTTCTACGTACTAGTTACAGCCTTTCAACGCTTTTGAAGACCATCAATATCACATACAATTACAAAGGTTTTTAGTTCACCACCCTACAGTTCTTCCTAATCTCTCCACTTTGTCCAGTAAGTACACCTATGTTGGCCATCTTCACCATTGATGCTCCAAAATCCCGGGAGAAATAATAAGGGAACTTGCTGTAGTAAGTGACCAGTGAAGCAGTTTTACTGTTCCCCATAAGAGCTTGATCTGACTGAAGTAGCCCTGAGTTGTTCACAAGGTTTGTGTAATAGCTATTATCAAATTTGTCCGAAGTGACTGGATCCAAGGGAGCTAATTTTGTGTCAGAATCAGCTTGGTTTGGGCATACGCTCTGCAACTTTTGTAAAAGGGATACATCAAGTGTTGGATCAGGTTTACCAGACTTAGCAAAGTCGAAAAGCCTTGGCTTGAATGTAAAGCATTGAGCAAAACCAATAGTGTGCGCACCTGTAATATTAATGAGCATATGAATTAATGAAAAATATTTTGACTAGAATTGTGGTTACTACATCTTACATAGTTACATTCCAAAAGCAGGAAATTTTCTTAATGTAAAAGCATGCAAGCATATTTTTTAGTGAAGCAGAAAAATGGCAAGGTGACTGTTATATATATGAAGTCTATGTTGCACACCTGATAGCAGCACTAAATCCTTTATATCAAGACCCTTTGAAGTAAATTTTGCGGTGATATTTTCTAATGGCTCAAAAGGGCTTGGCAACTGATCATTAGCTGCACTCCGACTCGCTGTTGTGCCATCTCGGCGACCCAAGGGTACAGCCCAAAAAAAATATTGACCTCCAGCCTGAGAAAAAAACATAATGAAGGACTAAAATAAATACACACAAAAAGAAGAAGAGGAGATACATATAGGATCATAAATGGATATTAGAGGTTTTGAATGGTGATTCTTAATAATTTAAACGAAGTATATAGGACTTTCTTACAAGATAAACAGCTTCTCTTGCTACAAGAGTCAATATATCAGCACAAGAAACTGTGGATGGGCAAGCTTTCTCCAAAGTAGCCTTGATTGTGTCGATAACCTCAAAGCCTCTAGCTGAATCTTTGTTAGGCGATGCATTTTTCTCCCCCGTAAATGTGGTGGTATCATCAAGTAACAATGATCCATCACATCCCTTTGACCAAAAATGAGAAAACAATTTGCAGTTAGTTTCTAAGAAATCGAGTCAAAACAATTCATATTGCTAACCGGTATAGTATAACAAGCAACATTAGGACTAATTTAGTAATTTCAGTTTGTACCTTTTTTTTTTTTTGTACTTCTAAATAAGCTTGTCATAGTACATCTAAAATGAACACATGACATTATATATATGATAAGGGTCCAGCAATGAAGGGAGTATGAGTTGAAATTCCAAGTGTGAGATGATGATTATAAAGTTCCAATAATCTCTAGAAGTCAACAAAATTCTTATATCTTTCACTCCAAGTACAAACCATTTCAGTTTGTGACTTCTAGTGACTACTTTAATGGGGATAGCATAGCAATGAGGGTGTTATACAAAAATTAAACAACTAAACATAGCAGGATAACAGGTTTACATTAACAAAACAGTCGTGGAAGTGAAGCCGCAAGAGTGAGGCTGCAATCCTAGTATCATTTGCAATGGCTGACCAGACAGTTTTTCGAACAATATATGTCAGATTGGGACAAGTGGAATCATAGAATTTATAATCAAGTTGGCAGGATACGGGAGGACTTAGGATCAGGAGGCAAAACAAGGCCACAAAGAAAAGTTTGTAGGGATTTTGATCCATATCTTAAAAAGTGAACAAAGTATGTAAATGCTCACTAATGCTGTGTGACAATAAGTTGGAAGTACAAGCAATTTATAAACAGGCAATCGAAGGACAACGCCTGCTAATTATCAATTAACTTTCGTGACGAGTGGCAGATCCACTAGGGTTGTCCCTATCATTTAATTAAAGTTTGGTACAATTCCACATTTCTGTTAATGGGGGAAGAACTCAGCTAACCCCACTTCCTTGAAATTAGAACTACTAAAGTGGTAGGATGATGTATTTCACTGGTACTAAAAGACCACTATTAGATGATTATCAACGCTCGAAAGTTGACTTAAGTGTGTCCGTGGGAAGAAATTTGCACTCCCGGCATGTTCTCTCTCCTTCTCTCTTATTTTTTATTTTGACGTAGATAATTAGATGGTTCTTATAAGGTTTCATGATATCAATAAAATCATAAGTTCAAAACCTCTAGTCAACATCTTGGAGTCACCCTTATAAAATTTCTCACTATAATACATTTCAAATCAATCATCAATCAAATCAAAATGAAATCAATGTTTGTTAAATGTTGAAAATAATCTATGATTAATTTTGTATTAAATTTATCAATAATTCCTTTTCAATGTAAAAGAAAATAAAGTATTTATTAAAAAAATTATCTTCCATTTTGTAGTAGTGGCGGCTCCAGGATTTTTATTTAGGGTGTCAATAATGGCAAAGCCATGAATTTATTGGCAGGGGAGGGGTGAGTAAAAAATAAAATGATTATTTTTTGTTTTTTGGTTTTTTCTGTATATATAACTTTCACATTATATACAACACAACTATATTATACAATAATCTTAAAAAATATTAACATTCGAAAGATCGTTAAGACAACAATCATTGGATGCGTAAACTAATAGAATTAAAAAAAACTAATTATACAGTTTTATCAAATTAATAATAACTTATTATATAATTTATATTTATAAGTTATATCAATTGAATAAAAAATATTAAATAAATAAAAATAGTAACACACTTAGGAGTAGGGTTGGGGCCTGGGAGTAAGTGTGAAACTAAGAAAAATAATACTCCAGTAATAAAATTTTGCTTATGAAGTGTATGGTTTTTTAAATATGCACGCTGTCACTCTCTTGAAATTGGAGTAAACAGTAAAATATTCTTGGACTTGAAAATGTGTAGAACACTTATCAAAATACTTGATCGGACATAGAGAAAAACTAAGAAAACATAAATACAAATCAAATATAGAGAAAAACTAAGGATCATGTTCAAACTTATTTCAATTGGGTTTAACAAAAAATGTAAAGTTAGGGTGTTCAAATTTTTATTGTAGGGGTAAAAAAAATTATATATATATATATATATATTTTTTTTTAGGACCAGGTCAGGGGGTCCATTTGAACCCCTGCGTTGGTCTTGGAGCCACCCCTGTTTTGTAGTTGGTTTTCCTATAATCTACAAGTCAAATAATACTGCATTTAGTATCTCATGATATGCCTAATATTCTTATTAACTTGAAAATTAATAGGTGCTTTCAAATAATAAATAAATTAAAAAATTAATCCAACCACACAAATGAAGTTTGAAACTATTATGCCTCTGTCTCAGCCACGCAACATTATGTTTTGTAATATGTCCAATATATTTTTTACATATTGCCAAGCACAATAAAACAAAAACAAAATTAACAAACAAATCATTGAGGTGAAACTAAATAGCAGCATGGTAGTACCTACATCCTAAAGTCACAAACATTGTATTTCCAATGTTTGGTGGGAAGAAAGGAAAAGTTGAAGGATAAAAAATATTGTATTTCCAAGCGGTGGAGAAGATGAAAAAGAGAAAAAATAAAAATAAAATTACTATTATACCATTTTTATTAAAAGTAAAATAATGAAAAAGTTATAATAATTTTGCACTTTTTCTCTTAGTATGTGTTTGGGACTAGCTTATAAGCTAACATTTTGCTTTTTAGCTTTTATAGACAGCTTTTTAAAATCTTTTTTTTCTTTATTTTTTCAAAGTACAAATATACTTTAACAAACTTTCCCCAAAAAAAAAAAAAAAGTGTTATTTTCTTTCCTCTTTTCTTCCCAAGGTGAAAAGGGGAAAAATGGTGGTCCAGATAGAAAACTCCATCCATCCTCATTTTCTTTCCTCTCTTTTCACTCTAACCAAACAAATGGAAATCACATTTTCCTCTCACTTTTCCTTCCCTCATTTTCTATAATATTTCTTTTACACACCAACCAAACATAACATTAACTTTGGTCCCAAACAGCCAACAACCAAAGTGCAAAATACACCGTAGTCATATAATTTTTTGGGTAAAATATCATTTTCATCTCTAAACTATCACAAAAGTTCGTTTTTCGTCCCTAAACTTTCAAAAGTTCGTTTTTCGTCCCTGAACTATCACAAAAGTTCGTTTTTTGTCCCTAAACTTTTAAAAGTTCTATTTTCGTCCCTAAACTTTTCCAAACGTATTGATTTTCGTCCCTCTCACATCAGCACACTGTCAAAGCCACGTCAGCACTCCGTCAGACGGAGGGACGAAAATCAATACGTTTGGAAAAGTTTAGGGACGAAAATAAAACTTTTGAAAGTTTAGGGACGAAAAACGAACTTTTGTGATAGTTCAGGGACGAAAAACAAACTTTTGAAAGTTTAGGGACGAAAAACAAACTTTTGTGATAGTTTAGGGACGAAAATGATATTTTACCCTAATTTTTTTTTTTTTTGAAAAAGAGTTAAACATATCACATTTGAATTTTATATTTTTTTTAAAAAAAATTATCTAATAAGGGATTCATTTACATACAGGGGGAGAAACCACTAGCCACAAGAATGGGTTAAGTAACCATTTAATTTTTTAAGTTACTTTGGCCAACTTTCAATTTTGGAGGCCAATTACCCAAAAAAAAAGAACTTTTCCTTTTTTAATCCATAATTTTAAAACTATATATATATAATTTAAAGTGTTTTAAAATTTGGTATCTTCCTGGTTCCGTCCCAGCAGAGAGAGATAAGTGGGCCAAAGTTAGGGCACAATTTTGGTCAAAATTTATGTTCATAGACAGAAAGTGCTACTTATATATATTTTGTGCTAAGTGGAGTATACATATGCAATGTAATGGGGACAGGTGCTGAAATGGATCTATCAAAGACTAAAGGTAAGCATGAATGGTCAAAATGAGTTGAAGGTGGGGTTAGGTGGCTAAGTTGGGCGACCAAGACTTATTTCACTCCAAGGATATGAAACAAATTGGATCTTTGATATTTCTAACACAACAATGTTATTATTATGCACCAATCCAGATTGAAGCTGATAAGAAAGATGATTGTTTTATCTAATTAATGCAGGACCGCCTGTGATGGCTATTGATAGCATTTTGTCTTAAGCTTGGATCATAATTTAAATTTTAACTTTCCACTATTGTTTAATTTGCACGTTTTAGTGATGTCCAATCAATCAACTTTTGGTATGGATTTTTGTAACTATATAAAAAGAATGAAGTTTTTAATTTTGTTTGTGAATAGATTATGACATTTCCTTTTCACCTTTGTAGAAATGTAGGAGATTTTTTTTATCATCGTTTTGCCCTCATAATGAAATGAGAATTAAATTATAGCCTGTGTTTTTGTAATTCAATTGGTTTACAACTGAAAGATGGTTGAGATTTTATGACGACAACAATGTCACATACTCAGAGAAATATCGCCATAATAAGTGGTTTAAAAAGTTTAGATTTTTTTTGGGCCACAACTAAAATTTATTTTTATTCATTCTTTTGTCCATCAAAAATATCATAAATGTTCTGATTTTCAATTCTGGTTGGTACAAAGCGATTTAACAGGCAGTGATTTTCTCAAGCAGTTTCTTCATTTGAATTTTTTGATATTGGTCCAATACCAAATCCAATCATTGCACGCCATATCAATGTCTGAGCTTTCCATGCAATTTCTTGGATTTTACTTAATTGATGCAGCGCATTAATTTTTTTGAGTTTTCAGGTCGTCTGCTCTGCATGTGTGCATTTATTCATTGATTTTTATTTTTTATTTTTTATTTTTTATTTTTTATTTTATATTTTATGAAAGATTGACCAAGTTAGTTCAAGTGCAACTAAAAGTGTCATGTAGCCCAGTGTTATTGTGTCATCTTGTACATTCAGTATATACATCATCTTTTTCACACCATGTGCATCTATTCATTGATTTTTTTTTTTTTTTAAATGAAAGATTGAACAAGTTAGTTAAAGTGCAACCAAAGGTCTCGTGTAACCCAATGTGATCGTGTTATCTAGTGCATTTGGTATATGTATCATTTTTCTCATATCATGTGTATGTATAATTGTGAGATTCATATGTTGTAAAAAACATTAGAGTATGCGACTTGTGCATCCGGCAAATGTGTTATCTTTCTCCATCATATATATACATAATTGTGGGATTTATATGTTGTGAGAGAAATTATAGAGAATGTAATTCGTGCATCCAGCGTATGTATTGTCTTCTTGCATAATATATATACATAAACATAGGATTTATATGTTGTGAGAGAAATTATGCATATATCGAATGAATGCATGAGGTAATTATTGTTATTCCAACAACATTAAGGAAGAATTATTTTTAGAAAGAATATATAAAAGCTTTGTAATAAGCGGTTTGGCAACAAGGGAGTCAATACCGTACCGGAGGCTATACTGGTTTGCCCAGCAGTACGGTATATTTCAGGTACCGGTCAATGCCAGTGTACCGTTTCGGGTTTACCGCTATTTTTTATGTTTTTAAATAAATAAATAAATAAATATATATATATATATATATGTATGTATGTATGTGTGTGTATATAAATGCCAGTGTACCGTTTCGGGTTTACCGCTATTTTTTATGTTTTTAAATAAATAAATAAATAAATATATATATATATATATATGTATGTATGTATGTGTGTGTATATATATTATAATAAATATAAAAGTTTACCATAAAACATTTCCTCAATTCAAAACTAATTATTCATAATTTTAGACTTTAGTATCAACTAAAAGAAAAAAAAAAAACACACACACACACACACACACAATATAAAAAATAGAAAGCTTAAAAGTTACCATTGCATACTAAGAAAACAAATAATACTAATAAGTTAATGCAAAAAAGTTATCATTCTACCCTAACAAAAATTCAAGAATTACAAAACTTAAAAAAAAATTAAAAAAAAAAACATTTTTCTGTACCGGCCGATACGCTCGGTATCGGCCAGTATTGCCCGAAATTGGCCGGTACGGCCGGTATTTAAACCGGTACAAAACGTTAGTGTTTTGATGCCGGTATGCAACCGGTACGGTATGTACCGGCCGGTACGGTATCGACTTCCTTGTTTGGCAGTCCCTGCCTTTCTTTTCAAAAAATAAAATAAAATTGTGAAGAATGCTAATGAAGACTAGAGATATCCTATTTGGGCATGCAATTTTCATGGTATACTACGGTTCCTTCCAAGTCTTAATAACATGAGAATTCCTGCATTTAGTGTGTTTGCTTTCTTTGACTCGTTTTTTTAAGCCTAAACAGTAATTTCCCTATGAAATCATTGAAATGTGTGACTACAAGTTTATCTAGCCTCTCCTTGTAAATGTGTTTACAAGTGCATAGGACACCGGAATCCAACCCAGATGGTGTTTCTTTCTATCTTCTACTTCCTCCCCCTCTCCCTCTTCCTATACTTTTCTAGGTTTCTATTTTTTATTTAGCAGGAATAAGCTTCAACAATGCCCCGGTAATTCTACTTTCTTTTCTATTGCCTTCATATTTTGGGGCCGATGACTAGAATTGATGTTTCAGACCATCAGATTTGACAAAATCCCATGAAGTTTTAAGTGGAATTGGGCATTGGAGTTCCTTACATGTTTCAAGGGGAAAGTTACAGGTTCATTTTTGGTTCCCGGTTTCCCTCATATGGTATCTAGTGTGCCTATTGCCGCAAATTTTATTTTATGTCACCAGGATGTATCTCTCTCATTGGAGAGACCCATTCTCATGTGAGAGAAATGCGATATAAGCTAACGCTCTATTTGTTTAAGCAAAAATAATTTTTTTAAAAATGAGTCATCTTCTAAAAGATATTTTCCGTAAAACTATTTTATTTTCTCATGTTTGATAATTACCTTAAATGAATTGAAAAGTAATTTTCTAACTTCCCTTATTTAGCTTATTATGAGATAAAATTATTTTTCATAAAAAAATTAATGAAAAATAATCTCTAAAAATAGTTTTCCTTTTTTTTGTTTTTTATTATTAAACACTGAAAAACACCGAAAACTAACTTTATAAAAAGTTTTCCACCAAAACAACAGACTTTAATACCAATTATACCTAATACCATCTCCAATTGCCGATGCATAAGATAATTAATGGTTCTCCTCACGGTTGCAAAATTTAACCTGCCATCTGAATCTTCTAACTCAGCCATTTCATTGCAATATTGCACATATGAGAAAGCCTTGGGAGTTTGGACCCAGATATGGTGTGTCCTATTTAACAAACACACTCATGATGATTGCCGGAGTTTCTAAACATTTCCACCCCCCAACAACAACCTCTATGAGTCTATAGGATTAAACAGATTGTGTGTATGCCCAAAATTAATGTGTGACAATTGTGAAGGCATAAAGTGCATAACATTGCCTTTTCTTCTTCTTCTTCTTCTTCTTCTTCTTATTTTTTCCAGGTAGGTGCATGACACAACACTTATAAAATAATATAAAACAAACAAGTGTGTAACAATATACTGGAGAGGAGGTAAGGTTCATTTCTTATCCACCAATTATCAAATCAGGCCAGAGATCTTGATGCATACTGAGAATGCACTAAAAGAAATCGAATTTAATAGGTACAACTCTTCCTTAACAAATTACTATGATTCTCCAATAGGACACAAGAAGCTGTTTTTTTACTATGATTCTACACCCTTGATGTAATAATCGCTAAATAAGGCCAATTTTTTTTTTCCCTCTTTTGGCCAGGACAAAATACTACTGAGTCAGTCAACTCAATTGTGATACTCTCTAACAGAGGTTACAGAACAAGAAATCGAAGAAGCTCTCTGTGCAGTCATAACAGCAAGAACAACTGCAACCCAAACAAAATTAAAAGACTTAAGAAAATAATATTACAAGGTACATAAATCAATTTTTTTTTTCTTCTTCTAAGAATTTAAGTTTCAAGCCCAAAAAAATAAATAATATTACCACTCATCCACGACCTTGTCTTGCTCATCTTGTCCTGCCTGGAAGTCCTTGTTTGAAGTCTCAATGGCTTGTGGTGGAGGAGGTTCCATCTCTCTCTCTCTCTCTCTCTCTCTCACACTGTGTCTCTTTGAGATTGTGACTTTCTCTAGGTTTGTCTGGACAGGCTCTCAAAAATGAATGGAGAAAGATATAATGTGGGTAATCAAATCACGTGGGAGCACTTGGGTCGGCTATTAAAGATAGGTTGAAGCCAAAAAGATTTTACCTTTCCAATTTTCCAAAGAAATTATTCTTTCTTCATTTTTGATTAATTTAATTATAGACAAAGAATCGTGTATCAGGAATTTGATTTGACTATAAAAGATGATGCCACTCACAATTCACGATGACTACATAAGACAAACGTAAAAGGAAAGAGGCAGAAATTACGTACTAAGGTGGTCCCATTTATATTGTAGCCGTTGGATAGCCATTTAACACTAACTCAGAAGGTCATCTAACGGTTACAGATGAACAACAAATAAGGAACAAAAGGTCTCCATAACCCCATACTTGTTAATTCCTATCCCATATTCCCATTCAATCTTTTTCATTTTTTTGGGGCTAAATCCTATCTCATTCAATCCGGATGAACGAAATACACGCAAGCAAATCAACTACCTAATTTATTGTTTTATTTCATAAATATTTTTTGATGAGTTTGAATTTATTGCAGTTATCTGGGGATGCCTTGCCTGGTGTGAAATTTTTTTAAATAGTAATTTACTAAATTGCAAATTACCATCTATTATACATGGTCATTTTGATTTTGTCCGTAATGTATAAAAATTTGGATTTCTTCTCTTAATGTTGTGTAGTTTTTTATATAAGTTCTTCCGCTAATTTCAATTTATGAGGTGACACCTTTCAAGAATAAAAATAAAAATTTATGAGGTGACATTTATGTGTGTTAATTTGTCTAATAAATTCATAAAATGTTATTTTAATTATGTCATATCAATTAAATAAATTGTTTTTTCTTAATTTTTTTTTCATACATTTCAAATTTGTGGCCTATTTTCTGTTTAAGACTTTCAAATAGTAGGTTTCAATTAACTCAACTGGTAAAGTTTCTGATGGTTAAGTAAAAGATTTGGAGTTCAATTCTCTCATACACCAAAAACCGATTGGTGTCTTGGTCTGATTATAAAGAGCATCATCAGGAGCGAACGCTATAAGTTGAAATTCTCTAAAAAAAAAAAAAACTCCAAAACAATCCATTTTTTCTTCTAATATATGGCATATTTTTGTGAATAATTTTTTTTGTTCATATAATTAGTTAAAATTACAAGAAATATTAAAGATTTTCTATATAAGCTTAAGTATACGTTTGAATATGAATTATTTTCCTGCGTATGGCGTTTTGCGTTTTCCTTTTTTTTTTTTAAATTTTTTCTTATGCATGCGTTTCAACTTTTTGGAGACAAAGCGCACTGTTCATGAATCATGAGACTCACAGCCACTTTATTTAGAAAAAAAAAAAATTTTAAATGGGTTCCACAGCACTATTCAATATTCTCACATTTAAAAATTATTTTGTCACAGTATTTTCAGTTTTCAGTTTTTAGCAAAAGAAGCTGTATTTAAACGGACCCTAACAACATAGATGTTTTCTATCTCATTTTCAACGTTATAAACCAGTATAGGAAAATAAGACAATTTTCTAAAAAAACAATTTTTTTTTTCCAAAAAAAAAAACATAAAGTGGAAAGATGAGTAGTGTAAATCTAGTCTAGCATAGAGATAACAAAATGGGGATGCTTTGCATGGTGTGTTTTTTAATTTTTAAATAGTAATTTACTGAATTGCAGATTACACAATCTATAATATGTGGTCATTTTGATTTTGTCGGTAATGAATAAAAATTTGAATTTCTACCCTAAATGTTGTGTAGTTTTTGATATAAGTTCTTCTGCTAGTTTCGATTGACGAGGTGATATTTATGTGTTAGTTGGTCTAATAAATTCATAAAATGTTGTTTTAATTATGTCACATCAATTAAATAGCCTAAAATATTGATAAAATAAATATTTTTAAAGTAAAAAAGTTACATAAATTAAAAGATATAAAATAAGATAAAATAATTTAGATTTTTCAACATTTTCTCGACATCCAAATACCCTACAATCCCAATCTCCAAACATATCAACCTCAAAACAAATCCTATCACACACCTTGTAACAAAAACTCAACGCATTGTGTTCAACCACGACAACAATCAAAATAAACATAAGAGAGAAATGCAAATCACTACTTATTGAAGGCCATTGAGTTTGAATCCAACTTAAAGGCTTTCAATTAGAGTGATGAATAGAGGTTTTAGGCCAATGGTTCGATGTTGCATGGAGGTTCTTAGGGATTTTGAAATTTGGTGATTCAATCAGTTGGGTGGCATTGTAATTGAGGTCCCCTGGTGGGCAACATTACTTCAACTCGATCAACCCAAATTGTGTGAGCCCACTTGAGAACCATTGCTCAACCACCCATGACCCTTCCACGGCAAAATGTGTCACACACTTGGTACAATCATTAAAAATATAATAATTTTAAAATATACATACTCAAAGGCTCTTCTATTATTTGGATAAATTTTAATAATTTGCATAGTATGAAGAATATAAAATGAAATTTAATTCAACGGTGGATTTGTCAAAATTCAAATTAAAAAAAAAAAAAAAGTAAAACTGTAATTTTAGTTTACAATCAGATTTGTTGTCAAATTTTGTCTAAAGTTTAATTATGTTGAGCTTAAAATAATTTAGATTGGTCACAAATTTTTTTTTAAGGGTAAGAAAATCATAAAAATTTTTATTTTTATATATAATAAATTTTTGTTTCCAGGTCAGTGGTTCTGTTAGCCGTCTTTAGCATCGTCATTAATGTTAGTCATCTTTTTCAAAATACAATATATATAAATAAAAAGGCGCATCTAAAAAGTTCATACGACCGCATAGCGCAGTGGATTAGCGCGTCTGACTTCGGATCAGAAGGTCGTGGGTTCGACTCCCACTGTGGTCGATGTTCATTTTTTATACCTTCTATGATTTTGATAAAAAGAATTAGAATTTAAAAGCAGTTTATTGCATTGTTTAACTATTCCATGAAACACTAAATACCGTGTAGTGCAAGTATTACATGTGAAGGGTCCAAATCAAAAGTTTGAAACATAAAGTATACTTTAATCTAAAACCAATTACTGCCAATTTCTTGAGGCAGTTTAATAAAAAATTTTAGAATTTAAATGCAGTTTATTGCGGCATTGTTTAACTATTCCATGAAACACTAAATACCATGTAGTGCAAGTATTACACGTAAAGGGTCCAAATCAAAATTTTGAAACATAATGTATACTTTAATCTAAAACCAATTACTACCAATATCTTATGTAATCTTCTTAGTTATATCAACGTTTACTCTTTCTCACAAAAAAAAACAACGTTTACTTATAATTCCTAGTAAAAAAAACGTTTACTTATAACGTTCATATAAAGGCGTCAAGGTTGTTTCAAGCACTAGATTTTTTTTTTTTTTTTGAGTAAAATAATTAAAATGCTAGACAGCTCCATTGTATTGCTCAGCTAAAAGGAAAGCAAAGGTCTGTGCCATTAAAATGACAAGGGACTAGATGCTAACGGCCTTTTAGCCTATCACCGCCTCCACGAGTATACCATAGGGTCTAATCCCTGACGTCTTCACTAAAGCCCTAAGGACAAAGTGCTAAACAATATAATTGATCTTGTTAATAAGTATCTACAAAATAATTTTTAATAAACTATTTTAAAAAAGATTTAACGTTACCTTTATGAAAAATAAAAAATTGTCAAAATAATTAATTGTTTTTTTTTTAACCTTTTCCAACAATTTTTTTTTTTTTTTTAAATAGCTTTTAAACCGATACTTTTAGGACATCTGATCTAGACATCTGATCTATTAACATTTCCTTCTCCAAAATAATTAAGGACAACTGGACAAAGCATTAAAGAAGCCAAAAACAGACTTCCTAGCTATTTCTTTTTTATTAAGCCTCATTCAAATGCTCAACTAAAAAAAAATAGAAAAGGCTAAAGGGCTAGATGCCTATGACCTTTCTGCTTATTGAAAGTTGACACCTCCACTGGTATACAATGAATTTTGGTCCAACAAACGTTGAACTAACTTCCCGTCATGTTCTTCAGGAAACGATGCTCTAGTAATATTGCAGCAGATGGTCTCTCTGCAGGATTTCTCTTCAAGCAGCACTGCAAAAATTCCCTGCCCTCAGATGACAATGTTTCAGATATGGGAGGGGCATCCTTCGTTGCCCTGTACGCAGCTACAGGCTGCATCAAATATGATAAATGCAACTTAAACAAGAGAGGGAAAATCTAACTGCAAATAACCCGATTAATGCAACTCCAACTACAATATAGCATCCACTATGATATATCCAAAGACAGCAGACAAAAGCTACGGCTGAATGCAGAAGGCAAAAAGTTGCCAAAATTTGCCAAACTTTACAGAACTAGGTAACAACATGAAATAATAAGAAATGTCATCCGATTACCACACTTCAGTATCTCCTATGAGTAGACAATGACATTGCAATGCCACCAGATACATCGTAAACATATGCCACAAATGCTCGTCAGTCGTCCCTCCTCCATCATGGGTGATGGAACCCACATGAGAAAGGTGGGAAAATCAACACTGAAATTGATTGATATTCTGCTACTAGCAGGCAAAAATAATTTGGTCTATTTTTTCTTATTACCATTAAACATTTCTAAGATGAACTCCCAATTCGGTGGACATGCCAGCCATAATCATCTCATAACTCCAAAAACATTTAAATAAGCACACACTCTTCTTCATCCACATCTGATAGCCTGGACATGTTATGTGAATTATAAGTTTTATTGATTTACTTGAATTACAATGTCCCTTAACTTGATTTATACAGAAATGACAAATCTAAATATTGAAAAGAGATCATAAATCAAATCTAAATAGGACTGGAATTATATATATAATTTCCTAAGTCACTGTTGTAACAGAAAGATTGTGGTAAGATTCACACATATAAATTCAGTCCACCTCACTTAAATTTATCACGACACTTGAATTGTACTTAATAACAAACGGACTACAAGTTTCATCACATACATGCTACTATAAACTTCACTTTACCACTACAAAATTAGCCACTAGTTAGTGACCAACAAGTACACTGCCAATAAAACGTATTTGGCAGGGGGCAGTGCCAAAGTGGGAACCGCTTCAAGGGGAGCCCAGAAAGGAAGGTATGAATTACGAACATCAGGGAAATGAGAGGAAGGAAGAACTTGCACATTATATATTTTTATCATAACTATTGTGTGCTTTTTTTTTTTTTTTTTTATTTAAAGCAAATATGTGTGTTACAATGAGAGAATACTATGCATATCGATTGTGTTCGTAACTAGATTTCAACATGCATACTTTAGAATGTATAGTAATAATAATTTTTTTGTAAATGGAATTATGGAATTTTTTGGATTAATTACTGCATTTTAAAATAATAAACAAATAGATTGATAACTAATGTATCTTACACATTTTGCAACCAATTTTTTTCTTTACAAATTGATTTTATTAACCAAATTTCTCTTCTACTTATTTCATACTTCAATAACTATATTCTCTCGAATCCACAGCATTATCAATTAACATTTTCTCTAGATCATGTGTTGATGCTAAGTTATGTCTGTCTTTTAGAAGAAGGCCTACACATTAACATCATTATTTGAACAACTAACCATCCACCCCCTTCCCTATTTTACCATCACATTAAATATAATATATTAAGTTGATTGTTTTCTAATTCACAAAATGATCCCGCGCATTGCGCGGGTTAAACACTAGTTTCAATAATAGTACAACCCAAACTCCAAATATCTACAGCAAGAGCAAGATCAGAACTACGACAATGATCTGCATAAAGATCAGGTTTGAAGATCTGCAGAAAGACAATGATCTCAGTAGGCAAAGATAAGGTCTATGACAAATTGATGTAGCAGCAAGAAAATACCTCAGGAGCCATCCAGTGATAAGTTCCCCAAATAGAAAGATTAGCAGCTGGTCAAGTAAGCAGTGCAACAACTAGTCCCAAGTTACTTAAGCCCAATATTAGAAACATCAACTAGAATCCCAGAAAGTGAATTATTTATAATGGCAAGTTGGCAACATCAATTCTTTTTATTTTATTTTATTGGTAAGTTGGCAACAACGATAAAAGAGACCAAGAATGTTAATAATGATGAACATGACGAGACACCAACTTATAGAATTAGGTATGACCACTAACCCAGTTAATCACCCATATTTCTTTTAAGTATCCTCAGCTCATTACTGTGGCCACGGGGTAATTAGCTACTGGAAATAACAACAATGTCTTACCAAAGGATTCACTAATTTAAAAGCAGGCACCTCAGCATCCACCTAAATGCTTGAAGTAGGGAATTGAATAAAAAACACGGAAAGAAAGGCAATATTACTAATTGTAATATTTTACAAGAGCATTCGTCATACTAAGGATTACACTACACAGATTCTGCTTTCTTGTAACAGGGGTCATGCTGATGTCATAACCATAGAGTCAATCACAATTGAACTTTTGAGCATGACCCCTGTTACGAGAAAGCAGAATCTGTGTAGTGTAATGATGTCACAACCATAGAGTCAATCACAATTGAACATTTGAGCATACAAATGTCAAATTATCTACTTTTTAAAAGAAAGTTATCCAGAAGTTTTTAAAATCTTTAATGAAAAAATAGGAACACCTAGGTGAAGTCCAGAAATTTTCTCACCAAAAGTTCAAGAAGATTATGGACTGCTAAGGTGAATCCATACACAGGAAGAAAAATATGATGCAGAAATACAATCTACTAGATGTAAAAGGAAGAACGACTACATTAAAAGAGAAACCATTAGGCAAGATAAAAATCAAAATAAAACATGATACAATAATAAAGAAGAAGATGAAAAGAAGACAAATTCACATGTTTAGCCAGCCCAAAATCAGCAAGCTTGACAACTCCAGATGAATTAACAAGCAAATTAGCCCCTTTGATGTCCCTATCAACACAAGAAAAGAAATAAATTCCAAATGTCAAATAAAGTGTCATATGAAGCAAATTAACCACAAGACCAATGCCACACTGAAGAGATAAATAGAAATTTCACAAACATAAGTGTTAAATTCTAATTTGCAACACCATGTAGATGTTTCAACAAACCAAATTAAATGTGAATTGTACCTGCGAATTGTATTTTTGCCATGCAAGTAAGCCAACCCAGAGAGGATATGGCGAGTAAAATTGCGAACAACAGGCTCTGTTATGGCTTCACAATGTTCACGAACATAATTATTGATTAACCAGGATGAACATACTCCAGATATATATAAAACCGGTCATTGACCTGGATATGCATAACAGTAATTTCATACATTGCTTCAAGGATACTAATGTAAACAATGTTGAGAATGTCTAAACATGAAACTGGGAGAATACTCACTATTTCACTACCATAATACTGTACGATATTTGGATGCTTCAGCTGGCTGAGAAATTTGATTTCATGTAGGAGTAATAGATGCATGAGGCTAGAAAACCAAATAAATAATTTTAAAAACAGAAAGAACCCTGTTAATTATAAAGATAATTTACCAAAAGAGTAATAATAATAACAATCATACTAATAATAAATAAATAAATAGAAAATTTATATATATATATATATATATATATAGAGGATTTAAAGCTCAACATCAAAGAACACATGTCATACATACTCCCGACTCACAGAGAACAAAGACAGCAGGAAACAGATAAGCATTTTTTAGACCAAACTTCATAAACAAAATTCACTGGCCAAACATCAATCAACTAAGATACTTTTTTCTTCTAATGAATCACATCACATGGATTAGGATTGTTCTGAATAATTACAGAATCCAAGAAAAAAAAAGGTGCCTCCTACAGAATCCTACATATTAACAAGAACTCGTTATCTACATAAAATATAATATAAGATCCTTATCCGCATAATGAAAGCAACAACTATGATAAAAGGAACAGTTAATAAAAATTAATAGATTATTTTTGCTAAAAACTTTCTTTTTTGAGGAACTACCTAAGTTAGTTTTCTTTTTCTTTTTCAATAGGAACATTGCCAATGTTATGCTCTCTCTCTCTTTTTCTTTTTCTTTTTTCTTTTTAATTAGAGTTGTTAGATTAACTCAGAAATATTTTTTCTTGGGAGTGGGGGGGAACCTTCAACATGACTCTGCCACCGACTCCAAAGGTTTAACCAGTACCTATTTATACAAAACATTTTGATAGTCAAATCACAATGCAAAATTAGTTACTTATCTTACACAGATCTAAATTACACGTCATACCTACCCTTCCCCCCCCCCCCCCCCCCCCTTCTCTGGGGAAGAGAGAAAGAATGTGCAGCCCTTAGAGCAAGGATTGCATGACTAAATACATCATTGTATGCAAAGCACATAGGACAGATCCTCTATTCAAATAAATCCTCAGGTGAGCAAGGAGAAAGGGGGGGCTTGTTCATGTATCATAGAGAACTCATGCAGAATCTTCAATGCCAAAATATCAATTCATTGACATTTCTCAATGAGGAAAATTTTTAATGTGAGAGTCCTGGGATTTGATGGCAGAATTAAAAGGCCACAAGAAAAAGAACACTAGTAGGGTGACAACCTCAAATGCAAAGTGTGTGTGTATTTATAAAAAATAAGAAGGATAACTGATAATGCACGGGATTGAGGTACTCTTGAAGGCTAAATAAATGAAAAATATTTTTTTCAATTAACTGGGGAAGTTCCGAAGTCATAGAAGTACAAAAGTTCACCAAGAACACACAGACTTACACATATAGAGGAAGGCATTATCCTAATATGATTTAAAAAAAAAAAAAAAAGAAAAAAAAAAAAAAGAAGATAATGCTCAGGATTAAGGTATCCACACCATATACTGCAAAACCTTCCTAGTGAAAATTGAAAAGATAAATAAATAGATAAAGAGGTCAAATTGCCTCAAATTATTTGAATTTGGTTTCTTTAATGGGTTTACATGGAGTGAAAGGAAAAGCTTTTTACTTGGTGCAAAAGAAAAGGAGTTTTCCTTGGCATGGAAGGAAAAAGTATTCCTTATTGAAGAAGTAATTGGATATTCCTTGTCCATCAAGGAAAAATTAGAGTCTTATAAATAAGTATTGTTGCAAAGGGTTATCCCATAGAGGGAGAGGAGAAGACTCTTAGAAGAATATGGTGTAGCTTTCTTCGAAGAGTAGTTTGACTGTTTATATATTTTTGTGTGAAAAAGTTTTTGGGTATATTAGGGTTTTGGGATTGAGTTTACGTGTGTTAGATTTGTAAATTAGTTTGTGATTGTGAGAGGATTTGTTTATATTTGTGAGTTTTGTGAGTATTATTTGTGTATGTCAATTTGGTTTGTAAGGTTTGGTTGAGTGTGGTTGTAATTCATATTGTTGATGATGGATTTTGGTTGGCATTGCCCGTGGACATAGGCTTGAAGTCAGCCAAATCATGTTCAAATATTGTTGTCTTATGTGGTTGTTTTAATTTCCATTATAGCCTTATAGGGAAAGTTACCAAGGATGGAAAATTAACCAGCACACATACACCAATCCCAGTAAAATCATATATAAAGAAATATAATGTATGGTCCATTAATATGCCCATGCAATAATTAGCCTAAGCATAACTGCACCTGCATGGTCAACCATCACCAATGTTCACATGTTCGAGTTCCAACTATTCATTGCATGCATATCTACCATAGTTTATCCACAAAAGCTTTGAGCTATTTGAGGAAATGGATGAGCTAATGGTTGCCCTATTATGAGGAACAAGATATGGGATGCAAGCTAAACCTTCTTTTTTCACACATATATAATGAGCAAAGGAGACCAGCCTTGGTGCAATGGCAAGTGCCTTCTACCAAAAGCAAAAGCAACAGGTCGTAGGTTTGAGTCGAGGAATCAGCCTCTCCAAAAAATTGAGGGTGAAGCTACTCACCACGACCTCTTTCAGATCTCGCAAAAGTAGAAGTTTTATGAGTTTAAAATATATTGCCAAGATATGGTAGCAAAGAACTCCCTAAGATATGAACAAAAGTAAAAACTTTGCAGCAGCTATTAACCCATGTTGGTAGCATAAAATTAACCATAAATCAAAATCAAGACAATTCATACCAAGATCTTTAGTCCTTACTAAAAGATTTCCTTCAACAAATTAGGACAAAGGCTTGATATGTTTGATAACAATATATTATGATCCTAATGTCCCATATGGATTAAGTATTTATAAGATCTTAGGCACCCTCCCCTTGCAAGCCGGTTTTGTGGTCGAGTCTTGGAGGGGTAACCTAAAGACTAGATTAAAAATGGTTTTTGCTAAGTCATTGAATAACTGTTAGGTGAGTGGAGCCGCTAAAAAAAGAAAAGAGAAAGGGCAACCATCGTATCATTGTTGATAGAGTGGGCTGTCGTGGATGTCGGCTATAGAGCGTGGTGATATGTTATGATCCTAGTGTCCCACATGAATTAAGTCTATGCTTAACAATGTGTTTATAAGCTCTTGGGTACCCTCTCCTTGCAAGCCTGTTTTCAAGGGTGAGTTCTACCCATGGATTCCTAACACAATATATGCAGTTATAGAGTGAACTAGTAGTGCAACAAATTCTGGAGAATGACCTGCTGTAACTGCATTATACACTCTGCAGATCCTGGGTCATCGGGAATTAATACAACTTCCTTCATCGCACATAAAGCTCCAGTTTCCCTGTAAGAAAAGAGTAACTGTACTAAAGACTTTGCTGCAGGTAAAGAAACTAGCATAAGAAGTAAATCAAGCATACCTGTTGGTGGCAACATAAACATGTCCAAATGCACCGCTCTTGATATGTTTTCCTTTATTCCATTGATTATTCATCGGTACTGACTCCGATTTAGCTATAGGTTGGGGAGTAGGAGCAGATGGTGAAGGCATGGCTGCTCCCAGAGGACTGTGAAGGGAAGAATTATCAGAACTGAAAGCAGGTACTGACTCTGATTTAGCTATAGGTTGGGAAGTAGGAGCAGATGGTAAAGGCATGGCTGCCCCCAGAGGACTGTGAAGGGAAGAAGTATCAGAACTGAAAGCACTGTAACCAAAGAACGCAGGGGGATGGAATCCTGGAATCATTTCTGTTGATGGTATCTCTCTTGAGCTTTCAGAGCCATTTTTCTCTGTATGCTCCTGCCTACATGACTTATCACCATAATCCATACTCTTTTTCACGTCTCTTGTTTCACAGCTAGCAAACTCACTGAAATAGAACATGTCGACAGAAGCAAAAGGTTAGCTCAATTATGGTGAACTACAACTAATAAGCCAACACACAAAGAATCAATCAAAATTCAGAACATTAAAGGGTGACGAAAATTAGCATGTTTTCCCAACAGGTCAACAAATAACATGCAACTGACATTCATTTAACGCAAAGGAATCCCGTGGATGTGCTTTTATGCACGTAAGTTATGCAGTTCACCAATCAAAATCCACGCTTCTCATTATCAAACTCACACACGCAATTTGCACACAACCAATTCGTGCTTGATTTAGCTATTATAAACAAAATACCAATTGATCACCAATTCGCCTTTGCAAACTCAGACAAAACAGTGACACAAATTGACAGGAAAGAATAAAAAACCAAAGATGATTATTCTACCAGGAAAAAAAATGCCTAAACTTGTAATTTACTGGACTTCCTAAACTCTACATTTAATAGGTACAAAACTTGAGAACACCCGATAAAAATATATTATATATTTATCACCATCTCCAAGTAAAATGATAATACATTCTTCTACTAATTCATTCATGTCTTCAAAATAACTTATCTAAAAATAAAAAACTACTCAATCCACTTTGATATTTTCCTTAAGCCACATTTCAACTTTTTATTTTTTTACTTTATCAAGACTCATTGGTTTCTTTTATTTCACTTTTTTTTTTTTTTTTTTCTAATCCATATACTAGAATAAAAAAATAAATAAAAATATAGCCTCATCGCACGCGCAAAGCGCGTGTGAGGCTAGTGTGTATATATATATATTTGAAACTGTGAGTTTGACCGCAAAGACGAAAGGTACCTTCTAATTGGAGAGTTTGAGCAAGCACTGTCTCGGTCTCTACCTCTATCTCTATCCTCAAGTCCTCTCCTAGGACACATCTGTAAAATTGTAAAGTACAAACAGAAAAACAAGAACTGATTTGAGAGAAAACAGTTACTCTGAATTTTCTTTTTCAAAATGTTTATAAGCTCATAATTATACTTTAACCATTTGTTCTGTATTTATACACAAAAGCAGGGGCTAAACTTGGTGCCCAAAATGCTAACTAACTATTTAAGGAATCAACGAATCAACTAATGACATGTGGCAAGACTGTAACAAACTTTGCTAACTAATTCTTAAATGAAACGGTGCGTTTCTCATTTTCTTTCTTCCTTGCCGTTTTGTATTTACATCCTTTGTTCTTACTGTCGTTTTGCTCTTCCTTATTGTCTCTGTTGCTGCTGTCGTTTAAGTCATCTTCAACACTCCCCCTCAAGTCCAATGTCTCAGACTTTGTGGCTTGAACTGAACTGTTTTCCTTTAGAGACTTAGGCCGGAATATATCTTTCAAACCAAGTTTACTTGAAAGTCTTGTAAATGCTGTCATTCCCAGAGCCTTAGTGAAAATGTCAGCTACTTGGGAATTGGTTGTCACATGAAATGTTTTAATCTTACCTTCCAAGATCTTGTCCCTAACCAGGTGGCAATCAACCTCTATGTGTTTGGTTCTTTCATGAAAAACCGGATTAGCAGCTATGTATAGAGCTGCCTGGTTATCACAGAATAACATAGCAGGTTTGTGGTGATCAACTTTCAAGTCTTTGAGTAGCTGCATTACCCAAGTAATCTCACAGGCTACACTAGCCATTGCTCTGTACTCGGCTTCTGCAGAAGATCTGGATACAACTCCTTGCTTCTTGGACCTCCAGGATATTAGAGAATCCCCCAAATACACTGCATATCCAGTGAGAGACCTACGAGTATCAGGGCATCCAGCCCAATCAGCATCACAAAAGGCCTTGATATGTAACTCTGTGTTGCTAGGAAAGAAGATTCCTTTTCCTGGTGCAGCCTTGATAAACTGAAGTACTCTGTGTGCTGCTAACAGATGTGGTTCTCTAGGCTGTGATACAAACTGACTCAGTCTGTGTACAGCATATGTTATATCAGGTCTTGTTAAGGTTAAGTACAATAACCTTCCTATAAGTCTCCTATACATCCCTGGTTCATCAAGTAAAGCTCCTTCATACTTAGACAACTTAAGGTTTTGTTCCATGGGAAACTGAACTGGCTTACTCCCTATGAAACCTGTATCTTGCAATATTTCTAAGGCATATTTTCTCTGTGTTAAACTGATACCTGCATCAGTTCTAGCTACTTCCAAGCCCAAGAAATACCTTAGTGAACCAAGATCCTTTAATCCAAATTGATCATCAATAAATTTCTTTAAGGCAGTAACACAGGTAGGATCATTTCCAGTCAATAAAATGTCATCAACATAAACCAAAAGAACAGTAAAAGAAGTTCCTTGTGAATGTATGAACATGGAGTAATCTGATTTTGACTGCACAAATCCCATCTGTAACATGGTGTTTGAAAACTTTGCAAACCATTGTCTCGAGGCTTGTTTGAGATCATAGAGGCTTTTGTTCAACTTGCATACTAAACCCTCCCCCTTGCTGTGAAAACCAGGTGGGAGAGACATGTAAACATCTTCCACTAAGTCTCCATGCAAGAATGCATTATTTACATCCATTTGATGCAAAGGCCACCCTTTCACAGCAGCCAATGAAAGCACAATCCTAACTGAAACAGATTTGGCAACTGGGGAAAAAGTTTCAGAGTAGTCTAAGCCAAGTTTCTGAGTGAAGCCCTTAGCAACCAGCCTAGCTTTGTACCTCTCAATAGAACCATCAGGTAAGTGTTTGATCCTATACACCCATTTGCAGCCTATGGCAGTCTTGCCAGGAGGCATAGGAACTAAGGACCAAGTGTTGTTTACTTCCAAAGCCTCAATCTCTTTGTCCATAGCAGCCCTCCACTCAGAAAATTGAACAGCCTGATGAAAGGAGACAGGCTCTGAGGGAGTAGCACTTACTGCTAGGACAAAGGATTTAAAAGTGGAACCCAAGTGAGAATAGCTCAATGAATCAGAAAGAGCATAAGGCAGACCAGACTGAGGTTTGGCACTAACAACAGCTTTACATGAATAGTCTAATAGGTAAGAGGGTTGTACATGAGGTCTAGTAGACCTTTTTAAAGGAATTGGAACAGGTTGAGAAATGGATGTGGTATCTAAATCAGGATTAGAATCAAGGACAGGATTAGGAATGCAGGTATGGATGGTAGGGTCTGAAGAATTGAAATCAGAAGGAGGATTTAAAGTGACAGAATCAGATTGGGAAGCAACTAGGTCAGGTTCTAAGATGGAATGGGCAGAAGTAGTGGAACAATCATAAGCATAAGAGGAATTTGAATTGATATGAGGAAAAACAAAGTCATTCAAGTAAGAAGTGGAAGGAGATGAATTAGAGATGTAAGGAAAAATAGACTCATAAAAAACAATATCTCTAGAAATGTGGATAGAATTAGTAGCAAGATCTAACACTTTGTAGCCTTTTATGCCATGAGGATAGCCCAAGAACACACATTTTCTGGACCTAGGTGCAAATTTATGTCTATGAGAAGATAAGGTAGAGATGAAGCACAAGCAGCCAAAACATCTAAGGTGTGTATATGAAGGTGGAGAATGGAAAAGCATTTCATAGGGTGTTTTATTACCTAGAGTCTTGGAAGGCACCCTATTAATCAAATGGACAGCAGTGAGGATGCAATCACCCCAAAAACATAAGGGTACTTGAGATTGAAATTTCAAAGCTCTAGCAACATTAAGAATGTGTTGATGCTTCCTTTCAACAATGGCATTTTGTTAAGGAGTATCAACACAAGACAATTGATGTAAAATTCCATTAGAGTTGAAAAAATCTTTAAGATAAAATTCAGTCCCATTATCACTTCTAATAGTCTTAATGGATTTGTTGAATTGAGTTTTGACCATAGAAGCAAAATTAGGGATAACAAACTGAGTATCAAACTTAAGCTTGAGCAAATATACCCAAGTACACCTAGAAAAGTCATCAACAATTGTTAAAAAATACTTGTAACCTTCAATAGTACAAGTGGCAAAAGGACCCCAAAGATCACAATGAATCAAATCAAAAGGAGCTGAAGAGATATGAGTACTGACAGGAAATGGGAGTCTCTTTTGTTTGGAAAAATGACAAACATCACAACATGTAGTTTTATTGAAAACATCAATGTTTACAACATCCTTTAACAGTTGAAGTTTAGAGAATGAAGGATGTCCTAATCTATTGTGCCATAATTCTGTGCTTGAAGAATTAAAAGGACTATTACAGGTAGTAGCAGTGAGAGCAGTAGACTTTTGTTGAAGTGAAGAATCCAACAGGTACAAGCCATTGCTCTCTCTACCCTGACCAATCATGCTCCATTGAGCAAGGTCCTGAATGAAGTAACAATTACCAAGGAAAATTATACAACAGGATACGGTTTTGGTAAGTTTACTAACTGAAATCAGATTAAAATCAAAAGATGGAACACATAACACATCTTTTAAAACAAGAATGGATGAAATTTGCACAGTGCCCACATGTGTGACTAAGGCTTGATCCCCATTTGGCAAATAGACATAAGTGTTTACAGTGGAAGTGATGGAAGTGAATTGAGACACTGAATGTACCATATGGTCAGTTGCACCAGTGTCTATGATCCAAGAATCAGTTTTGAAAACAGTCTTATCAACAACTTGGGCAGAAAACACAGAATGAGAAAAATTAGGAGTGATCCAAAAAGGATTACCTAAGAAATTAGAAGAGCTGGAAGTTGAGTTGAAGGAAGAAGGTGATGATGTTTGTGGTAAAGTTGAAAGTGCATTGGGTGTCATGACAGAAGCAACATGACTGGAGTGAGTGCCAAAACCTGAACCTGAAGCTGAACCTGCATACCCTTTGAGAAAAGAGAGCAATTGCTCACATTGAGCTGGAGAAATGGAACATTGAGGCTGATAAGAGGAAGGACCACCACCAGAGTTTTGCTGCAGAAATGGACTGCCAACATGATTGCCAGATGCACCTTGTGCAATGCCAAAGGATGAATTCCCAACACCATTCTGGAAACCAGTTTGAGCACCAAAAGGAGTATTGACCAAATTCTGAATCATGCCATCAGATTGGACTCCTTGAGTGGGTAAAACATTGGATTGAGCATTGGGAAAACCAATGTGACTAGCATCAAACCCAAAAGAACCTAAAACTTGGTTAACCATTGGCCTATTGCCCCCTTTAGGCTTGTAACCAGGAGGATATCCGTGGAGTTTATAGCATTTATCTGCTATATGTCCAGTAAAACCACAATAGGTGCAAACTGGCCTATCTTTCTTTCCTTTCCCACCAAATCTATTCTGACCTTGAGCACCTTGAAAAGACTTATTATTATTCACATACATTGCCACAGCATCCAGTTGCTGAACCATATTAGCAGTATTTCCTAAATTCTTCCTTTTCTCTTCTTGTAAAACTAAGGAACATACTTTGCTAAGAGGAGGAAATGGTTCAATAAGCAAAATTTGTCCAATCAAATTGCCATAGTTATCATTCAACCCCATTAGAAAACGAAAAACGTGTTCTTTGTGTTGTGCATCTAATTGAGATGATTTGGAACCACAAACACAAGCACAGGTACAAACAGTAAAAGGTTGGTTATTCACAAACTCATCCCATAAGGTTTTGAATCTAGTAAAATAAGAACTCACCGAGAGTGATCCTTGGACCAGATGAGAAATTTCCTTTTGCAACTCAAACAATCTCGGCGTATTATCTTGAGAAAACCTATTCCTGAGATCAATCCACAGATCTCTTGCAGAATTGATGTACATAACACTAGCCTTGAGGTCAGGACTGAGAGAGTTGGTCAGCCATGAAAGGATCGTAGTGTTGCACCTATTCCAAGAATTGAATAGATGTGAAGTTGGATTTGGTTCTGAGATCGAACCATTAACAAATCCAAACTTATTTCTGGAACTCAAAGCCAGAAACACAGATCTCGCCCAGGTCATATAATTCTCAAGACCAGTAAGAGGCTGAGATGTGAGAATCAAACCAGGATTTTCATTCGCTGGTAAGAAATATGGATTATTAGCTGATTCATCTCCCATGGCAGTACTACTGTTTGGCATAGATGAAGAAGAAGGTGCGCTTGAAGAATCTGAAGCCATTAGAGACTAAAAGATCAAATTTAGAAAGAAAAGTTTTGTTTGGTTGGTGAGAAAGTGAAAGAAAATCGCTCTGATACCATGTAAAATTGTAAAGTACAAACAGAAAAACAAGAACTGATTTGAGAGAAAACAGTTACTCTGAATTTTCTTTTTCAAAATGTTTATAAGCTCATAATTATACTTTAACCATTTGTTCTGTATTTATACACAAAAGCAGGGGCTAAACTTGGCGCCCAAAATGCTAACTAACTATTTAAGGAATCAACGAATCAACTAATGACATGTGGCAAGACTGTAACAAACTTTGCTAACTAATTCTTAAATGAAACGGTGCGTTTCTCCTTTTCTTTCTTCCTTGCCGTTTTGTATTTACATCCTTTGTTCTTACTGTCGTTTTGCTCTTTCTTATTGTCTCTGTTGCTGCTGTCGTTTAAGTCATCTTCAACACACATCTTGGGTGAAGGGAAAAGGAAGTTAACAGAACACGACCTTTCCTTGGGCAATGGCCGCGACGACGATGACGATGACAATGATGACCGCACAGACATCTAATCGCTACGGTTGAGCGAATCAACCAGCAAAAGTGGCTCCATCAATGACGACCGCACAGACATGTGATCGTTGTGGCTGAGCGAATTAACCACAATCTTTGTTTCCACTTCTGGGAGATCAAGCTGTTCGTTTGATTGTGTTATTTCGTTGAACGTTGGAGCCAAACAATCTAACGTGGATTTGAGGTGTTTAAGAATGAGTTTGAACATACGGGCTTTGCTTACCACATCCTTAACTGTGTCATGTAACACTGCAAAGCCCTGTCCAAATGCAGCCCCAAGAACAGCCCCACCCACAAATGTTGCTACCATGACTGTCCTGGTTTGCTTCGCTCGCGACGCAACAGTCAAACGTCCAAATTCACCCAAAAAAAAATTAGAAAACCAATTAAGGGAAAAAAAAAAATTCACAAATTCAAGATTTCACACGCCTAGATCGGAGCTGAAACTTGACGGAATTCACACCCATAGCGACCCAGATTTATTTTTAATATCTTGTGGCTGAAACTTTACGGCATCGGAGTTCTTAGAGCATTTTTTGACCACTCGGATAATGTGACCCAGACCAAACTTGACGGAATCGAAGTTCTTGGAGACCTCAACCGTGTTGATCTGCGCCAGAAAGAGAACAGAGAGCTGCTCGGGAGGGAATTGAAAGACAATTACATACAATAGCCGTAGCTATTGCACCATATCTCAATCCGCCAGAGAGAGAGAGAGTCATAGACGGAGGAAGAGAGCGAGCTTTTTTTGGAAATAAACTGTTTACTGAAAGATACACTGTTTACGCGTTTGGTACGTATTTGAATACGAGTTTCAGATGTAATGAAGATAGACTGTTTACTCTTTTTTTTGGACGAGAAGATAGACTGTTTACTGAAAGACTTGAACAAGAGAATTTAGTCCTTTTAGAACTGGATAGAAGCTTCTCTTAAATAAAAATATTTTGGCAAAAGTCACTTTTAGTCCTTACATTTTTAAGAGATTTTCATTTTAGTCCCTATATTTTATTTTTACCACTTTTAGTTCATATTCTTAAAAACGCTTCTCTTTTAGTCTCTGCCGTTACATTAGAAACGGAAATTACATAGCTGGCAAACGGCATGCACTGTTGGCTTGACGTGACCATTAAAATAATAATAAAAAATGCGACGTCAGTATTTAAATTAAAATTTTAAATTTATTAATTTTAACTAAACAAAAAGAATTAAAAACATAATTAAAAAAAATCACAAATCGATAATGAAATTTAAAAAAAAAAAAAAAAAAAAAAAAAACCCAAAAAAAAAAAATAGAGAATATATATATATATATATATTGACATGTACATTTAGGTGGGAGAAATAATGGAATCTCATCAAAAACTTCAACTACAAGAATGATGAACTTCTTGACAAAGCTGGTCACCTGCTAAAGTAGAAGACCTCAAATCAACCAAGGCCGCCCCGAGGAGTGACTAAGGAGGTTCCAATGGTTAAGTCAGAAAGCCAATAAAGAAGATGAGAATGAAATAACTATAGTGTATGAAGCTTGTTAGCCTCCTCCTTTTTTGTTAATTGAGGGGGTATTTATAGAGGTTAAGCAGAAATTTTTGGCAGGAAACCCGGTAGTAGACCTACTAGCTAGTCTAAGGCTTGGCAATAGACCTACCAACTAGTTGTCCCTTTAGGTCGACTGAAGAGATGTATGTCACAACAGCAACCCCAAGATATGCAGACGAATGGAACAAGTAATCAAGATTGATAATTGAGATTGGTCATCGAGAATAGTAGTCAAAATCGGTAATTGAGATCATGCATACTCTTTGGACAAATTTCGTATTTGCTTTTGGATTGTGGGGTTGACCCCCACTTTACCTTTAAGAATATTGTGAATAAAGTCATACTATATAGCTGGTTATCAATGAAAATAAATAAAAGAAAATAATACATGTGATCAACCTCAACAAATTTGTTGAGCCTTCATTGTTTTGGTATCAATGGAAGGGAATGGATTATCTGAATTTGCATTAATGGCAATAGATGATGATATGATAACCGACCCAAAAAATCTGGGACAAAATCTTTATTGTTATTATTGTTGTATGACTTCTATCAATGGGAAGGAGTGGATTTTAGTAATTATGCAATATTTGAATTTGAGCAATAACAATTATGATGATGATGATGATGATGATAAAAGGCCCACATGAGGTAGCTTAATTGGCTGGCCTCATGGGAATCCCAATGAGGTAGGCTTTTCTTTGGTAAAATTTTCATTGATAATTGGTGCCAGATCATTACAATCTTTCATAGTTATGTAAATGAAACATCACTGGAAAGTTTTACGTAGATCCGCTCCCTTCACCTAGCCCTTTTACTCTACAGCATGGGGTTTAAGTTTAAAGCATAGAAAATAAAAAGAGATTTGGCTTGGCGTCAAGTGCCTGCAGCATTAAACTGAGTTCTTCCATAACTAACCGGTGAAAAACATAACGGCAAGAAAAATACAGTAGAAGTTGCACTGAAAAACATTGATCCTATTCATCCAATAAAAAGACTCGAGTTCCTCTATCAAATTCAGTTAACGGTCACAATGGGAGAAGGGGAAGCAAGTGCATATATAATTTATTACTGTTATATCATTCAATATCTACTGCTTGCCAACCATCAAAATGGTCTTCTAAAATCTCTAGCTTGATGAAGAGCTCTAGAATTTATGAAATCATATGGCCAAGAAACAAGCAGTACTACCACAGACATCCTGAGATCAAGCTCCGTTAACAAGAACAAACAATGGTTTTTCTCCCAACCGTTCCCGACCCTGAAATAAACCAATAATTCATACCATCAGTGCATTAATTGAAAGGGGAAAAAAGAAAGAGAAAAGTTTACATGCGAATAAGTTAACATAAGATTGAAGCAGAGAGAAAGGCCTGTCTATGTAGTTCAGTAGCTGTACCCGTCATTAAGTACTATTTTCCCCTTTTGTTTTAAATGAGACTTGGTCTTAGAAATAATATTTTGGCTCTAAATCTAGAAGCAGTAGATGGGGACATTTCTAATCCAACTTCTGGATCCTGTATTTATTAATTCTATAAAAATACAAAAAATATCCAGGAAAACACAAACATAAATTCTAAATGCTACCTACAACATTGAGCAAATGCTTACCCACTCAGGGCTTAATTCAATAGCAAGTACCTTCTGCCAAAAGGGACAAGTCGAAAGTTTAAGTTCAGGAATCAGCCTCTCGAAAAGAATTGGAGGTAAGGTTGCCTACTAATCACCTCTTCTAGACCCTACAAAAGTGGAAGTCTTGTGCATTGACTACGACCTTTATAAAAGCACATGTTTCAATTTAGACTTAATCTTCAAAGTCATGATTTTATGCATTACTTGACTATTTAAACTAATTATGTATTGTCTACAAAGAAATGGCTCCAAAGCATCAAATTACGATGAACCCAAACTGAGATGGGAATTTGATCATCCACTTAGGCCTCGGTGTAATGGCAAGTAGCTTTCACCGAATGATAAGTTTCAAGTTCGAGTCTAAGAATCAGCCTCTCCAAAACAATTAAAGGAAAGACTACCAATCACCTCTCCAGACCCAGTATATAATTTCAATTTAGACTTAATATTCAAAGTCGTTGATTTATGCATTAGTTAAGTATATAAATTAATTATATATTTTCTACAAAGAAACGGCTCAAAAGCATCAAACTACAATGAACCAAACCACAAACTAAAATGGATGTTTGATCAACCTAACTCGGCTAAATAAGTCTGTGAGTGCTCTCAGATATAGTCACATCAAAAGGCCAGGAACTTATGTTTCTAACAGCTTAAAATCAATTTCCCAAATGCATGTTGATGCTAGACATAAGAGAATAAATAAGGTCTATTCCCCCCAATTTTAGCATAGCGTTCATTTTTCTTCTACAGATGCAACTTAAACTGTGCTTTTACAGCAACTTGACCTGCTTCATTACTTCTAGATTGCCTCTCTTTATTCATTGATATTAGAATTGTAAGCATAATTTTTTTTTGATAGGTAGAATTGTAAGCATAAATTACTTATATATATAAAAAAAAAAAAAAGGCTTAAGCATAAGTTAATTCATATTTGGTTTGTAATAGGATTTCGTTGATTTTTGATAAATCTGATGTTAGTTCATCAGTTCTTATCCTTTTTCTAAACCCTGAAAATTTCTTAATTATTTTATAATTACATAGTTAACCAACTCTACTCTACTCCCCTCCACTCTCTCCCCCTCAATCCGAATGAACCATAAGTCTTGTATATGCAACTTAATCTCCAAACCCCCCACCCCCACCCCCCTGCGAAGACCAGCACAAAAAAAAATAATAAAAAGTTTTATACATGATATTAAATAGGGAATATAGTATATGTCTAGCATATTAATCAATTTAATCAAACATTGGAAACAAAATATAATTCTTGTCTTACTTTGGATGCATAGATTTTCTAATATGCATGACTTCTATTTACAAACTGTAACTCTTGTTTGCTTGTTAGTGCCTCCTTGACTATTTCCTAAACTTCAAAAAAAAAAATTACTGTAGAGAAGTTTATAATTTACTATTTGGCCTTGAAACCTTGTCTCTTACGGAAACACTTGAGGCACATCCAGTTTTCCAGATCATGACAGGAGCAGATTCAAAATTCATCTATATAGGTGTTAGTCGACATAAAGCTCAGCACAATAATTGATAAGGCTTCCAATCTCAACCAATCTTGACAGTAAGTTTAACGAATTAAGCTCAATAGTAAATCATTTTTACATAAAAGATTATCAAATATAATTAGGGAAATACCTTTAACTCTGGCAATTCAATGACGCATGCGCACTCAACCACATGCACTCCAACCCGCTCTGCAACCAAAATGGAAAGGCAGACTTAAAGTCACTAGGAATTAGAGAAGATCGACATTCCTTAAGCCAGGTGTGAATAACACATATGACCAAGCATGCTTCTTTAGAGGAAACACTTGAACTAAATAGAGGGGACTAAGTGATTTCTCATAGACAAATGCAAGTGAAAAGGACACTAAGCCTGTCCAAAGGTAGCTACAATCTCTTTCACCAGTCCCATTAGAGACCAATTGCCATTTTTAGAGCCCCTGATAATGTCCATGGACCTTCCTGATCCATCATACACCTTATAAAGAAAAGTACTTTTATTGACTCCCAAATCAATATATGCCTCTATCTAAAAGACATCTCCTCCTCTACAGCTGTGTGTGAAATGAAGTAAAATTTTAATGATTACCTAGTAGCCTGATTGCGGCACACAAGGTTCCCCCAGTTGCAATGAGATCGTCAATTATCAGTGCACGTTCTCCTGCTTCTACAGCCCCTACATGCATCTCCATTTTGTCTGTTCCATACTCCAATGAATACTCTTCCGAAATTACTTCCCCTGCCAAAGCATCAAACTGTTAATCATTCCTGAATCCTTTATGGCAGCCCAAAAGTTATGACATCAACACAGGAGGGTACCAAAAAGTTCAAAATTCAAAATTCCTCCACACCTTGCAGGCATGCACACGCAAAACCAAGGAACTTAACACACCCACTAAGCTTAGAAACAACAATTAATGCTTATGAAAATAAAAGAAATTTTCCTAGGAAAATCCAGATATTGAACCTTAGGTTACAGCTGCACCCTCCTGTATACTATACAGTATTAAATGATAACTAAAATTAGTTTACTTTGAATAATATTCTAAAGGAAGAAGAAATATTTCTTCTGATTTTTTTTTTTTTTGGGGGGTGGGGGTGTCAATGTTAAGCATCTATCCCAAGTCCCTTATTTTTGTGTGTATTTGTTCAACTACAAGCAACAATGAGGCAATTTTAATTAGTTGGGAGGACTATTTTCCTCTTATCTCTTTCACGTTCTTTCATAAACCAATCATCCTTCAAGCTATAACCATATTTTCCCCTTCTTTTCTGATGAATGATCACTCTCTTATTCACACAGAGTACGCATAAACCAGGATCAACCTCGTGATACTAATAACTATAATCATGTAATGAGAATTGCATAATTGTGGAGGTTGAAACAGTTGCTATATATGGATCTGCAACCCAACTGATAAAATCTAAAGATTAATGTTATTAAAGTAAAGGCAACAACATTTACAAAAGCACAACAAGAAGCAATTAGAAGCCTTTACAACCAACTAGGCAGCAACTGAGCTGGAATAAAAGATCAATTGAGATAAATTGTGTCGTTCCGATTACTAATCAAGGATAATATGAACTTCTCAAAAACACAGAAAATGATGAAATTGCGTGCGGAGGAACCAAAAAAGTAGGCAAAGAAACATACAGGCAACTTATTAGGCTTTCTCATAGGAACAAACTTTGCCCCTATGGCCAATGCAATGGAGGGCAAAGATAAAACCTCTAGCTTCAATACCTGCATTGTTTCTCCAATATTAGGATACATAAATACTTAACAACCCTTTTACCAATACATGCCAGAAACCAGTCAATCAATGAAAACTAATAAAAAAACTAAGCAATAATTTTAGTCAACCGCCCTAACATAACATTCACCGATGGCGATGGCTTAGTTCCTAAAACAATACCAAAGAAACCACCATAGCACGTCAGTTTGCTTAGTTGTTGTTGTTGTTGTTTTTTTTTTTTTTTTTTTTCTAAGCTTATTTGACTGATTTACAACTATATTAAAAAAAATAAAAATAAAAACTTTTTTTCCTTCTAGTTACAGTTCTAGTTTTCCCCAACTTTTTTTTTTTAAGTCCAATAAACCAAAACTCTAACTTTAAGCTTGAAATTAAGACGTGATTTTTATTTTTAGTTTGGATAAAATTATATATAAGATGTGAATCATGTGATTGAAATTAAAGAACAAGATCCCAAATTTTTTAATTTATTTATTTAAAAAAACACAAAATATGAGACAATACCTGCAACCACGGAGATGTTTTTGTCTTTGTACCTCTCAACAAACAAATCAATAGTGTCCCTGAAAGCCTTGGTATCAAGAAGCAAGGTTGTTATATCTTGGAACATAATACCTGCCAAATCCGATTCAAATGCTACAATTAAATTACACCAAACAAAAAAATAAATAAAAAATACTCACTACCCAGATAACAATTCTGGATCTCCAATTCAAATAGCAGTGTAAATAAGCAAAAAATAAATCATATATATATATATATATTTAGCCAGAATAGAGACGAGCGAGCAAGAGAACCTGGCTTAGGAAAGTCAGGGATGACTCGGATTGCAGAGGAAATTTTCTGTATGCGAGGGTCTTGGCCATCTTTACCAGCCATTTCTTGACGTTTCACTGAGTCACTCGCTACTCAATACAATGACAACAACAATTACAGCGTCACAGAGAGAGAGAGAGAGAGAGAGAGAGAGAGATAGACACAGACAGAGAAAGAAAGATTGAAAGAGAGAGGCCTGTACCACTACCACCAACTCTCGCTACAATTGGCCTTTTAAAGTGTCGACGCGTTGATTAAGGAAAAGTCAAAAATGACCAATGGTTATTAACTTATTCTCTTTACCATAAAAAGTAATATTCCATGATCTCTTGCCTTTTTTTTTTTGGACATTAATAAGAATACTTTTATTATTAAAATCCGACAATGAATATGGTAACAATAGAAACAGATCTCGCATGTAGATACAACAACGAGTGAAGTGAGTGATCCAAGCTAAAATTAAGGATCAGATCAAACATGACTTAGAAAAATTACCAGTACAGCGAAGTGGGGAGAGAGCTGGTCGGTGATTTTTCGAGCGATTCAATTGTAGTTGTAGTTGTTGAGAGTTCGAGGAAGCTGAGGAATGTCGAAACGGAGTGGCGAGAGTTCGAGGAGAGTCGATGTTGTCGGGTGATGGAAAGAATGAAATTTTGCAAGAAAGACTTGACGAGGCTTTGTGCATAATTTCCATTTCGCTGAGTTAAAAAGGTGTCCCACTGGCGCTGCCTATATAACTTTAGAAGTGGCAGCCACTTCTATATTAATTTGCATCATTGTAAATACCCATTGATTTTTTGAGATTATATACCTTGATTATTTGGTGATAATGAAGGGCATTTTGATCCAACCAGTGGGCGACCCATTAGGACACTAAAAAGGCCCACCTCTCGTTATTTTCGGGGACCAATTGCCTCCAGTGCTGATACGGAGAGCTGTTTGATAGGCGTCGCGTGTCTAATTCGTGTCAATTTCAAAGCATTAAAACCAGAGGCGGCTTTAGACATAATTAAGCGGGTCAGAATTTTCTGACCCGACTCGATTGACCCATTTAAAAATGACATATTTTGACCTGTAACTCGATTAATACAGTCCGAACTCGACCCGACCCGACCTGACTATTTTATCACGTTTTGACAACATTGAGTAGATTGAGATTGAGATTGAAGTGTAATTTTTATAAAATATTTACTTATTCTTCTTTACTTAATATGTTATGTATTCTATTATAATTTGTTATTCTCTACTTGACACCTTCATTTTCTCTTCCTACTTTAAACAAATCGAAAATTATATCAAGATTAGCTTCTAGAAAGTTGGAACAAGAGTTGCACCAAATTTGGGTATCAAGTGTTTAGTATTAATTGGTAAGTGATAACAGTATCACCAGTGAGAATCTAATCACAGTTAAGAAACTTATAAACAATTGACAAATTGCATCTATTTCCAAAAAAAAAAAAAAAAAACTTGTTTGAAAAATACGAGTCAACTCAACCTGTCCTGCGACCCGATTGACTCGACTTGAACCCGATCTGACCCACCTGTTTTGCCACGTCTAGGCTACTTGATGCATTTGAGGGCTTAAGACAAAAATTGATTATTTTGTTTCATATGTAAAATTACTATTAATTAACATGATCCATATAATTTTTTTTTAAAAGTGTATAAACATAAAAAAAAATTTGATAAAACTTTTTACATTTGTTGATATGGCAGATTGATAGTAGTGAGTAAAAAATGATGTTAGTGGTGATCTATTTGAAAACTAATAAAAACTTGTTAACTCAACTATTGTGAAAAATGTTGTGAATTTTTGTGTGGATTGCATTCTTTCTTTTCTTTTTTCTTTAAGAAGTGCTATATTTACAATATTTTTCATAACAAATCTTAGGTGTTGAGTTACTTCTTGTTTTCTATTTGAACCTACTATTAAAATTATTTTGCTGTCAATAATGGCCCATAACAATCTACTATTTAGAATTTTTTTTTTGGGTAAAATTGTTGTGAAAAATATTGTGAACATGACATTTCTTTCTCTTTTTTATTTGTTTTTCATTTGATAAGAAAATATTATTTTATTTATTTGTTAATATTTCAACTTAATTAATACTATTGGTTAAAATTTAAGGACCTTTTTTTCACTTGGGGTCTTAGGCGGCATCAAATAAGCCATTAAGCAGGCATTGACTAGAACTGAGCCATACCCCGTGAATGACCTAAACACTAAACAGTGGAAGCAATAGTGGAGTAACAAAATTGAAAAATGAATAAGTTAAGCGAATTTAGTAAAATATGTAGCAGAAAAAAGATTTGATACTCAATTACATTACAATGAACCATTGATGGAGCTCTGCTTCCTTTGTTTCTTTCTCTCTTTCTCTTTTCTTTTCTTTCTTTTTAATTATACCTTTTTTGTCTTTTTTCTTTTCGTTTTTTGAGTGGTTGTCGATGCTGTGGAATCAAAAGCCATCACATTGACATGGAGAATACCTACATATCTCATGCTATCCAACTCTACTCAATGCTCATCATATGGTTTTTGACACCAATGGAAAAGCACTAGAAATAAAGACGAGAGTAACACGGGAAGAGAAGCATGACCTCGAATTTGGTCTTTTGCTTCTTGATTAGCCTCTATTCTCAAAGCATTCACTTTTTCTCTAGGATAGAGTACTATAGTTAAAATTTACCAAAAAACTCCCTATAATTGTTCTAACATTTACAAAATTATACAGTATTGTCTAAATACACATATTCAGTGAAACAATTGTTTCAATTATCTCTATCTTCCCCTCTCTAGATTAAAAAAAAATGGAATCTCTCTCTCTCTCTCTCATTGATCAGTTATTGGTTGAGTGGTTGACTGCGATGTCTATGTTCAAGACATCGTTTTGATTTGGTGGTCCAAAGTCTGATTATTGATGTTTTTCTTTTTTTTGACAAATTATGGATTTTAATATTTTGTTAACGAATGTTCTAGGACTATTTATTAATAAACTATTTTAAGAATCTTTTTATAGAAAAAGAAAAAAAAAGTAATTAATTTCTTTAATACATTTTTTTTTAATTTTCATAAAAAATAGTATCAAAATTTTCTTAAAATGCTTTATTAACAAACGATTTTTAAGTTCGACTAAAAATATAAAAATTATAGAAAACTAGATATAAATGCCCTTTTATTTGACCTAGGTCTCTGGTGAAGCATGTCAACTTGTTGCCCTCATTCTTTAAGTTTGGCTTGCCCGTCTGAATTGGCCACGAGAATTTGACTGTTTCAATTCTTTTATGGTTACTTTTTTGGGACATGTGATGGGTGCAATAAACGTGGCCTCGGATTCCAGTTGAACACAATGCGAAAGGGAGTCTTTTTCAGGTCCCAATTTGAGTGGATGCCAAGACTCACCTAATATAAATTGGGTTTGGCAAGGCTTTTCTTCTTCTTTTGTTTCATCTTTTGAAATTCCCAATCTTTCAAGTCCTTTTTGCGCAGCCTCTCCTCCCTTTCCTTTATATTACTGTTTAATGCATCTAGTAAATCCTCCAATCTCTTTTACCTTTGATCCTTACTTGAAATTTATGCTTGTTTCTTGATTGTTTATGACATTGACCTCAGCTCATAAAATGAGAACAACATTCAAAGGCCATAAGAGACTGACCCGTGAGATGAGTCTTTAAGCCTTAGACTAGGATAACTAAGCACAAACAGGATTCTAGCCCAAGGAGGTCAAGGTTTCCCAATAGATAGTTCAAAAGTTGCATACCACTCAACACCCTTGTGATCAATTATTTATGCAAATCCAGGAAGACCCAGAGTTAAATGTCATGAGAAGTTATAATACCAGCAGAATTATGGGGCAAATATTGCTCCCCTCTTTAACATTTGCTTGAGATATATATATATATATATTAAATCCCAATACTATAAAATTTTCTCTCTTTTTTTTTTTTTTTTTTTTTTTTGACGTTAAACTATTGAAAATGTTAACTTTAATCGAGCATGTCTAACTAGGTGGTAATACCATTTTCAGTATGGACAAAGTTTAGCTACAAAATTAGTTATAGATTTAAGCTATAATTTTACTCAATATCTTTTTATTAGAAGTGAATTTTGACAAATCTATCATTAGATTATATCATCTTCTTATACATTGAATGCTAGCAAAATTTCTAGAAAATTGAAAATCATTAGCTATATTATTAATAAATTGTTTAAATTGCAAGTTTTTATAGTTTAAAATTATGCATAAAATATAAGCGCTTATAGACTTATAGATCATATAATAAATAATATTTAATTGACATAAAATTTTATATATGTATTAAGAGTGTAAAGAACATGCAATTCAACAATTAGATTTTTAAAATATGTAATAATTTTTATTTTATTGAGTAACGTTTTGTAACTAAATTTTGTCTTTTCAATATTAGAGAATTTGACACATTTGACTTGGACCACTACATATAAAAATAGAAAAACAAAAATAGAACACATATGAATTGAACAAGTGATATGAAACTATTTGACACATGCACAACATGAAATATAAATATATTTTTAAAGTAAGTATGAAAAAAAATAAAAATTTTCTTCAATAGTTTAGGGGAGAAAAACCCTTTATCAAAATTTATGGCAAAAATAAAGTTTATGCAAATTTCAAAGACAAAAATAATATTTCTACCTAAATTTTAAATACATGCATCTACATACATGACTTTCTAGCCCTTTGACATAAATAATCACATTGCATCGAAACCTAAGTATTAAATTGCAATAATGAAACTACGTTTAGCCCACATAGGCCTAGGAGGTCTTGGGTCCTAGACTTAGATAATCACAGGGTAGTGTGTTGGGTTTTTTGGAGCCTAGTTGTGTTTGATCCGGATTATAACCCGATCTGAAATAATATTATTATGGTTTTTAATAGGAGATTTCTAAGGTTTAGTTTATGAAGCAAAGGCTTGGCTTATTGTAGCTCATTGTGAACTTTGTGCACAAGATAGAAAAACTGTTGTTTTGAAGATTATGATTTTATGTTATTTTTGAGAGAGAAAATTATACTGCCACATCTTGTATTTTTTTCTGAAAATAGTAAAATTCCTGCAACTCCATAGATATAGGCAAATTGCCGAACCACGTAAATAATTGTTTTTTTTGGTGGATTTTTTTTCTCTTTTTTTGCATCTCACAGATCTAAAAATTTCCTGAATATTCCCTTTTATAGTGTTAATGAGCATGGTGCCTGCTAAAAATTGTTTTATGTCAAAATTTTGACTAACTTTATAGGGTGTAGAGGTAGATAAGTTAACTTTTTGAATTCTATTTATCACTTTAGTACTATTTTTAGTCCCATAATTAATTCATACTAATTTTTTATTAATTAAACCCTTAAGTAACTCATCCTTAACGAGCAGCCCATTAACCTTTCCCAAACGAAACCTAAGTATCTAATTGCAATAATTAAACTACGTTTAGCCCACATAGGCCTAGGAAGCTAGGGCCTGTTGTCAATTGGTCGTCAAAAGCCCACAATAAATGGATTTTGGACTTCTAAATCCCATTTTGTCATATATCAGGTCCAGGGACAAAGTGGCCCTACACTGAATTAATTAGCTTTAATTAATGGGACAACACCACAGCAAGTTGATGTCAACCGCAATGGACCAAGTCCACCGGCCCAACCCCACACGTACCCAGCACTTGCGTAGACAATGAAAGGACAGCATATGCCGCCCCTCTATTAAAAGTTGAGACCGAGTGACCGGCCTTTCCCTAGTTTCTTCCATTGTATAATCCGCGCATCTGATACCTAAGGCAAATTCTTAGTATTTTCAGAATAGAGTAAAACGATGCTTGTTCCTTTTATCATAATGAACTCATCATGAATTTAATGACTGGTCTCATAACAAAGATGAGAGGATGAAATACTATTTATCGTGCTCCGAAAATATTTTATTACTTTTTACTAAGTATGAGAAAAATAATTTTTTTTTTTTTTGACTAGTCAATTTTGTTTGAACTTGCTTGCTATATCTCTATGAAAAACAAAGAATTTTCGGAATTTTAACTTTATTGCTCCCCGTTAAAGTTTAAAAAAGCTCACGTGTTTTGCATTTTGATAAGGGGGAAGTATATTCTTTTGGGCAATTTGAAAGGCGGATCAAAGTTTACCACTGTATGATAAAAACCCTGTTTTTTAATATTAGCACTTGGTTTTGGCTGTGCAGGATAAACTCGAAGAAAGAATCATCATGCAATTGCAAGCAATGACTTCACGTACATGTTCACTCCCTGCCTTTTTCTTTTTGGATACTTTTGGAGTGATCTTCTAGGCTTTTAGAGGAAACTTTCTTATTTGCTTCAGGGCATCTACTTTACTGTTACGTGCCGTGTTATCAATAGTGTGACAATTTAAAATTGTAAAATAAAACTTCAACCCATCTAAAAAAAAATTAGGGTAAATTTCATTAATATACACTAAGGGTTATACTAATGTCAACTAAGCTCAAGACTTTTCAAAACTAATTAATTTAATCCCTAAACCCAACTTAGTTCTTAAAACAGTGAGAGACTAAGTTGACTTTATAAATCAAACTGGTCAGTTTTCAAAAATTTTGAACCTTGTTAACATTAGCTCAAACTTCAAAAGTGGAATTTACCTCCTTTTGAGGTTCTACTTTGAGAACCATTTTGTCTTATCAACTTCAACCCAGGTAAATTTTAGTAATACTTTGAGATTTAGGTTAATGTCAACCAAGTACAAAATTTTTCAAAAACTAACCAACGTAGTCCATAAACTAAGCTAACTTAGTTCCTAAAATAATTGAGAAAAAATAATTAACTGTTTAAAGACTAAGTTAACTTTAGAAACCAAATTGATCAGTTTTAAAAGTTTTGAACTTAAATGACAATATCATTACCTCAATCCTCAAGACCTGTTGGTGGAATTTACCTTTCATTATTATTATTATTATTATTATTATTTTACGTTAATCATTATTTGAGGCTCTACATTGAGAACCGTTTTGTCTAATCAACATGAAATGGACACAGTGAAATGAAAAGAACTTGACAAATGATCCAGACGTGCCAACCCCGACCTAAAAATTGATGGCACATGTACTAGTACACTAGTCCGTACTAGAGATTAGGGTGACTTTCCTTTCTGTTTTCTTCAAAAATGATAAACCTTGTAAATTGTTAGGCAAATTATTGAAAATGAAGGAGACAGACTCCAAAATATTAAAAATAATTCAGTAGTCAAATTTGCTACATGTTCACATTGCATCACTAATCACTCCTACAAATCCTTTTATTCCATTGCCGTCAGCAATGACCATATAACTACTATTCTGGAATCAATACTAATCTTGCCACGTAGCAATATGACGTTACTCCAAAATCTCAAAGACCAACTTGAATCTTATCTCATTAATAAAATAGTTTCTTGTTATAATATTGGGGAGGGTTTTAGGTGCTCGGCCGGTGTCGGTCGACCCAATTTTTATGTCCTTGAATTTTTATGTTTCTAGTTTATCAACTTTAAACGACACTTACCAAAACAAGCAACTTTAGATGACCTGTACTTTACCTCCAAGTCGAGAATCTCAATCTAACCTTTTACTTCCATGGAAATCGAATGCGTGCTTTGTCATAGCTTCTCACTAAAATGCCGTTTGTTTTGACAAAATATATATATATATATATATATTTTTTTTTTTTTCTCATCTTTTAATGTTTGACAAGGAGGAAAATGCAAATCAACGGAAAACTTTTTATTTGTGGTCAACGGAAGACAATCCAAAAAGAGCTAAACACATTTTCCGAAACTTTACACACTCAACATACTATTACAAATATACTTCACTATAAAAACCACTCCCAAATGGTAACTTCTCTCTCCACAAACCAACCATTAACCAATTTGATCATTGAATTTTCACAAGTGACGATTGTTTTCTCACTTTTTTTTTTAACTTGGGTTCCAAATTTGGAGTATGTCTTCCATTCCCAAAATATATATAATTTTTCCCATTTGAGGTATGCTCTTGTTGTCATGAATAATTTTTTTTTATATACATATACTTATTTTGAATTACAATAAATATTAATGAATTTTTGTTTGAGCCTAACAATAAAATATGTTATATAGCTCAGTTTCAACTTTCAAGGTTAATCAAATGCAAAAAAAAAAAAAAGGGAGTCAGTGATATATTACTTCTTCCAGAAAGTGATTTATATTTTAGAATTCCTTTCAGTAAAAAGAAAAATGGAAAGTAGATGATTGATACACACACATATAAAGTGAAACAAGAGAATTTGTAGAAAAAATGTATCATAATTAAATTAGGATTTATTTAAGGAATATCAAATATAATTAGTTAGATTTTTTATAAACGTTGGGGGCTGCTATATTCTAATAAAACATTGAGTCATAATTGGTTTTAACTTACTAAGTATCGATCCCTAAAAAAAACTTACTTGTAGAAAAAACCAAATAAAAATAAAAACAATAATAATGATATGATATGAAAATTTTGGGTTTTCAACCCAAACCTGAAAATTTTGGACATTATTCCCCTCACTCTGTTGGATGTTCATTAGTTTTCCTTTGTTTTATTAAAAGCCCCGGTCTGAATTCCAGACTGGTCACTGGTTTCTCCCAAAAAAAAAAAAAAAAAAATTTGGGTTTTAAAAATGTTTAGGTGACCAAATAGAAAGAGTCAACTAGAGAAACTTTTGCAAAAAATATTTATATACGATAAATGTTTAATTAATAAGTATTAGTAAATAAAAAGTCAACTTTTAGCATTATTAGATAACAACTTACCTAAATTAATTAGAATTCATTTTGAAAAGCTTAAACTTAGTTAATTAAATCCAAAAAAAAATTTAATTTTGAAATGTTTGGGTTTAGGGTTTAATAAAATTTAGATTGCCAAAAATTAAATTTAAAAAAATTATATTATAACGATATTGTGGAAAAAAATGAACTCTCAAAAACTTAAATGACAATAGTAAAAGAAGTCAACCAAAAAAAAAAAAAAAGTTTTTATTTACCACTCTAAACCCAAAATACAAAATATGTATAATGATGAAGGCAAAAAAAAAAAAAATGTGAGCTTACAAGTTACAAATTAAGGTGTATGTGACAACATTATTAGATTTCAACAAAGAGATAGAGTTTTTCATTTATATATATATATATATATTTCTAGTTGTTAACTTGTGCAACACACAAGAAAGTTAGTAAAAAATTATATATGTGATACATGCATATTTAATTAAAAAATGTTAATAAATAAAAAGTCAAATTAATTATAAAATTAATGAAAAAGAACATATATAATTTAATTAGAATTTCTTTAGAGAAGAAGGTCAATGTAATGTATTTAGGTTTTGCTTGGTATTGGGTTGTTTTATAAAAATAATAGTAAGTTTTAATTAGGTTTTTTTTTATAAAAAAATTAACATTATTAGTAACTCTAAAAACCAAATAAAAAATAGGGAAAATTTTTGCTGCATATATGGGTATGTGGCAAAAAAAGAAAAAGAAAGAGAGACAAGTGTCTAAGGTCTACTTGGTCATGTACAATACACTCAAGCACATATTTCTTTCTTTTTACTGCCCTATACCCCTGTATGCAGCCATTGCTGCATACTTCCCATATATATATTACAGTGACTCTTAGCAAAAAATGTGCTCATTCAACCTTAGGGCCTAGAGGAAGTTAATAAAAAAAAAATCAAAGATGCGCAAATACACTATAGATTTATTTTGAAATATTTTATAACAAATTATCTTTATGTACCATGTATAGTATAATACTTTTTTTTTTTTTTGGAGAAAGATGTATAGTATAATACTCAATTACTCATTATGTGTTATAAACTTGGGAAAATAGCTGGAACTATATTACAAGTCATTAGTAAGAGGGGAAATATTAATTGTTAAGATTAATATAAATAAGAATATTAACTTGTTGTTTGGGTAAATTATTTATTAATTGCATGTTATGAAATTTGTTTTAGCCTTTTTTTAGGATTTTGTTTCAATTGTTGTCAAAATAACTAAATTTGAATAAGAATGTCATATTCTAAATCAATTGGTTTTAATCTATATATATATATATATTAATTTAAAATAAATAACTATAATACAATTTATAGATTATTAATATATGACATAAATGCATTTTACCATAATAGTGTTATTTTTAATGACATAGCACAAATTTAAGTTACTACATCTTTGATTATATATATGGCATGTCATTAAAAGGAGTTAATAAATGTGAAATGTTAAACATTAATATAATTAAAGACATAAACATATTACTGTAGTGCATTAACAAACATTAACTTTTTTAGACTAACTAATTAAATTCTCAATTAAATTTTTATATCCTTAATTTTATGTGTTATTAATTTTGCTTGAGTGTTTTAATGGTTTTTGTTTCAATTGTTGTTGGAGCAACTAAATATGAACAAGCTAATGTCATATTTCAAAAAATTATTATTATTGCCAAATGTCTTGTAGCTCAATTATGATTTCTTGACATTTATAACAAAAGATGTCTAGGTTCAAATCTCTCTTCCCTAATTATTGAATTATAATTAAATAAAAAAATCAGTAATTATTATTATTATTTTTACAATAAGTAGTCCAAGTAAACTGTTTCAAATATAATTTTTAGAAAAATAAGCATATAAATTCATTCACATAAATAATTAATGAATGAAACTAAATACATCTATACATAGTAACAAAATAATACTTTAAGATAAATGTAAAATGTTTAAAAGGTGTTGTGGGGGGAAAGGCCCAACCTAACGTAGTGGGCCTAGGGCCCCATTTGGGGACTACTGTGCGTCCGAAGAGAAGGAAGTGGTATGGGCAAGGTCCATCTGGAAGAAGGATACCCGAAAAAGAAAGATGGGTACAATCCAAAGAGGTCGCCATCGGTCCGAAGAGATTCTATTCCTCGGACGCGAATAGTATTGATTAATCGAACGTGTAGAAGGTCCAAATGATCTTCCGAGCATTCCTACTAATCAAGATAAGCTCTGAGTATATCTTGAGACGATAAGAGTGAAAAAATATCTAAAGAAAAAGCTGCTACCACCGTATTAAATGCAATGCAGCAACTTTTTTGACCGCATTTATGTAGAGAAGACTCCTGAACAGGATAACCTCATCTACCACCACTCACAAAAAGCTGAAGAAAATACATGACATGACATGCACTCAAGTAGGAGCCTAAATAAAGAACAAGTGGACGATGGAGATGGGAAGGGTAGGATATTATATAAAGAAGAAGGGCTCCTAAAAGAAGAGAAAAGGTGAAATTGGAATCCTAAGAACTGTAACCTGTATTCAATTTATCAGAAGTCTCTTCGGACTTGAACTCACTTAATCTTTACGTATACTTTTATGCTGGTTTATACTGGTATGTTGTGATCAACCGTTGTAAGTTCCATAGTTAACCTAGCTCTATCATCTACGCTCTACAAATTTATTATTTTTGGGCTTGGGTCACAAATCCTGACCCTACAGGTGTAAAGGCTGTATGAAGATAATTTTTTTAAAAAAAAAAATTATTTTGATTCCTTATCAGGGTTGCACCACAACCTTAAACTGAATTAGATATTTAATTTAGGTAATTCCCTGCATAGGTATATAAGTATGCTACAGAACAGATACAGCCCACAATTAAGCTATGTCAACTGAGCACATTCGGATTAATGCATACTTTGCATTTGATACATTTTTATAAGTTAAAACAATACATTTGAATGTTTTGTCTTCTTCCTTTTATCAATGCTTAATTTTCAATGATTAACTAATTTTTATTGAACATTGGGGATTGGGCGGCTAAATAATTAGATTAATTAAGAGTGACCTGTGGGGACGCAAAGAAAACGAAAATTAGTTGGGTTGTGCAAGGTTGTAATTACCTCGATGCTTCGCGTACTTTCCTGTATTTAACTCTGGAAAAATCCGAACTAGTTTTAAGATAAGAAATTCAATGGGAAGCTTATAAAGTCAAAACGAAGAGAAGTGGAGATAATACTTCCATATATTCTACGTTTCTAACCGCCTTTCTTGAAGCTTAATTAGTAAAACTTAAACATAGACTGGGCTCCCGCTAAAAAAGGCATCCAAGTTCCACTAGTTTCTTCTCGAAGAAATGAAATTTGTAATATTGTAAATCTCCCGTTTAATTTGAGATGAGCAATGATGTCATCATTATGTGCACGTGGGTTTTTGGATTGCTATTAACTAAATTTCAGACAAATAAGCAAAATTCATGATAGGTGTCTTAAAACTACAAGAGAGTTCCAACTTGATACACAAGTTATAATAAAAAATAAAAAAGTACTTTCAATCTTTCACTCCTTGTAAATATCGTAATGGAGAATCCATTTTGTAAAAGATTTTTAGTAAAAAAATTTTAGGATCGTTATTTAAATGTTATGAAAATACGGGTAGGTTAAAAAGTATCGTAGAAATACATATTGTGATGTTTAAATGTTAAAAACTATTGTTTAAACAACAATACCAAATATCATCGAATTTTTACACTTTAATCGGATTCTCGAAAAATCAAGAATTTGCTTTGCTTCGCAAATCCAATTTTGTAGCAACAGAATATTGTTTTATCCTTTTTGCTTTATATGCCGCCCAGCTAAAAATGAAAACCAAAAAATGTCCCCACTCCCCTTCTAGCATTTTGTGTGGACATTCGTTTGTACACCAAGCTAAGAAAACCAAACATGTGATCTGGCATGTAATTTACCTAAATACTACTAACTAAGGCGGTGTTCTAAATAAATTCTCTAATACAATGAATCGCACACAGCACACAGGTCATTCATTCCTGCCCATCCAATTTTGCCTAATTAATCGGTATAAATCGAGGTCGGCCCCAATAAGAAAAGTCTCTTTGCTTACCTATGGCTGCCGGTGGCTACGTGTGTATCTTTATTTGTTTTTTAGACCGCGTTTTTTGTTTTAGAAAAGTTTTTTGATATTTCACATATTTTGACTAGGAAAGAGTCTTCCACTTTTGAAGAGTACTTTGAAACAAAAAAACACTCAGTCACTACTCACTCCCCTAGACCCCCATAAACACACACTTCCTCTTACTACTTCTCTGTTTGACCAATCTCAGTCCACCTTGGCCACCAAGAAAAAAACTCTCTCTCTCTCTCTCTCTCTCTCTCTCACACACACCAAATTAACGTGCTCCACTCCCTTCTTTAATATAATTTTTTATTTTATTTTTTATTTTAATGTTATAATAACTTGCGCACCTCGCATACTTTCCCACCACTTGTCACGCAACTTCGCTCTCTAACTCTTTATATACCCACACACTCATTCACACTTCTTCACTCAAAACTCATTCAACCAACCAAAAAAAAAATCTCAAACACTCTTTCTTAGATCTTCTCTCTAGTTCTCTCACTGACTCGCAGTGCCTTTTGGGGTGAATAGCTCTCTTATTCAGATCAGAAACTTAGTATCGAAGAGAGATATGGCTTTAGAAGCTCTTAACTCTCCAACCACAGCCACTCCTCAGTTCCACTTCGACGACGCTAATCTCCACTGTCTTGATTCATGGACAAAGCGCAAGCGCTCAAAGCGTCCACGTTTTGAGAACGCGCCTACTGAGGAAGAGTACCTCGCTCTTTGCCTCATCATGCTCGCTCGTGGTGGCGCCACCGAACCCGACACCACTACCACCGCACCCCGACACCAAACTCCACCTCCTACGGTGACATCTTCCGCCGCCACCACCACTACCAATCCTATTTACAAGTGCTCAGTTTGCAACAAGGCGTTCTCTTCCTACCAAGCACTCGGTGGACACAAAGCCAGCCACCGAAAACTCGCCAGCGGCGGCGTCGGCGTCGGCGACGACCACTCCTCGTCCTCCACAACCTCTGCCACCGCCACCGCCACAGCCACAGTCTCCAACAGCAGCGGTAGGTCTCACGAGTGCTCTATCTGCCACAAGTCCTTCCCTACCGGACAGGCCTTGGGTGGACACAAACGTTGTCACTACGAAGGCGGCAACCCCAGCCACAGCCACAGCGGCGTAACAACCTCGGAAGGTGTCGGATCCACCCAAACCAACACCCACAAGCGTGACTTCGATCTCAACCTCCCCGCTCTGCCTGAGATTTCACCGAAGTTCGTTTTCGGAGAGGACGAGGTCGAGTCTCCACTGCCAACAAAGAAACCTCGTTTCTTGACGCCATTGAAACTCGAAATTTCTTAAAAGATTAGCAAAATTAGGAACTCCAATCCAAAAGCTTCACTAGGAATTTAATTAGATGACTTACTTTTATTTTATTTTATTTTTTTTGTTCTTTAAATTTGGTGGGTGGTCAGATATTATTTTTCTGTAAATACAAGTTAGAACCTTGTACTCTGTTTTACTTTACCCAGCTAAGTTTGTGATATTGGTAATTCAATTATTTAATTTTTTTTAATGTTATAAATTTTATAAATTATAATTCCATCAAAACTTGTTCTCTTCTCTCTATTTTTTTTTTTATGTTCTCACGTTTGTTGAATTCAAATACAATTACAATTACAATTAGTCTTAAGCACGCCGTGTCAAAGTTTTGCACTTAATAATAGTTAATCGCACGCCACGCACAGAATCGACATAGCATCATAGCCGCGTGAACGGTGAGGCAAAGCCAGAAAGGACTGGGTTTGACAGAGTTTTGTTGAGTTCAGTTGAGGCCAACTTGCACATGTTTAGACTTTTGACAAAGGCTGAAATTGTGCGTGTATGAAATGAATGAATTGAGTATGTGACGGTTTTAACTGTTTGTACAGTGCCCCACTACACACGCGCAAAAGTCACTGTTTAGTAAGCTCAAATGATTAATTAATTGTTGTTAATATTTTAGTTTAGAATTATAATTTGTTTATAACCATGGGGCGTGGGGAGACTGGGTCAGTGGGAGGTGGTGAATGCTGATGAGGACGAGACTGATTAATATTTGGGTGGTGAGTGTGGATGGGAAAGATTGCTTTGCGGTTCGGATTTCCATGTGGAACTGATTAGGATGACACGTGGCTTTCCTTAAGCCAGTGTCCCTCTCTTTTTCTTTTTCCTTTTCCTTTTAAGGATAATACTTCTTCTCACTCATTGTCATCTTCTTTTTGGCCTGGTGTCAGAATCGTGGTTTGCCACGATACCGGTCTTTAATCTTTTATTATTTTTGCGTATTAAATTAAAATATATTTTGGCATGTTTTATTACTTTTACATGCGTATAAATTAATTATCAAGAAAAAAAATCATGCGTATAAATTGAATTCCTTTACAGTGTTGTGGCTGCTAATAATGTGAGAGCATGGAAGGAAGGTACTCTCAACTTTGGCTTATATTTTCAACATCGCAGTGACATCAGAATAATTTATTGTATGCCCCCTAAAATAACAGCAAGAGAAAATGCAAAACCAAATAATAGTTTTTTTTTTAAAAAGTTTTAACCTAAGGCATTTCAAGATTGCGTTTTTTGTTATTAGACAAAAACATCAATAGATTTTTGGTATCAATAAAAATTAAATTTTATATATTTTATTCAATCATAAAAAATTTTATTATTCAAGTTAACGGAAATTCACACCAAAATAATAGTTAGAGCAGAGATTACTCAACAATTTGTCCAACATTTCTATTCAATGCGACATAAATGCTCCTTCCTGTTGTGATCTGGCGCACTCACTAAGATGTGGCCAACAATATCTTCCAATTTGGCAGTACCAAACCACCCAATTATAAAAAAATTATTATTTTAAAAAAAAAAAAAAAAAACTGTAATGCAGGTTGGCAATTTGGTGGCCAAGATTTTACCCGAGGGTAGTTTACTATATACGTCTTGGTAAGTTATAAATAAAGGATTTTACTCATATATGTCCTATAGTAAACTAATTTTTTTAAAAATTTATTCAAAATTGAAAAAATTTTGATAACTTTTTCAATTTTCAATAAAACACATTAACTGAACCCATAAATAAATACATTTATGTCTTTGTCCTGATACATTGTTTGGTAAGTTATTATATACTCTATATCATTTGAATTATTAACTTATTAACAAAACTAGTGATGGTTAATAATACAAATAAAACTTTCTTGTGCACAAATTTTTTTTTGCTCAATATCTAAAACAGCTAAACATACCCGTGAAATGTAAGAAAAATCAATGATTCCATAGCACGATGGGTCTTATTTGCTGGATACGATTTCACAAAAACAAATTCCATTTCCATTGACACCTTGTGTGATGGAATCAACCAGCTTATCTCACACGCTGCATAAACAAAACAAGAATCATCACGTGGTATGTGCAATACAATATCTTGTCCTTTATTTGATGTGGTCGTATTTTGTCCGTTAATTTAGCCATAGCTTCAATAATTAGGCATAGGTGACCAAGAATTTTGTCACTCAAGTAAACTTTTTGGTATTTCCAAAAAAAAAATATATAAGGTTCAAATCTTCCATCTCTCAACTATCAAAGTATTATAAATAAATAAAATTAGTGAATCATTTATCAAAAAATTATTTATTTGAAAGATTGCTCTGTTAGTGATTTTGAAAAATTGTTTGGTTGCACTTTTAAAAAGTTTTTTTTTTTTTAACAATAAATGTAACAATTGTGTCTTGTAATTTAATCAATTCTTTCTAACGTTTCCAATGCAAACATATAGGGTTCCATGTCCCAACTATCAAATTATAAATAATAAATAATAAAAATTGGTGAATCATTTATTACAAAATTATTTATTTGAAAGATTACCTTATAAGTGATCTTGAAACATTATTTGGTTGCACCATTTAAAAAGTGTTCTAACACTAAAAAATTATTTCTGACATTGAAAATAAATGTGTTTGGATAGATACTTGGTAGCCTACCAACAAGTGGAGGATCCACTCCTATGTGAAAGGGTAATTAGATATGCCGGATACACCATATATCATCTCATTCTTTTTATTGTAAATGAATTGAATCAAGTCGAGTATTAACTGCTTGTTCACTCTCAAGTGTAGGAGATCGTAGCAATATAATTCTCGAAGTATCAAGGTTGAAACACAAGGAACAGGGTAATTCAAAGATAATATAATTAAACAACAATTTGGGTGAAGAAGAAAAGTACCTTCGCTAAGTGATTGTTAACAAGAATAATAATAAAAACTGATTTAAGTCAATAATGTAAATACTAGGGCATCAGCATGTTTTCCTATATCAATATGAAATTCTTTGTGATCTAAGAAATTATATATCTAATAATTGATTGTTCTTATACAATTAAATACTTATGATTTGGTTGAACTGAGACAATTTAAGAATGCATGATAACCTAGATTAATAATGTAGTTAGAAAAGTTTTTAGAAAAACTCATTCACTTTAAAACCTAATTTCTATTTGAAACTATTAGAAATTCATCTAAACAATAAGAAAAACATGATTGAACTTGTTGAAAGCATGGAAGAACTAATACATCAAAAGAAATCTAATTGAATAATCAAATATGTTGATAAAATCCTAAAAAGAATCACATTGAATATTCATACTATATAGAAGAAACATAATCCCTAGCCCTAACAAAGAGTTTAGGTTGCCATTAGAGAAAGGAAAATACAAGGTTTTCTCTCCAAAATTCATTCTGCCCAACCTCCCTTCAAAACCCTAACGTCCAAAAAAAAATAAAACTTTTACTATTTTAATTTTCATCCAGGTTTACAGCAGTAACTTGTGAGTTAATTTCGGCCTTCCAAAATTGTGAATTTCTAAAAACTCAAAACTAAAAAATTGTAGATATTTAAGTCACAGTTCCAACCCATTTGATCTTATGCCAATTGGATTTTTGAGGAGAGAGATACGCCTAAAATACTAATTAGTGCTCAAATCTAATTTTTCATTTTCAGATTCTACTTCTTTGATTTCTTTCCTTATTTGAAGCTTCCAAATATGGTAGATGACCCAAGCACTCCAGCTACACCTCCTTAAACATTTAAGCATAGTCCTTTAGCTCCACTTTAATTCTAGTTTGGCCTCTATTCTCTCACAAACTCTTGTAAACTCGTATTTCTCACATGATTTCCTAAAAGTAGAAAATTACACACAATGAATGACATCTTATTCAAGAAATTATGTAAAGATAAATAATAGAGACTAATGCAAATCATGGTTAATTATACAAATTAAGCATAGTAATAAGGAGATAACGCCCACATAAATATATAACAAGTATACATTTCAAGGTGTTATCATTAACAATTCAGAATTAATTCATTTAATTAATTTCAAACATGAATTGAGTTCGAGGCCATTACTTTTGGTTCATTTTCAAACATGAATTTATGGCATGGGTATGGTACTCAATTTACTTAAGGAAACCTAGAATTGATCTCAAACATATCCACGTGCCCAAGAAACCATTAAATCAAGGCCATACATTTGCACAATATATGGATATTTCAGTATGGGTAGTTGTAGATGTTCATGGAAAAATGTTCTTCAAGCGTAATTAGAAGTTGAAGTCATGCATGGACGGAGCCATGGTTGGACTTGGGGGCAATGCCCCCCCCCCCCCCCAATTTAAAAAAAAAATTATATATATGGGTATTAATTTTAACAATTTTGTTTTATAAAATTACACTTTTTCCTAAATATATCATTATATAGACACAAATTTTTCTACAATATTTTTACAAACTGTTAAGGTATCAAATTCTTATTACCCTGCCAACAAGCGAAGGATCCACCCTACATGAAATGGTAATTAGATATGCCGGATACACCATAGATCATCTCATTCTTTTTACCGTAAATGAATTGAACCAAGTCGAGTATTAACAATTCAAAATTAATTCATCTAATTAATTTCGAACATGAATTGAATTTAAGGTCATTACTTTTGGTTCATTTTTGAACATGAATTTATGGCATGGGTATGGTATTCAATTTACTTAAGGAAACCTAGAATTGATCTCAAACATATCCACGTGCCCAAGAAACCATTAAATCAAGGCCATACATTTTCACTATATATGGATGTTTCGGTATGGGTAGTTGGGGTAATTCTTTCATGCTTTGAAAGCAATACTCCCTCCTCTCACATGAGGGGTAGGCCTCATGGTGGGACCCACGCGTGGGGCCCACCCCTCATATGAAAGGAGGGAGCATTGCTTCTGGAGCACCTAAGTTTTTCCCCGGGTAGTTGTAGATGTCCACGGAAAAATGTTCTTCAGGCGTAATCAGAAGTTGAAGTCATGCATGAACGGAGCCATGGTTGGAATTGGGGGCAATGCCCCCCTATTTTTTTTTTAAAAATATTATTATAAATATGGGTATTAATTTTAGCAATTTTGTTTTAAAAAGTTACACTTTTGTCCAAATATATCATTATATAGACACAAAATTTTCGACAAAATTTTTACAAACTGTTAAGGTAGCAAATTCTTATTGGTTTGCATTTGGGCTGACCACTTCCATTATTTTTTTAATTACCAATAACCATTCATTAGATCAGCAATTTGTATAAAGTTTGTAGCTCTAGCATTTTCCTTATTTTAAAGACCATAAAAAAATTTATAGATCTAAATCTAAAACAAAACATACAAGCTCAAAACAAATTAGTCCAACAACAAAAATTACCAATAGTAAAACTAAAAAAAATTAAGCCTAGTCAACCAATTTTTCCCAAACAAATAACTTGACCTTTTAAAAAATTTTAAACAAAACTATTTTTTTCTTACTTAGTAGTGCACACATCAAAGACAACCAAAAAAAAAAAAAAACCATAGTGGCTAAGAAGCAGCAGAGTTAGAGGCTGAAGTAACTACGCATAACCAGCAGCAAGGGCTTGCCAAGCTTAAGACAAAAGAAAGGGCTCGCTATCGCACTATGCTGCTAGCAAGGGCTTGCCAAGCTTCAACTTTCTACTTGGCTTTATAAATGGGGAAGGGTTGGCCTCTATGCAGAACACACAATCACAGAACTAGAGAGCACAACATTCTCTTCATTACACTATTCATTATTTTCTAAGTAATACAGTGATTGGTTTTAGAGAGTTCCTTCTACTTCAAACCGTGGTGTTTCACTTCACTTGCTCATGCAAAGGGGTCAAGTAAAATTAGAGTGTTCTTTGTGTTTTTTTTTTTTTTTTTTTTGATAGGCTAGTGTTCTTTGTGTTGTTCTCTTTATTTATATGGCACCAAATGTTTGGGTAGTTAACTAACCTAAAACCAGTGACTATCAAACCCCACCTAAAACCAGTCTACCACATACAATTACTAATGAATTACCATTATTAGTTTGATATCTTATGAATTTTTTTACGTACTTACATAATTAATTTCAAGTCTATACAAGTACATTTTTATATATAAATGTACATATAAATATAAAATATAAAATACTTTAATTGAGTCTCTTAAA